>NC_056743.1:1412415008-1412715008 GCF_019279795.1 Protopterus annectens
TTAGCTTTGCTTCTCATGTTTGCTCGTCACCTACCATCGTACAAGCCTGGAGTAATGGCCATGAAGCAGACAGAATGCCTACAGACAGGATGCAGACATTCTCGATTTCTAAATGATACATTGTTGCATTTTTTGCTTTACATCATGCAAATGCACTATGCGGCATTGCACAGCAGTTAGCAACCTTCCCTAACACCTGCAGGTCTAGGACACCTGCTGACAGGAAGCAAGCAGTAGACAATTTCAAAAGGGATACATTCTATCAAGTATGTTGGGCATGATGCAAAGACACTAAGAGGCAATGCACAGAGGTTAACACAAATGTTAATAATGGATATGAAAAAATCCAACTCTTTTTTAACTATTCCTGTGGCAGCAGGTGTAAGTGTATGGCTGCAATACAGATGATCCTGGGTTCTAATACAACAAATTTCAGATATTTTTATTGTTGTTCCATTTTACTTCATATTAAAATTCACATGAAAAAAAATTATTACACACTCCCAATTTTATTAAAGGTTGTACACTCCATTTTAATAAACTCATATGAATTGTTTGCGTGAGTGAGGGTAGACTGGCTAATATGTTTCCATAATCACAAATGTGTTCCTGGCCTTGGATGGTCTTCAGATTTCAATAATACTCATACACACAAGGATGTATAAACCAGGACCTTGCCGGGTCACATACATACATGGTTAAGCTCTCAGTCTGTCACGTGTATTTATATGTAAATAATGAGTATGTTTGAGAAGCACTTTTTTCTGTGGCAAGGATAAAAAATATCTGCTGTGGAAGAAAATGCTTTATCTCTTAAGCATAGATTTGAATCAAACATTGTAAAAATGAATTTTATCAGTGTGTAAAGCCACACAAAAAATGTGTCAGGTCATAAAATTTATGCCCCCAGTACATATCTGCAAAGTTAAATCACTTAATAATTCTAGCAGCATACAGCCCTCAAACTAATGCCAAGTGTCAGCTTAACATCCAGTTTCAAAAACTGCTTTCCTCTGTTTGGCACTGCTGCTGTCTGGTCAATGTTGTGCAAATGTGATCAGCATCATTGTTTGGGTTTTCCCACTACCAGTAAATGTGATGGTGGAAAATTATTCTTAACTATTGCTGTTTTCCCTGGTTGCAAATGTCTGGTGTTAGAAGGAAGGTGCTCAATTTAGGGCACAGAGGTGGGGTGTTCAGGTGTCCAGAATCTTCATTAGACTTCTTGTAAAGACCACAACTGAAGGCTCTTGCAGGGGGACTATACTTGATCCCAGTATAAGTCTGAGGCATGGAATTGTCTGGCCAAAGCTATCTCCAGTGCAACTGGCATTCCACGCACTGGAGAACAGTGTAGCCTTCACTTTAATGACCTGAAAAGGTGCAAGAGGGTTACACTCAGCTAGTAGCTGGATGAATTCAGGACTGCTGACATTCCACAGTTGTGTAATTATACTAATAAAAATAATTTGTAGTAGATAGAAAGCTGCATATAGGCAAGACTGGAATGCATAATACTCTTCTCTTGTTCTCTTCTCATTATTCCACAGTCAACCAAGAGATTGTGGCAAATAGAGATGCCCATGCTGAGCATCTAGAGAGACTAAGGGAAGCAAAGAGTATGTATGCAGCACAACAAAACTACTATTTTAGCTAAAGTATTGCTTACTACATAGTTGCAGCAAAGTAAGCATGCATATCCTAACTGTAAAAGCAAGCATGTATGTTTTAGTCTGAAGCACAAATCAACTGTAGGAGTCAAGTCTAATACTGTTATCAGACATTGTGGATTCAAATACCACAGGTAACAAATATATAGTAAAATCCTTTAAAAATATTACATAATTTAATTTCAATAAATGTGCTATAAATCCCCTGCTGTTAACTTACTCTGTATAATTGGACCAAGTATATGTGCAGTATATGCACACTGCAAGGATTACTTTGAGCAGTCCTTACTTATAGTTTGTAGTTGTTAAGAAGTATACTTAAAATATAAAAGTAGAGATAAAATACTTTATTTTTGTGATACTGTATTGTATGTCGCATATTACATTACTAATTATAACTCTTTTTTTTCTCTTATCCCACCCCTTATCTCTCTTTTTTCTGTGTGTTGTCAAAATGTTTCCTTGTAATTCATCTCTGAAAAATCACAAAATGTTTTACAGCACAGGTATGTAGGCGAACCACC
Organism: Protopterus annectens; assembly: GCF_019279795.1. Taxonomy (NCBI): domain Eukaryota; kingdom Metazoa; phylum Chordata; order Ceratodontiformes; family Protopteridae; genus Protopterus; species Protopterus annectens. The sequence continues at coordinate 1,412,417,203 of NC_056743.1, forward strand.
ATGGATCAGCTTGCCCCCGCTCCACCAGCTCCTGCACAGATGCCCAGCACAGCTGCGGGGACCCAACCTGGCAGTACTGCCTGTACTACCCCTGGACTATTTAGGTTTTTCATATCAGGTAGCACTACCCAGGCACCTGGTGCTGTAGTACCCTCTGGGAGTAGTGGCAGAGGTAATCATTTCATCACCTGCCAGGAGATTCCAGGGTTGATGCATAGGGTTGTGCAAAGCATTGTCGGTGTGCTAATCAAAAAGCACAAAAACGACAAACTGAAAAAAACCTGAGAGCAGAATGAAGAGGCACACACTTAGATTATTGTTAAGCACTTTTCGTTTATGCCACTACATAAACTTCATCAGACAAATTAAGAACACATGAATACATTTAAATACAAAAGAGTAACCAATCAGAATGTATTCAAACACAATTCTTTAAAATGACAGTACGTTAAAAACGTTAAAACATTAAAGCAACACCACCCTCTAAGCTAACTCTGTGCTACACTGAGCCCTACATGAAATGTAGAACTATTAAGTTTACAGAAATGAAGTATAAAATGAAGACCGTGTATATATACATAAAAGGTTAACGTTTCAAACTTCTTAATTTTAAAACACTACTAATAACACATCCCTCATTTAAACCTGGCGAATTATAGGCATTAAGCCTGATTTGCCAGGCTAGCTCTAACTCTTCAAGTTTTATGTCGGTGTGCTCCTATGCCAGAGGAGAGAGGCTGCTCTCACTTGTGGTCTGTAGGAGAAGATGTCGAGCACTCCAACAGCCAGTGGAGTAAGGGGACAGTGATGACAGTCCTGCAGGTGAAGACTACAGTCTCACTATCCCCATGTTTGATGGGCATGGGCATCTGTTGTCCCCTGCCTAACCTCAATCATATTGTCCCCCAACCTGTTGTGTCCATCACCATCCCTGTTTGTTTGTCCTGTTTGTTTGCATCTGCTTCCTCACCTATCCTACTTACCTGACCCAGAAATACCTATGTGCCTTACCCAACATTCCTCTCTTAATGGAGTAAAAAAAATGGGCATCTGTCCCACAAAAAAGTATCATCCCATACATAGCTCTTCACTTTGGCATGTGTCTTCTTGACACACTTGATTTGGTCCAGTTGGCTATACAACATGATTGTGTTACTGCCACCCCGTTTTAAGGTGACAGTCCAAATTCAGCTAATATTCTGTTTGTTTGTTTGTGTCTTTCGGCTTTTCCCAGTTAGGGATCGCCACAGCGGAACTCCGGTCCGCTAATGATTGGCAGTTGATTTTTACGTACTGGCTTGCCAGGCCTGACACACAACCTTCAACAAAGGTACACCCATTCACGCATGTCTCCACGCAGGAGAAGCTCTAGCTGAGAATCGAACCGGACAGCATCTTACTGTGAGGCGACAACATATTTTCATTTTACACTGTTGAAGAAGTGGATAGCTATAGTTCTTTCCTACCTCCCTCCTGCAGATTCCTATATTGCTTTCCCTTTGTTCTTCCCCTGCTTGCCCCCATTTCACCACTTTCCTATCTACCCTATTTTAACACCTTTAATCCGGTCAAAAATAGAATCACACACAACACACATAAGTAAAAAAAAAAAAAAACAATGGAGCACTTCATTGGTGAGGTTACCTCCTCACAGTGCTGTTTAAACATGCTGCACTAAGGTAACACACACTGAATGTAGAATAAAGAATTATTTCATTGCATTATCAATACATATTTAAACCTATTAGATTCACCTGGATTCTAACCTTATATCATTGGGGCTCCAAAGAAATGTGTCAGTGCATTTACACCTGCTACCACAGAGTCAACTAAGGAGCAGGTGTGTTTCATATACTCATTATTCAGAACTTTCAATTTTTGTCAGTGAGGCAGAGGCTCGTGTATGCTTGACGTTTCACTACACACAAACAGGGAAAGCAGTAGAAATGTGCATTTCGCATGGGCAAACACTTTGCTTTCAATCGTGCAAACAAACTGATTGGCGATGCACTACTGAAAGTTTAAATTAGCATTTATATTACTTATGCTTACTGTCCATTTAGTCTTCATTCCATGAAAGTACATGTAAAAACACAAAGGGAAGGCACTTTTTAAGGAAAGAACACATATTTACACTGCAGACATCTGTTACCTCCACTCATGCACTTCAAACTTGGTCTCTCGGTACTTGTTCACAAATACAGCAACTACACTACAAAAATAAATAAATGCTTTCTTATACACCATGCACATCTTTATAATGCCAATACACATTCAGGTTTTCCACTACTTGTAGTAATGTGGACAGCCGTTTGCAAAGAGTTTGTAAACCTGTATTTTAAGGTATACCTGCATACTGGAAACACAACAGCAAATGCTACACTTTGCACACTCATCAGTGTGGTAATATGCTGATCTTTAATACCCCGACAGTTGTACATGTCTAGCTATCCATTTTAGACAGGTCTCCCAACATCTTCTCTCAAACATCCAGTACTGATGTCATCCACAATAAATTGTCCTGCAGCCTTGTAAAAGCCAGACTTGTGCTGTGATGCTTGCATTAAGTACTGAGTTTTCTAGTCTGTGTACTTAGGTAGGGGGTCTAATCTCACTGCAGTCAACTTCTGAGTGTGTGTGTGTGTGTGTGTGTGTGTGTGTGTGTGTGTGTGTGTGTGTGTGTGTGTGTGTCTAGTCAGAAGAGCATAATTGTATATCCCACAGTCATCACTTCAATCTCACAGAATACCAATATTTTGACAACTGGACATGCTTACACATCCATTTCATGCAGGCCTCACGAGATCTTCTGTCAAACATCCACTGATGATGTCACTGACTATAAATTATCCCGCAGCCTTACAAAAATCACACTTGTGCAGTAGGGCTTGCATTAAGTACTTTGTTCTCTAATCTGTGTATTTAGATAGGGGTTCTAATCTTAGTGCAGTCAACTGCTGCGTGTGTGTGTGTGTGTGTGTGTGTGTGTGTGTGTGTGTGTGTGTGTGTGTGTTCACTTGGCTGACATTAGAGAGAGCATTTTACACCAGCATGTGGGACACTGCTGTTACCATATTCTCCTCACCAGACAATGCTAATGTCATCACTTATAAAGTGTTGTCTGACACTCTCCAAGTCACATTTGTGTTATGGATCTTGTGTTAAATCCGAAGGTCTCTAGTCAGTCTACTTAGATAAGTAGGGGTTCTGTTCTCACTGCAGTCAACTGGTACATGTGTGTGTTCTATTGGTTAACATTAGAAAAAGCATTTTACAAGAGCATGTCGGATACTGTTATTACTATCTTCCTCTCAACAGACTCTGCTGATATTAACACCTATAGCTGTTGCTCAAGCATGTTCTGGTAATGTCACAGGGTAGGTTAAGATCCCTAGAGCGAGTGACTCTTGTGCCATTAGATTTGCGGATCTGCAGTATTTCCTTCACGGTAGTGTCAGAGACTGGCCTGTAGGCCAGGCAGAAGTCAGTTTCCAGCAGCCTATATCATACCGAGTACAGTGACAGGGCTTTCAGTCTCTCCACATACATCACGGCATGGTTTGTAGGCCCTATATTTTCTTGTTGAGAAATCCCTGTGGTCTCTTCAGCTGCTGCAGGTGTCAGGTGATGTACATGCAAAAGGAAGCATTGTACTCTATTAGTGGCCTGATGATGATCAAGTACAGTGGTGTTATAACATCCTTAGACCTGGATGTGATGCCCTGACTTAGGAGGTGCACGATGTAGAAGGCTTTCCTTACCACTGTGGAAACTTTGGGTCAAAGTTTATATTCCTATCTACCTGTGTTCTCAGTTCTCACAACACTGGGTTTGAGCTTGAGGGGTGTGTTGTTGATACTGTAATTAGCAGGGAATTCCACTTTGCAAAAGATAATAATAACGGCACTTTTTTTAATTTAGTTTTAGACTGTGTGGCTTTGGCACCAATCATTTGTGTGTGTTAGCCCCATCTGAACTATGTTAACATTGTTTTGTGAATCAATGATTGCACCCAATTTGCAGTCATCGGCAAACTTGGTAAGTCAAAGGCTGTCTACTCTAGCCTGGACTTCCGAGAAATTAATTCCAAACAGTAAAGGGCCCAGCACAAATCCTTGTGGTATGCCAGTGGTGACAGGTCTACTGGTAGAGGCTGAGTCACCAACTTTGACATTATGTGTTCAGTCGGTAAGCCAATTGGCTAACCATCTAGTGACACAGGTTCATAGGTAGGTACTAGGCAATTCGCCCTAGGGCCTATACAAGCCTAGCCAAAAAGGTACCCTGGCTTTCGCCACCCAAGAAAATTATTTTCCTGTGCCCCTGTCGAGCAGAGTCACAGAGGTGATTCCCGGGGTGAATTTCCTATTTCCCATCCAATCAAGATTTTTCTTGAAGAGTGCTAATGAGGAGATTTGTTTAATATAGACAGGTAGTTTGTTCCAGAGTATGAGAAGTCTCTGGAACAGGACTCTATCCCTCCAGCATGTTCTGTTTATTTTGGTGACAAGATTTAGGTCCCTATAGCGTGTAACTCGAAGGGATTGGGATTTCTTTAACTGGAGCATGTCCAACAGCCCTGGGTTTGACATAGCTTTGTATGTTAGGCAGAAATCGCCTCTGAGTAGGCGATATGCGACGGAGTAAAGCTGGAGTTTTTTGAGACAGTCTACATAGTGCATCTGTTTGAGGCCTGCAATCCTCTTTGTGAGGTATTTCTGCACCCTTTCTAGTTGTTGTAGATGTCTTGTGAGGTACATACCAAAAGGGCGTTGTACTCTATAATGGGTCTAATGAGTGACGAGTAGAGGGGAACAATTACCTCTTTTTGCCTGGATGAGAAGCCTTTTGTGATGAGGTGTGCCACGTAGAAGGATTTCCTGACTACTCTGGTGATGTGATTATCAAAGGAGAGACTACTGTCCACCTGTATCTCGAGATCTCTTATCACACTTTTGGTGTTAAGTAGACTACTACCTATGTGGTAGCACATGGGTACAGAGGTTTTACCAAAGGGGATGACAATGTACTTTTTGGCATTGAGCTTGAGGCCTTGGCTTTGACACCAGTCATCTATCTCAGTGAGGCCCTTTTGTAGGATGTCCACATCGTTAGGAGTTTCAATTATGGCTCCTAGTTTGCAGTCATCCATGAACTTTGCGACCCAAAGACCTTCTGTGTTAGCCTGTACTTCATAAAAGTAGATACCAAACAGGACAGGACCCAGGACTGAACCCTGTGGTGCTCCACTTGTCACTGGTCTGTAGTCGGATTTGGAGTCTGCTACTTTCACAGTGTGGGTTCTGTCAGTGAGCCAGTTGGCAACCCATCTTGTGACATAGGGATTTATACCTAGTTTGGTGAGTTTATCTATAATTCCAGAGTGGGGGATGGTGTCAAAAGCCTTGGTGAGATCTAGATAGGCTGTGTGAACCACCTTACCCTCGTCTATGGCTTTGGTGACTGCTTAAAATAAGTCATTCAGGTTTAGGAGAAATGATCTGCCTTTTACAAACCCGAACTGGGTGGGTTCCAGAGTCTGGAGATTACCACTGTCTTTGTTTATAAGTTCCATGATGATACATTCCATGGGCTTGCAGACCAGTCTCTTTAGGCTAATGGGGCAGTAGTTCCCGGGGTCTGTGGTGGCTCCTCCTTTGTGGAGTGGGATAACCATCGCTGTGTGCCATTCAGTGGGCACAAAGCCTGAGTGAGGCTATGATTAAACATGGTGCTTAGGTGGGGTGCTAGTTCATTCTGTAGTTCATGTAGAATGCAGCCTGGGATGTTGTCAGGTCCTACGGATGTTGTGGTCTTGGCTTTGGAGAGTGTGGTTTTTACTTGTGTGGCCATAATTACAGGAACTTTGCATTTTTCTGATATAGAGATGGGCCCTTTAAGGGATGAGGGGGGGTAAAGTTAGCACTGAACCTATCTGCCAGGATGTTGGCAGTATCAGTTGGTTCTGTATATTTAGTGCCATTGTGCTGTAACTCAGAGCAGATCTGAGTGTTGCCATTGAGATTCTTGACATAGCTATATAATGCTTTGTGGTTGTCTTTAGAATCAGTGGCAATTTTGTTTTCATAACTAGCTTTGGAGGATTTTATGAGGGATCTCAGCTTCTTACCGAGGCTGACCAGGGAGTTCTTCCAGTCATAGGATTTTACTCTTTCTTCCAACAGTTTCTTTCTTCTGTTGTAGAGTTTGTTTATGGCAGGGGACCACTAGATTGGCTTCCTTTTTTTGGAGGATAGCATATTCGTTCTGTTAGGGATAGCACAATCCATGCACTTGTGTAAGTGCTTATAAAGTGCATTTGTGTTGGATTCAGCAATCGTACCTCTATTGTCCATCTGCATGGGTGTTGTGAAGTTTGCCACTTCTGCCTTAAGAAGCATGAAGTTGGCTTTGGAGAAATTTTTTATGGTGGTTTTCCTAATTGGGGTGGGGTGGGGGCGGGATGTGGATATCTAGGCTGATTAGCTTGTGATCAGATCTGACCAACAAGGAATTGACCTCTGATGTGGAACATGATCGCCCATGTTGGTAATGACCAGGTCTAGGATATTGCTGCCCCTGGTGGGGGTGTGAATAAGTTGATCCAAGGCGTTGGAATTTATGAATTCCAGAAAGAGTTGAGCAAAAGAGTTGGTACATGAGTAGTTTTCACAGTTAATGGTGGGGTAGTTGAACCTGCCCATTATTAGGGTGTTGGGTTGTACCCTAATACTTTCCAGTGTATCAAGAAATGAGGAGTGGGAATCCTGGGTCATGGTGGGGCATCTGTAGCAAGTTACAATTTGGATTGCGGTCTTGCCCAGAGTTAGTTGCACTTGGATAATCTCGGATGCATTATGCTGAGTAACTAGCCTGGAGGTGTGGATATCCTTAATGAATATGGACATGCCTCCACCTTTAGTGTTTTGGTCCAAGTTAGGTGGCTGAAAGGTGTGGTATGAATTATAGCCTGGTAATGCAGGGGTGCTCTCTGGAGCCTTGAACCAGGTCTCTGTCACTACACATAAGGGTTAATCCCTAGATGGGAGAGTTTCTCAATGATACCTGAGTGGATTATTGTGTCAAATCCCTTGGTCAGATCAAGATAGGCAGTATGCACAGTCTTACCTTCATCCAGGGCTTTGGTGACTTTCTTGAAGAAGTCTACTAGGTTTAATAAGCATGATCTACCCTTAACAAAGCCAAATTTGGTTGGGTCTAGAGTTTGAAGATCACCTATTTCTTTCCATGGCCTTGCAGATGAGACTGGATTAGACTAGACTTATAGGTCTGTAGTTCCCAGGGTCAGCTGATGCCCTCCCCCTTTGTGCAAGGGGATTACTGCTGCTGTTTTCCACTGCTCTGGAACAAAGCCATTTCTCAGGTTATGGTTAAACAGGATGCTAATTGGGCCCGCTAGGTCCTGTTTTAGATTGCTTACTAAGCAACCTGGGATGTTATCTGGTATCATTGAGGCCATATTTTTAGCCTTGGAAAGCACAGATATGACCTGATGTCCAGAGATACTAGGCAGAGGACTGGTGTCAGGTATGCATTGGGGTATGGCTAGTGGGGCTAAGGGGTTGAAGTTTGCACCACATCTGTCAGCTAGTAGATTGGCAATTTCCTGCAGTGCAGTTTCATGTTTAAACTCCTAGAATTAAACAGCAGAACTTTGAGTTTGCCTTCAGTAGATGTTATGTCGGAACGTTTGTTACTTTAACATTGCCTAAAAAGCCACTATGGGGGAAGCAAGCACCTTTGCCAGTATCTGACAGCCTTAGAGGACACAGGTGTAGACCATCTCTGGCAAAGCAGCATAGCTTGTTGACCATGTCATCCCAGGCTGAGAGATATTGGATCCCCCTGGATTGACACCAGAAGCTAAGCCAATTCGTGAAGTCCATCATCTGTTGTTTATATTGTGGCATCATCCTGGATGAAGGTAGAATGCTGCTTAGGGCTAGGGTCATACCTGCCTGGGACACATACTGTGAGTTCAGTCATGTGTCTCTTCATATCTAGAGAGGTACAGCTCAAGTAATTCACCCAACATGAACTATGACAGAGTCATAATGGGTACTTGTTATTCGGTGACATGACTGACATGGTATGATACACTTGTATGTATATTGTTGGCATATCAGGACATGTGTTGTTGCAGTGGAGCAGCTCAGTCATTGACAAATTTCATATTCCACCATCACAGTGACAACTGCAGTATGGCATAGGTGTCTATATACCATCATTAAATGCTCTGTGACACACATGAGTATAAATTCATATTGATTACGTGGTTAAATAAGTTTTTTCTCATAAACATGTTGTTAATGTGATATACACAACAATGTATCACATGTTTTGATACAATTGCAACCTTGGGTAATTCATTGTATGTGCAGTTGTGTTGCTAGAACCAAGGATTATTGAGGGGGTCAGCAGTTCCATTGTGTGACTATTATCATTTCTGCTGGAAATGTTCTGCATGATCCACAAATAACTGATCTGTAATGTGTCCTGATATGACATCAGGCTGCTCAAACACAGCTTGCCCATGAAACACATATAGGCATATGTTGAGCAATTGATGTAAGTACATGACATTGTTACAGCCGTACGACTGTGTGCATGGTACCAGTGCATGGAATGTGATGAATGACCACAGCTATGTGTGTAGGTCTTTTCGCAAATCATGTATTCCAATACAATTGAAATGTTAAGTGGAATACACAGCTAAGCACAGATGTGTATGTGGTTGCCACCAGACATACCCAACCGGAGTGAACAGACAATCCACTAGCTGACTGTCTCACATGTCACCCCCATCACCCATCAGCCAAAGTATACATGCAGACCTTACTTAGTTTCTACACTAAGGAGGGCAGCATATATGTGTGCTCTGTATGGCTAATAACAGAATTATTGGGCCATGACAACATCACAGATTGCCTATAGCATGACTCAGAATATGGACCTTCTAGATACGGTCAGATCCATACTTCAACACAGTCTCCAGATGGAATATATTCCCATAGAAAGGTGTACATCAACATGTATCCATCTGACTGGGGGGAACAGCACCTGATGCATGCATGTATAGACACATCCTGACTCTCCTCATCTGTGAGGTAGACCAACATGTCATCATAGACCTTTTCTAAATGTACTCTAGTAATAACTTGACTGTGTATGAAAGACGTGTAATTTGTTAATGCTACATCCATATCTGTTACATGTCCTCAAGAAGGTCAACAAGGGCTTGCATAATGATAACACTATCATCTTGCAGAACTTGACCAGCCAAAGGGATATGACACAAATCCACACCGAGGTATTACTGCAACACTGTCAAAAGTGGCCATAAACACCTATATCACCAAGTGTGTAGACCATTGGGTCACATAAATGACATGTAAATATGTTGAAGTGTGTGAAGTGACCTATAGGTAGAGTCCAGTGAAAAGGTCTGTACCTCAGGGCTGTGTGCTAGGCCCTTTCCTGTCCATTATTTAAGTCACAGACATGAAGAATGACATACACATCCTGTGTCCAAACAGCAGTCTGGAGGATTACAGATTATGGATAATCACTGAATGCAACTGTGATATTAATATAATACAGACATTATCAACACATGCAAAAGATTGCTGCCACAGCCATGAAATCACATGAGATATAACAAAATCATGGGAGGATCTGTTACATTATAAAAGCAAATGCACAACTTAATGATAATTTAGACAGCACACCCCTATGAGCAGACCAAGTGGTATGTGACCTATGAATTGAGTTAGATGACATGTGAGGCATCCATATGCCCACAGTGGTGACTACTCCCTTCTATGTAACACAACTCCTGAGTATGTACAGGACATCCACATCAAAGGCCATTATACTTCCCTAGTTCACAGCTTTCATCATACCAATAACTAAGCACATTGCACCCTTTTTTATGTACCTCCCTATACATCTTCCAGGGATGCATAACTCAAGTGTATCACATTTGCCTTAGTGAGCTCCCACACATCTTATTAGCCATACCTAAGTATTCTTTTTGTTGCAAAAACATTACTGTCTGATGGTGCGGAAACCCTATCAAGGTGTTATATCAGATGCATTTGTGACAACTGTTCCGGTGATGCACACAATACATACATAGCTGATTGACAACATGGATGGCATGGGCTACATTCGTGACAGTGTAGATTGTGCTATATATAGGCCATGCACACCTGTTAACTTGTCTGGATTGATTCTAATCTCACATACTGGTATAGCAGTGTCCCTCCAAACACCTCCTGCAGATGTTACAGTGTCAGGACGGTGTGTTTGATTCCCCTCATAAATTGCTGACAACTCATAATAGTTGTACACATGTGTTCATGCAGAACCATCTATAATCATTCACAATCACTTATGTTATGTCAGAGACATGGGATTACTGGTGGTATTATTCTGATATTGTCCATGACTGTGCATGATTCTGTTTACTGTTGTTCATGAGCCTGTAACTGTTTGTCCCACTTGGTTGAAACCTCTGCTGACATTACAGTCATATTCAGGCAACTCATTTTGCACGGCTTCACAATATGCACCTAACCCCTATTGTATATAACATCCATGATATACGTCCTGTTAACTGTTCATGTCAGGATGCTTATATCACAAAGAAATCTCCATTGTTATGTCACCTTGTGTGACAGTCACATAATATACATTCACTGTGTAGTCTGTACTGTATCATGTCAATATGTGATTAGGGTTCCTGTTACAACTGTCTTCATTGACATGCCCTCATCTGCTGTCTATTGACATGCTTCACCTGTCCACTTTCTATGTGTTCATTCCAACAATTCATCTGTGTGTCCCTATTCAATATACAGACTCTCCCTGACTGTTTACTTTTAATGACAGTCTATGTACCATTACACATCATTTACACAACATTTGTTCAGTATGCCTGATGCAGGTTTCCACAACAGTCTGCACTGTATACACTTTCATGTGATGTTTCTGAACTATGCACATTGCTTTATTCATAACACTGGTAATATTTCTGGCATAATGAGCAAACACGCTGACCTAGTTTGCCTATAGATAAACAGGTTTACATGTCTGCTGCTGTATGTGTTGCTTTACACTGTTTCCTTCCCAGCAACACTGTTGCTAGCCACAAAACAAATCTTGTTTACATTTAAGTGTGGTGTGTAGCATGAATATGTAAGTAGCATTGCTGCTCACAGCGCAAACATGTAAACTCCATGTAGGCTTCACACTAAGCCTACATGGAATTTATTGACTCCCCAGAATTATATGCAATATATATTGTTATATATCATATAATCTAAGCAACATTACATAAATTGTTCAATTCCTGCCTTCTCTTAAACCTCATTCATCCTCCAGTTTTCTGCATGTATTGTTCCCACCATTTTTTCTATGTAATTTACTCCTACCATTTTCTATTGATCCCACTTCATATTCTTTTATCTCTGTTAAAATATTCACTACTTTAAGTATAATTGGTTTAGGTGTTGATTTTCATTTTCAAGTAATTGCTTTTTTGGCACCCACCAGAATTAAACTTAAGAAAGGCATCTGATTTTTGGCAATTTTTATTTGTTCCTCAACTCTTGAGGGTTCGGATTCAATCCTCAGATCTGACTCAGCTGTTTCTACCAGCTCGTGGATCACTGAAACTGTCAAGCTCCTCTCTTTCCCATAATGCCCTAGTTTCTTAACATATCTTAGATCTTGTTTGCCACCTTTTTGAACAGATGTGGTCACTACTTTGCTCTCAAATTCAGCGCTTTTTGTATTGTAAGTTAGAATTTGTAGTTTCCTTGTAACTTCATATTCTGTAACTTTGATAAATCCTTTATCTTTATAGCATTTCCTCCTTTTCCTAGTAATAGTCTTCTTTACTTGTGTAACCTTAATACCATCGCTGGTATTTCTTCTTAGCATACTGTTGGTACAGCTCCATTTTACCATTACTGGCATTCTTCTCTATTTTCTATCATCCTTTAGGTCCGACACATCTGGACTGCAATTGTGACATCTGCAAGGCCTTGGGGCAGATATAAACAGGAAAAATAAATTAATACTTAGAAGTCTGCCCCCTCAAAATCTGCATCAGTATCATCTGGGGCTCAAACTCCCAAGAAATCCGATAAAAAGACTCTAGTAAACGTTCTCCAGACCCAACCATGTCCTTTGCTCTGGGTTCTGAACCTCCTTCAAAATTATTCAAGACATTGGATCCAACCACTTCAGATCTGAAGACCAGAGCAGAAAAATCTCCTTGGATCTGATCACCACCGTTGGCTCCTGATCCAGTTTACTCTAAGCTTCCTTCCCCATTTTTAGAGGGGTCTCCAAGGCATCATCCCTCAAGACCTTCATCAACAGCATTTTCAGCTTCTTCTTGAAAGTCTCACTGAAGCTGACGTGGAGAGGATGATGAGGACATTCCTCTTGATGCAGATGCAAATGGAGGTCCTTCTGGCTCTGACCCCATCTGTTCTGGAGACACTTAATAGTACTACCCCCATTGGCTCCTTCGCTGATCTGACCAGAGGTTTTGGAGCTGTAAGATCCAAAGATTCCAGAGTCATTCACATCAGATCCAAGGATACTGATATCTTAGACTCCAATGGCATCTCTGAGTGCACCGGCGCTGAGCACTTCGGAGCCAGATAACTCTTAGAGCTGTAGAGTTGGTGCCAGATCTAAGGTATTGCAGTTGACTCCAAAGCTGTTGGAGCCGACTCTTCCCGTTGGAGCCTCAGGACTAGATAACTCAACTCTGATTCTCTCTTCAAGTAGTTTGCAGAGGGAGGTTACGGCTAATAAGCATGTCTTCTTGGAGCCGTCAGTCTCCTTCTCTCCAAGGCATTCTGCATTTGAAGTAATTGGAGAGAGCTTTCTCTGTTCCTACAGTTCAGACTTCTTCTCCTTCTTTGTCTCCGACTACCCTAACTCAGTTGTCTCTGCATCTAAAGCCTCAACCAACTGTACCACTGAGACAGCCAGTCTGTCACTGAAGATATTGACTTTGAAGAATGGGAAAGGTTTCCAAGGTCACCACCCAATAAAGTCTTATTTGGAGACATTCTGGAACTCCTAAAGCAAAGGGGTTGTTGGACTCCCAGCAACCCTTCCCAGGAGAAGTCAGCATTCCTCAAGGCTTTTGGAGCTGGCCCATCTACCTCCTGGGTGACTCCTCCTGCCAATGAGCTTATTGATTTAGTCTCTCAATGGGCAAGGAAGGAACCTGATACCACTGAACCTATCCCTAAGAGACCAGATAGGATCCTGGCACCACCTAAGGATAGATCCTTTTGGAGCAAGGGAATACAGATTGATGCCATGGTCATAGTGGTGGCCACAAAAAATGGAACTAAAGCAACAAAGTTATTATGTCCAGCCTCCTAACAGGGAGTCTAGGGCACTGAACAGAATTAGGAAATGTATTTATGCTTTAGTGACTTTTACTCTTTGGTCACTGAACTATTTGCTGCACTTCACAAGACTACAGAAGGATTTGATTAAGGAACTTATCAAATCTCTCACAGGGACGATATCCTCTAAGGCAGTGAATACTGTTGCCTTGCAGTAGGCTACCCTTCAATCCATATCCAATTCATCCATAAGGCCTATCTCCCATGCAGCAGAAAGTACCTCACAGGCAGTGGGTTCAGGCACAGGCATTTCTATCAGGAGGCATGCCTGGATGCGCTTGTGTGACTTTGCAGGACCCTTTACAGCTGCCTTCGTCAATGCTCCCTTTGACAGAAGTTCTTTATTCGGCCCCAAAGTTAAAGACACACCCTCCAGGTGTGAGCAGGAAGGTAAAACCCTGTCTGCTGTGGGCGTACATTTTTTGATCCCTCAATGGACCTTCCATAGGAACCAATGAGGTGGATGAGAAATGTGGTTCAAAATGTCCCATGGTCCTTTGCAAGATCCATGTGGAGATAGTTCCCCAAGGGGCAGAAGGAGGAACTCTAATGGAAGACGCCATCCATGTGGCAGAAGTAGTCCACAGAACCAGGGATCTAGAGCTATCTTCTCTGACAGATCCTATCAGTGATTGTGTTGAAAGGAGGCTCAACTGTCCATCTCTGGAGGCAGTTGGGGGTCATTTATCCCTGCACCAGAGAACCTGGATAGAGATTACAGTAGATTCATAGACATAGAGGATTACTTTCAGAGGTTATATAAAACCCTTTTCCCTACCACCCTCTTTAACAGTGAACAAAATACCTGATGTTTTACCCAGTCAGAGAGAAGCACCAGCACTAGAAATAAACAAGCTGCTAGAAAAAAAGTCATCCAACAGGTCCCCCCAGACCAGACAAAGTCCAGAACTTACTCAAGATTCTTTTTAGTGCCAAAAGAAATAGGGGACTGCAGACCAGTTTTGGATCTCAGCAATCTGAACAAGTCAGTTCAGTACACAAAGTTCCGGATGGTCACGATTCAGTCCACTCTTACTAACCTCCATACTGTCTTACATCAGTTCCCTTGTCCAATATGCTGATAATGCTGCCCGCATCTCCACCTCCACCAACATAGAACACCTATGACAACTAACACAAACTGCATCCACAGCCATTGAGACCTGGCTCAGTAATGCTCAATTATTACTCAAGCCGAATAAAACTAAACTCCTGCTTTTTACCCCAAAAAACATCTTAGCTGATTTTAAGGTATTTCGCTAAACAACACAGAAATTGAAGTCTTCCCACATACCAAGTTACTAGGGGTTACATTCAATAATCAACTTACATTTGACCTTCACATACATAACACTATTAAAAAAAATCACAAACCAGGTATACTCTATCAACACAAGCACTTCATGGACAAAACTACCAAAATTACATTAGCCACTACCTACATTTTACCGTCTCTACTCTATGTAGCTCCCATTCTAACCAATCTTCAGAAAACACTAAAAACGAAGCTCGAATCATGTTACAATAAAATTGCAAAATTTGCAACAGGACTATCTTATTATAAGTATCACTGCACTGCTCTCTCCATCCTAAATTGCTAAACTTCCTCAACATCTAAATTGCCTCCAACTAACTACAGTACACAAAATGATCTACATTCCTGACGTATGTCATGTCTTAAACTCAATACTTCAAATCTACACACCCGGCCATGCCCTTCACTCAGAAGATAAACAGCTTTTATACTAAAATAAACCTAACAAAACTGCAGGAAAATCCCTTTACTCCTAATCATTACTTTACTCCTAATCAGGGGTAAAATTATGGAACTAACTTCCCTTTGATATCCGGACCATCCCAAATTTCAGAACTTATAAATTCAAACTATAACACTTCTTACACTAGCCACGAATGTGTCCTTGTATCAATCCAGCCTAACTTACACACTACATCAACTACTATACTGCCACTTCTCTCACCTTGCTCCATACTTTTCTGTTCTTTTTCACCTTTCTTTACCAGCACTGCAGCTCCTTATTTTTTTCACATCTATCAACAGTGAAGCCCCTTATATTCCCACTTTCACCTATTCTTGAATGGGCTATACACCACATGCCACCAATAACCAAAAAAAAACTATGTGTATGTTAATACAAATACTACTTTATTGTAAACTCTAAACTATGTTATATATTTTTTACTTCAAGACAATGTACATACTTATTACTGTGAAAACTATGTATATGACCTTTCGTTAACTTTTGTAATTTGGCTTTTATTATTTTTTATTATATTGACTATTTTTTTGCAAAACCTTATTTTGTTTTGTATCAGAGCTTTTCTCCCCAGACCTCGACTGAAAATGGGCCCCTCTACCCAGTCGGACATTCCCGGTAATCAAATGTTAAATAAATAAATAAATAAATAAATTCTACCTTTTCTGCACAAGGATGACTGGATGTGGTCTTCAGATGTCCAGGATATGTATTATTATAGGTTCATAGGTAGGTACTAGGCTATCGGCCCGAGGGCCTACATAAGTCTAGCCAACAAGGTTCCCTGGCTTACGCCACCCAAGAAAGTTATTTTCCTGTGCCACTGTTGAGCAGAGACACAGAAATGATCCCCGGGGTGTATTTCCTATTTCCCATCCACTCATCAAGATTTTTCTTGAAGAGTGCTAACAGGTTCATAGGTTCGTACTAAGCTATCTGCCCTTGCAAGCCATTTTAAGCCTAGCCAATTATCCCTTGTGAGACTCAAACCCTGCACCTTGTGTTTGTAAGGCAAACACCTTAGCCATTAAGCCACCCTCCCAACCAATGAAGATAGGTTCATAGGTATATCAAAATGAACAGATGATCCAGGAGATATCTGTGTTTCTGGCTGAGATATAGTTATTAACAATTCAGAGCACTGCCCTTTGGTCTCACCGCAGTCCTAGTGGTGTTCAACAAGTGCATGGCAGTAGCAGTAGTTCACCTGAGGCTACAGGGATTCTGGGAGTTTCCATATTTGGATGACTGATTCATAATGGCTCAGACCAGGCATCACCTGATGAAAGCACAAGATTAAGTACCCCAGCTATGCTCTCATCTGGGAATTACCATCAATCACAAGAAATCTCAACTCAAACCAACTCAGACGTTGGAGTTCATTGAAGCCTTGTTCAATACAGTATCAATAACAGCCTCCCTCCCTATATCAAGGATTCAAACCATTCGATTTCAGGTCAAAAAGATCATTCAAAGTTCCTCTCTTTTAGCCCGAATGATCCTTCAAGCTTTGGGTCAATGTCTGTGGCAATCATTTTGGTACACCTAGCAAGATACCATATGAGAATCCTTCAGTGAACCCTAACAACCCATGCTCCATTCTTCACAAACCTCTATCCAACTAGATCAAGATAACACAGGCTTGCAAGAATTACCGTGTATGGTGGATTTACTCCAATCAGTTAATAGATTCATAGGTGTGTACTAGGCTAATGGCCCTGGAGCCTTTACAAGCCTAGCCCTTAGGATTACCCTGGCATCATGCCACCTGACCTTAGTTCCCAGTGCCTCTCTCAAGTAGAGCCACTGCAGTGATCCCTGGGATGAATTTTCTGTTTCCCATCCACTCATCAAGATTTCTCTTGAAGAGGCCGAGTGAAGTGCTCTGCTTGACATGTCTTCTTCTTCTTCTTTCGGCTGCTCCCGTTAGGGGTCACCACAGTGGAATATTGTGTTTCCATTTCCTCCTGCCCTCTGCATCTTGCTCTGTCACACCAATCACCTGCATGTCCTCTCTCACCATATCCACAAACCTTATCTTAGGCCTTCCTCTTTTCCTATTACCTGGTAGCTTTATCCTTAGCAACTTTTTCCCAATATACTCTGCATCCCTCTTCAGCACATGTCCAAACCAACGTAATCTTGCCTCTCTGGCTTTGTCTCCAAAACTTCCAACCTGGGCTGACCCTCTAACTATTATTATTATTATTATTATCTTATTCCTAATACTGTCCACCCTCGTCACACCCAGTGCAAATCTTAACATCTTTAACTCTGCCACGTCCAGTTCTGACTCCTGCCTTTTTGTCAGTGCCACTGTCTCCAACCCATATAACAGCTGGTCTTGCTACTCTCTCAGACCTTCCCTTTCACTCTTACTGGTACTCGTTTGTCACAAATCACTCCTGACACTCTTCTCCACCCACTCCACTCCATCCTGCCTGTACTCTCTTCTTCACCTCTCTTCCACACTCACCATTACTCTGAACTGTTGATCCCAAGTATTTAAACTCATCCACCTTCAACACCTCTACTCCCTGCATCCTTACTATTCCTCTATCCTCCCTCTCATTCACACATATATTCTGTCTTAGTCCTGCTGACCTTCATTCCTCTTCTCTCTAGAGCATATCTCCACCTCTCCAGGGTCTCCTCCACCTGTTCCCTACTCTCACAACAGATCACAATGTCTCTCTCCTTGACATGTATGGGACATGTATTCCATAGCATGGGCAGTCTCTGGGTTATGAACCTGTCCCTCCAGCATGTTCTGTTGATTGTGGTAATGAGGTTGAGGTCTCTGGAGCGTGTGGTGCAGAGGGATTGGGATTTCTTTAGATGTAGCATTTCTAACAGAGCTGGGTCAGTTGTAAGTCAAGAACAGATCGCATCTAAGTAGGCGATATGAGACAGAAAATAATTGGAGTTTTTTTAGTCTGTCCATATAGGGCAAGTGTTTAAGGCCTAGGATCCTCTTTGTGAGGTACTTTTGCAGCCTCTCCAGTTGTTGCAGGTGTCTAGTGAGGTACATGCCAAATGGGGCATTGTACTCGATGATTGACCTAATGAGGGAAGAGTAGAGCTAGACAATGATCTCTTTCTTCCTGGATGCAAAATCCTTAGTAATGAGATGTGCCAAATAGAAGGACTTTCTGACCACAGTGGCAATGTGGTGGTCAAAACAGAGGCTGCTGTCAACCTGTGTTCCCAGATCTATTACACCTTCTGTGTTCAATGGACTACCATCGATGTAGTAATTCATGGGAACCGTGTTTTTCCCAAAAGGGATGATGACATTTTTTGGCATTGAGATTAAGGCCATGGTTCTGACACCAGTCAGTGGTCTCAGTGAGGCCTTTCTGTAGGATGTCAACATCACTTGGGGAGTTAATAATAGCTCTTAACTTGCAATTGTCTGCAAATTTTGTTAGCCAGAGTCCCTTTGTGTTGGCCTGGATTTCAGAGAAGTAGATACCAAACAGGAGGACCCAGGACCGAACCCTGTGGGACTTCACTCGTGACTGGTCAGCAGTCTGACTTAGAGTCAGCTACTTTCACACTGTGGGTTCTATCTGTTCACCAGTTTGCAACCCACCTAGTGATATAGGGGCTGATGCCTAGCTTAGTGAGTTTTTCTATGATTCCTGAGTGGGGAATGTTATCAAAGGTCTTGGCCGGATCAAGGTAGGCTGTATGAACCACCTTGCCTTCATCCACAGCTCTGGTGACTGACTCAAAGAAGTCAATAAGGTTGAGCAGGCATGATCTACCCTTCACAAAACCAAACTGTGTGGGATCCAGAGTTTGGAGACTCCCTATATCCTTGTTTATTAGGTCCATGATGATGCGTTCCATAGCTTTACATATGAGACTTATGAGGCTAATGGGCGTTAGTTCCCAGGGTCTGTAGTCACTCCTCCTTTGTGGAGAGGGATAATTGTAGCAGTGCACCATCCGGTAGGGACAAAGCCTGAGGTGAGGCTGTGATTGAACAGGGCACACACGTGAGGTGCCTGTTCACTCTGCAGTTCATGTAGAACACAGCTAGGGATATTGTCAGGTCCCACAGAACCTGTATTCTTGGCCTTGGTCAGTGCTGTTTTAATCTGTACAGCAGTAATTCTGGGTGCCTGGCAATCTACTGGTATTTTGATTGGTCCTTGGGGGGGGGGATAAAGTTGGCAGTGAATCTGTCAGCAAATATATTGGCAATATCTGTTGGCTTGGTATAGGAGGTACCATTGTGCAGTAGCTCAGAGCAAATCTGAGTATTGCCGTGGAGATTCTTTACATAACTATAGAAGGCCTGCTGCAAATCTGTTTTCATAGCTAGCTTTAGAGGATTTGATGAGGGATCTCAACTTTTTGTTGAGGCTGATAAGGGAGTTTTTCCAGTCTTGGGATTCACCTTATTCCGCATCAGTTTCCTCCTTCTGTTGTAGAGTTTCTTTATGGCAGGGGACCACCAGACTGGCTTGCTCTTTTTGGAGAAGAGCGTCTTGGTTCTGTTGGGTATGGCGAGATCCATGAATTTGTGTACGTGTTTGTACAGTGCATTGGTGTATGATTCGGCGGTCATGCAACTATTTTCCATTTGCATGAGTGCCGCAAAGTTAGCCACCTCTGTTTTTAGGAGCCCAAAGTTAGCTTTGGAGAAGTTTTTCATGGTGGTTACCTTTGCAGGGGTGGGGGGTGGGAGGGATGTGGATTTCCAAGTTGATTAGTTTGTGGCTTGATCTAACCTGGGAGGAGTTGACTATTGGTGTAGAGCAACAGTTGCCCATGTTAGTAATGACCAGGTCAATGATGTTGCTACCTCTAATGGGGGTAAGAATGAGCTGGTTCAGGGCATTGGAATTAATGAATTCCAGAAAACATTGGGCAAGTGTATTGGTACATGAGTAGTTTTCCCAGTTAATGGAGGAGTAGTTGAAGTCGCCCAGTATGAGAATGTTAGGTTGGACCGTAATATTCTGGAGGGTGCTTAGGAATGTGGAATGTGAGTCTTGGAACATAGTTGGGGACCTATAGCAGGCTATGACCTGAATCACTGTCTTACCCAATGTTAGCTGCACCTGAAGTATCTCTGATGCATTATGTTGGGCTACCAGTCTGGAGGTGTGCACATCCTTTATAAATATAGAAACACCCTGCCTTTGAAGTTTCAGTCCAAGTTCTGGGGCCAAAAGGTGTGGAATGAGTTATAGCCTGGCAGTGCAGGGGTGCTTTATGCTGCCTTGAACCAGGTCTCTATTACAGCACAAATGTTGATGTTCTCAATTTTAAGGAGTGCTTCGAGTAACTGCACTTTGAGATTTAGACTTCTAGCATGGAGCAGCATGACCCTCAGATTGGATTTGTTTGTAGCTGTTAACGGTGGTAATTTGGTCTTTGGAACACCGCCTAAAAAAGGCACTATATGGGTGGCAAGAGCCTTGGCCAGTATCTGGAAGCCCAGAAGTGACAGATGCAGGCCATCTCTGGCAAAGCATTGAGGTCTGTCAATCATGTCATCCCAGGCAGACAGATACTGGATCCCCTTAGAATGACACCAGAAACCTAGCTATTTGTTGAAATCAATCATTTTCTGCTTGTACTGTAATATCATTCTGGGTGATGATAGGATGCTGCTCAGGGCTAGGGTCATATCTGCCTTGGCTACATAATCCGAGTGCTGCTCCATGTCTCTTTTCATGTAGTCTAGGGAGGTACACCTCAGGCCATTCACACCCACATGTACAATGACAGAGTCATATGTTACCTGTTGTTGAGGGATCTGAGTGCATGCATTATGTGGTGGATCCGGGCACCTGACAGGCAGCTGACTGTTACTTTCTCCTTATTCAACCTAATGAGTGGGGCATCAATATGCCTCACTACCCAGTTACCTATGACTAGTGTGTTGGGCATGCTGTTTTGCTTTAGGGGCTTTGGTTGAGTGGCACACTGTTTAGGAGAGTTATGTGTCTCGTGATTAGTGTTGTGTTGTGGTGGCCGAGTGCGTTTCTGCCTTGGAGGTCTCTGCTGTTTGGGTAGATTCTTATTGAGAGCCTCCGCGAAGGTGGGTGTGTGGCTTGTGTTTTTATGTGAAGGCAGTGCTGGTGTGTGTTCTGGAGGGCTATGTGTTCCATGTGGTGTGGTGCAAGTGTTGACCTTCTTCTCTTGACAAGCTATTCCAGTCTTGGCTGGAGAGTGCATGGCTTCCAATTTGGATATATAAGTGCATCTCTCACAAGTCTGAGTGTTGGGAGGTAAGAGGAGAGGGTTGTCAGTGTACATGAGGCAGATACTACATTGCCTCAGGATGCCCAAGTTCACCAGGTTAATAGGAAAAAACAGGGAACTGACCTTTAGATATGTCTGGAGGGGTGGGCATTAATAATAAGTACTGGAGCGGTTTCCTTGTAGAACGTTTAGTGCTGGTAGCACTTTTGTGTGCTACTATAATTGCTACAAGAAGTCTGGTAAAGTGCTAGACTAATAAGCTACTAAAAGTGAAGGAGAGGAGGGAACTAGCAGATCTAAGAGAAAAATTGAAGAGCATACTTTGGCACCGCTCAGAAGCTTACAAACAGTCCTGGATACAGCAAATCTGGACTAGACTAGTTACAGGAAAGGAGAGAAACAAGCGCAAACGTAGGCTTTTAAACCAGAAAGTTGACAGGGATGGAAAAACTGCCCAAACGGTCAATAAACTACAATTTCTAGGCCAGAAACCACTCCTCTTGTGGTAGATAGGCTACACCTAATGCTTACCACTCCCACTGATAAGCTAGAAGGCTTCCTTCCAACACAGAAAGGTTTGGGGGGCTCAGAAGCTTACATACAGTCCTAGATACAGCAAATCTGTATCGGGACTAGAATATTTACAGGAAGGGTGGGAAAAGCACAAATGCAGACTTTTAAACCAGAACATTGAAAGAGATGTAAAAACTGCCCAAACGGCCAATAAACTTCAATTTCTGGGCCAGAAACCACTACCTTTGTGGTAGATAGGCTACCTAGTGCTTACCACTCCCATGACAAGCTAGAAGGCTTCCCTCCAACACAGAAAGGCTGGGGGGGGGGGGCTCAGAAGCTTACAAACAGTCCTGGATACATTAAATCTGAATCTGGACTAGACTATTTACAGGAAGGGCAGGAAACAAGCTTAGATTTTTTTTTTTACAGAAAAGCAACTAAAACAGTACTAAAACCAATTAAAGTGCAGTGCAAGCTAGCACACGTGAGTATGTAGCAATATTAAAGCAAATACAGTTGAAATAAATGAAATTTATTCAAACTGTATTCTGAACTGAATTCAATTATTAAAAACTAAACCACCAGTCTGACCGAACAATGAAGGAAACCACCAGCATTAGCAAAAAACACAGTTTAATATCGCTTTTGTCTCAAAAGACTTCTTCAGAATGAAATAAAATGCACACAGCAGCATCCCCTTATATATCAAATCAAAATAATTACCTAATAAAACAATCAATTACTTAAAGTGCACTGGCAAAAGGAATACAGTCATTTAAAGGCACACATCTAATAACATAACTGGTGGTTTGGTTTTTATTAGTTTTTGCTTCTGCTTCATCCTTGGGACTGTTGTTTTTCCTGAATTCAATTATTGTTTTATTCAATTTTGAAAACTTAAAAAGTGCCAAATACACTTACCAGCTGAGAAGCACACTCAGTCAGAATACAAGGAGATTCTAGCAAAGTTTTTATTTTATTTTTAGTAAAGTGGAAAGGGAGATATGAGGAACAGAAGACAGTTCAAGGTTAAGAACCTAAGTGGGTTGGCTTTCTCAAATGTTCTCTCTCTATTATGTAGAATGTGCTAATGACACTAGCCTGGGAGGAGTGTCCCAGATCAAAATTTACAGCTACTAGCTACACTATTTTAGGCAGAAAACACTACAGAAATGTTTATCACAGCAGAGAAACAG
Source organism: Protopterus annectens (assembly GCF_019279795.1). Classification (NCBI taxonomy): domain Eukaryota; kingdom Metazoa; phylum Chordata; order Ceratodontiformes; family Protopteridae; genus Protopterus; species Protopterus annectens. The sequence continues at coordinate 1,412,440,378 of NC_056743.1, forward strand.
CAATGAGCCACTAAGTTAAAGTTTTAAACAGATAAAGGAGCAAGGAGACACTAGAGAATGATTTTAACTGCAAACAGATCAGTTATATGATACACTCCTTGGCAGAAATCAGAGCAAATGGATGTTTAACAAATGAAGAAAATGTCAAGTTAATACCTTACACACACAGTGAAACTAGCTAGAAAAGATTTACAAAAAGTGTGACAGTAAAATCCTTATTTATCTGGCCCTGTAAGGCAGACAATTGTAGTACAGTGTGCAGATTAGTTTTAGCAATAAAATACAGTAAAAAGTATGCAGCAGACAATACAAAGTGCTATAAATATCTAGAATAAGCAATAACTAGTAAAAATAAGCAAAAAAAAAAAACAGGACACTTATTGTTATATATCACAGATCAGAGTTGTAGTCAGTGCCCCTCCTCCGATTAGCTCTGTGTTCTCTATCAGCAGAAGATGGCTGCCAGAAACACAGGAAACTCATCAAGCAAAACAACCAGGCCTGGATAACAGCAGGCCTCTATCCAGACTATGCTACCTGACTAGAACACAGAAACCTCACAAAACATGCACAGAAAAGCACAGAGAGCACTCACAAACAGAAAATACAACTCTCAGTATGAAAAAGCAGTTTACAGTTAAATAATTCAGTAAAAATGTAACTGCAGTAATGAAACACTATCTAGCAATGAAAAATACAGTTAAACTAGTATAAAACAGTACACAAATGCAGTGAAATAGTAAAAAAAGCTTTATAACACTACAAAATGTAGTAGATTAGCTGTACAGCACAATTATAAGTGTTAAGAAGTGCAGTTCAATGAAATAAATGTAAGAAATATTCTTCACCACAAAATTGGATCCAATTCAATGTAATACAAGGATTTATTCTGAAGTACTTTGTCAAGCATAAAATGCAGAGTAAATTTTCTCTTCATGAAACACAAAATAAATTCTCTAGTACCTCGGCAAACTTGCCTTTAACAGAGTAAAATTTTTTTCAAGTTCATTCAAACTCACTTTTATACTAGAATAAAACACACCCACGCATTCAATTAATAAATAAATAAACAGTATTACATATAACAAAACATTCAATACTAACCATACAATATAAAACACATAATCAATTACACTAAGCTTTTCCATGAACAATCTTGATTTAGCCCTATAGAGCTCAATGTATTAAATTTTAAAATCAAACAAATTTCTTTTTTTCTTAATATATATTTAATGTGTTGTTCACTCAAATATTCACTACTTTTTATACTATCTAACACTGTTACTGTCAATCCCTCAGGATTACCATTATGATATTTATTAAAATGCAATGCTATAGGACTGGTTTGTTTATTATTTTTTATATCTCTAACATGCTCTTTTATTCTACAGGCAAATGTTCTCTTTGTTTCTCCCACATAAAATTTATTACACAAACATTTCATACCATATATAACTCTCTCCGTTTTACAATTAAAGGTTCTATTTGTAAAAAATGGAACTCCATTAATTTTACCAAATTATTTTACTATATACTTACAAATACTACATTTACCACATGCTACAGTTCCTAATGTTTCTACTTGCTTCACCATTTGTACCTTTGGCATGTTAAATCTACTGTGAACTATAAAATCTTTTATGCTTCTTCCTTTTCGATAAGAGAAACCTATTCTTTTGTCACATAAAAAATCCACTTCTATTTTAACTACATTCCAACTATATTTTACTTGTTCCACAATTTTTTCCAATAATACTGAATAAGTGGAAACAAAATAAATACAGACACTTTCCTTCACACTACTGTTAATCCTACCTTGTTTTATACTTTTCTTAACCTTATTCAAACTAGCTCTCAAATCCACTTTATTATATCCCCTAGAACTAAATTTATTGAAACTTTGACTAAATTCCTTTTCTACTTGCACTGGATCACTACACAATATTTTAATTCTATTAAATTCCGTATATGGTATAGCTTTGATAGTATGTGGCGGATGAAAACTTTCCCCATGTAAAACTGATCCTGTACCTTTAAATTTTCTATATATACAGGAATTAATATATTCCCCCACTTGTCCTTTTAACAAAACATCTAAATAATTGACTTCTTGTCCTATTTGTAAACCATCAAACCTAACACCCATATTGTTCTTTTGTATTTGATCCAAAAATATTTTAACTTGTTCTTGCTCCCCTTTACAAATAAATATTAGATCATCAATAAAACGATTGTACTTACACACATATTTCTTAAAGAATTGGTTAGTATATATACACACATTTTCATAATATCCCATAAAGATGTTTGCATAACTGGGGGCAAACGTTGCCCCCATTGCTGTACCTTGCTGCTGTCTATACAAGTTACCATTAAATTCAAATATATTATTTTTTAAGCGCATTCTAATCAAAAATAACAACAGGCCTCTATCCAGACTATACTACCTGACTAGAACACAGAAACCTCACACAACATGCACAGAAAAGCACAGAGAAAGCACTCACAAACAGAAAATACAACTCTCAGTATGAAAAAGCAGTTTACAGTTAAATAATTCAGTAAAAAATGCAACTGCAGTAATGAAACACTATCTAGCAATGAAAAATACAGTTAAAATAGTGCAAAACAGTACACAAATGCAGTGAAGTAGTAAAAAAAGCTTTATAACATTGCAAAATGTAGTAGATTAGCTGTACAGCACAATTATAAGCGTTAAGAAGTGCAATTCAATGAAATAAATGTAAGAAATAACTTAGCCTGCTCTTGGAGTCTTAGGGAATTTCTGCTTTGTCCCATTGATGAATCACCTCTCCATAGCCTGGTAAATACAGTAGAAGGTCTATCCTTTGTTTTCCCTCAGTCCAAGGTCATAGTGACCATGGATGCTTCCCAGGAGTTACCACCTATTATACCATGACCTCCCATTAATATTCCAAAACGTGCATGCTGATTGGCCAGCGCGCACGTTTTAAATCGACTTATACTAATGGAAAAAGGTCCGGTCGCCCGGACTTTTTCCATTAGTTTAAGTCTTTTTAAAAACACTGTCTTGCTATGTTAAAGGAGTTTAACATAGCGAGACAGGTTTAAAAAAAGCAACGGAGATCTCCATTGCTTTTTTTAAAGTTGTCTCGCTATGTTAAAGGAGTTTAACATAGCGACACAGTGTGCAAAAAGCAACAGAGATCTTGCTTTCTCCGTTGCTTTTTTTTAAACCTGTCTCGCTATGTTAAATGGGTTTAACATAGCGACAGCTTTAAAATAAGAACGGACATCTCCGTTGCTTATTTTAAAGCTGTCTCGCTATGTTAAACCCATTTAACATAGCGAACAATAAAAGCAACGGAGATCTTGCTTTCTCCGTTGCTTTTGGCCACAACTCTGATGTACTGCGTGAGCATGCAGTACATCAGAACTGCCGGATACCAGACAGCTGTGGAAGGGCAGCAAAGAGGCATTATACAATGCCATTATTTAAGAAAAGTAATTATTTCTTTTCTTAAATAATGTCATAGTATAATAGCAATAACCCACTTCTGGGTGTGGGTAATGCGGGATTTACCCACGGTTGTCTTTGTTTGGTCCCTCGGGCTTCGCCCTCGGGACCAAACCACTCCAGGCGTGGGTTATTGCTGTATTCCACTTTGCGAGGGACAGTCCCTCTTTGGGCAGTTGTGACCTGCAAAGAAATTGAAAAAATGGCAAATGTCCTGAGATTTTAGGACAAAGATACTTCTTATATTTTATGTAATAGTTGCATAAAACAGTTATTCTGTATCTGAAACACCTAAATGTTTTAAGAAACAGAATATGCAACTAAAATGCTACAAGAATAAGTTTTTATTTAGGTAAAACAGTGAAGTTCTGTCCTTTGTACTGCCCGTATGTTTTGCCCTTCAAAATCTGATGTTTGTACCAAAAGTGTTCCACTTTGGGCATTTGAAAAGGTGGCAAACCTTGCTGGACAAAGATGGCCGCCGTTCAGTAAGCACTGTTAACCTGCAGCTCCTCAAATACCCAGAGAAAAACTCAACCTAGAAGATATATCAGTACTTATTTAATAACAATCTGCTGATCCAACAACTCTACTTATTATCCAGAAACACAGAAAAGATACCTGAACCTAAAATACTAGCAAATCTATCAAGATTACAACAGATTACCTGGACCTGTAGTAAGTCTCAAAGAAAGAAGCCGTGTGCTCAGAAAACTTCCCTCATATCCATCTGAATATATACCAGAAGTTTTGTTTTACTTTTACCTGTGACTTTACAAAATGTCAAAAGATGATAAAGCGATGGAGACTACAACAACAAAAACCAAACTTTCAGAACTTATGTCACCTGAGAAAGATTTAAACTCCAAAAGGCAGAAAATAACAAAACAACAAGAATCCGGAAAACCTGGAAATAAAAATAAAACAAACCAAATGGCAAACCTGGAAAATATTAAAGCAACCTTATTACCTATCCAAGAAGCTATAAAAGAATTATCTACTCAAGTACAATCCTTTGGAACTTCCTTCAATCAAATTATGGAGAGAATGGACAAATCTGAAGCTAAAATCATAGAGAATGAAGACAGAATAGCCCTGCTTACCTAAAAATCTGACTCACATGAAACAGACATTCAAAATATGCAAGCTAAAATCATTGATCTTGAGGCAAGGTCTAGAAGAAATAATATAATCATCAGAGGCATGCCGGAAAATATACAACACTATGATTTGATCCCATCTATCATACAAATACTTACAACTCTACTCAAAGACCCAAAAGCTGCACATCAAATAACAATAGAAAGAGCCCATAGAGCTCTAAGAGAACCTCAAGCATCAAATAGTCCAAGACCTGTCTATGCCAAACTCCTCAACTTTCAAGATGTGAATAAAATATTATTAACTGTAAAGAAAAATGGAGGATCATTAATATGGAACAACAACAGAATATCCCTGGCCCAAGACCTGCCCCTACAAATTAGGCAAGCCAGACAGCTTCTATCACCTTATTGCAGATTCCTGATTGAAAAACAACAAAAATTCCAAATGAAGTACCCAAATACCTTATTATTTTCAGTCGATGGGGTGAAATATTCAGTTTCCAACAAGAAAGAAGCAAAGCTTACCTTCATGTCAGTGATTAAAGCCATTCCAGCTTCAGAGAGCTAGATTCAAGTCCCGTTGCACTCAACTGAACTCCGAGGTCGGATTCACCCTCCACCAACAGCCAAGGATCTATTTCCCCTTATATCTGGCATCTACCCTGCACTAGGCCGTATTGTGGGTCTGGCGCGACCCTTTTCCTGACTCTACAAGGCGCGAAAACTCAAACAGGAAGTGTACATCCCTCGCGCAAAGCTGACTTTCCCACGAGAGGAACCAAAAATGCGTTTGAAGCCTTAGAAGCAGCTTTAAAGAGGTAGCGCATCCAGAAGTCTGATCGCAATATAAGTCCCCCTTCGCGAAGCTAAGCAATCGGCTTAGCTGGATGGAAGCTCGAAGGGAAGCCTAAAAGGAACTGTAAAAAAAAATAGAAAAGTAAAATAAGTAATGTATAGTTACAAAAACACCAAACACATGTAATATAAGATGAAATGTCAACCTCACTGCCCCATAAACTGTAGTTAAGCTTTAATTAATAAGTTTAAACATCTACAAATATTTATACACACATACAATCTATACAGAAAATTTGTGAAAATGAAACATTTAGCATGCAACCAGATATCAAAACACTATATATTAATACAACAAACTACAGCTAAACAACTATACAGACCTGAAATACATAATCATAAGAGCTAAATATTTTTAATTCTATCTAATATGTATACATCAAAATACTAGACAACCAGTGAACATTTACCTTCCTTACTATTACAAATCCAATTGACATAAGTATACAATTAGCATTATTGTAAATCTTCAACTCAGAGGATTCATAAACCTAAATATATATCACATATCTTCACAACTTTAATGTTGCATTAGCCTGATTTGGTAAAGAAGCATGCATAGGTTACACCTTTGTTAACTCATTCAATATGGCCCAACAAGCTGGATGGAAAAGATGTTAATATAGCTTATTGTTTCAAATAATGGACTACTAACTAGTAGTCGTGTAGCTTCTAGATTTGATAACCATCTGAATACCTAAATATTGGTGTTTATGTCTATTTACTTACATAAGCCGGAACTGTTAATATTTACATTGTTTTCTCCAGGAGTCAGGAAGCTTTTTCCAAATCTAATATATGTGGTATGACATATACTTGGATAGAGAGAAATTGCCTCAAATCCCCTTTAATATAACGCTACCTACCTAAGAACTTAAAATCACAGGGCAAAAATGGTAAAAAGGGTAGTTCTAAAAGTTGAGGTTCACTTGAAGCTAATAACTCGACCAATACCTACAAGGGACTTAAGTTACAATCACAAAGGAAGAATTAGACCTAGAGGAGGTGGAGGGACCAGGGACGTCAGGAGGCATACGCACTGTACTGATTTCAGTACAATGTATGTAGAAGGGGGGGTAGCATTTTAAACTTTCTTTTCCTTCGCGCTTTACTGCACAATGACGTCAGCGCGCTTTAGGCAGCCAGTCAGCGCTCCAAATGCTTTCCGAGCGGGTAGCATTTCAAACTTTCGCGCTTTAAACTTTATGTTTGTCACGCTTTACTGCACATTGGGACTTTGACTCTGGGAGCTCCAAATGTTTGGAGAACAGGTTAAGGATTCGTTATGTTGGTGTGAGCAGGATTCGCTTTACTGCACGTTGGGACAGGATTCGTTATGTTGGTGTGAGCAGGATTCCCGGGCTGGTCTCACTTCATGGAGGGTTGGTGAGTAGTGTGTGCAGGATTCCCGAGGTGTGTGTGTGTGTGTGTGTGTGTGTGTGTGTGTGTAAATGCCCCAGGTGGGATGTACTGGTGTGATTACTCATGGTGGTGTGGTAGGGAATACCTCAGGCTTGAACCCTGTACCTTGTATGCAGGTGTTAAAGACCTGAATTCCCTACCCACCACCATTTGTGAAAAAATTGCAGATTTTTGCCTCATATTTGATCTGATCAATATTTGTATGTATCTGTGGGTTTTAAATATTGCAATGCTTGAAATTTGATGGTGCAGTGGTAGCAACGTAGCATTGATGCCTCACAGCTGTAGGTTCTTGGGTTTGGTTCTTGGCTGGGGTGCCTTCTTTGTGTGTGTGTATGGGGGGGTCTGTATCTTCTCCCTGTGTTTGTGTGGGTTTGCTTTTGTGTCCTCCCATGTTACAAAGACATGTCTGCATTATTTTTCCTGGGCCTCTGCTGAGAATTGTGTTTTCTTTGCTCCAAGTCAGACTGTCCTGATTAACAAATTGACAGGCATTTAAATGTCAGACTTCAGGTTTCTGAATGTTTACTTCCTTACATATTTGATGGTGCAGTGGCAGTATTGTTGCCTCACAGCTGTAGGTTTTCTGGTTTGATTCTTGGCTGGGGTGCCTTCTGTGTGGAGTCTGCATCTTATCCCTGTGTTTGTGACATAGTAAAACAACTTTTTATTCTAGCAATAAATATGTACTAACAACCTTTTTTATAGCAATTTTTTTAAGTTTATGACTATTTGAAATTTGTCCTTATTTTTGGGACTGTAATACCCTGTTATTTGCTTTGTTCAGGTTTTTTGTGCTAAGGTTGACAGCTATGGCAAGAACTGAATTCACTGAATATGTTTGAGGGCTGTATTCCCTCATTACTGGGTTTGTCCAGGTGTTTTGTGCCAAGAGGTTGACAGCTATGGTAAGAAATGAATTCATTAAATGATAGCCATTTAAGTTTCAGTCTTTCTCTCTTTCACAAAGCAGGTGATTTGGCATAGTGGTATGTTGTTCTGACTATTTTGCACAGTGACCTTGGCAGTAAAATGTATGATGGTAACACAGCATTTTATTCTAGCAGCTTTCCAAGATTATACAAGCAATGTTTAATGTGTTCCTGTTTTTTGCCCTTTTGACCCACCCCAATAAATTTGGCTTTTTCCAGATTTATTGTGCTGTGAAGTTGAGATGTAGTTGAGTATTGCGTAGATTTTACAAGGAACTGAGAGCTGCAGGGGAAGAGAAGTTTACTGCTGATTATGCAAAGTCAGCTCACATTGCTAGTAGCACAAAATGTTGTGTACTTGCTTTTAATGCAGAAGGTTGTTGGTTCTACTCCCATAAGGGGTGAATGCTGCTGTACTGAAAGTTAAGACACTAACTACGAGCCTGTTATCAGTTTGCCATCCATTTCCTATTGCAATATTACTAGCTTATTATTAATGTAATTTAGGCAATTTATTCCTCAGGGGCATCAGACACTATTTTTTGGTGAAGTCATGAAATATAAAGGTGATTGCTAGCAGCAACCTCTTCATTAGTTAGATTTATTTAACGTGGAATTATTTAGATGACTTTTTTTACTACTTCAGAGATTGTGCATATTATTTACTGATAATGGTGGACTGTAGAAGTTTGACTAGATTTTTATGATGGAAATGTTCTGAATTGGGCAGTTTTGATTCATTGTTTACTGGAAAAATGTTCAAAGCAATAGGAAGGTGTATCAAAGAGCACATGTATGTTTCATATGCAAGGGGCCTATGATTTAAAAGCAGCCCAGAATTAATTTTTATCTGCCACGGGTAAAATGTATTTTTCTTTGAATGTGGGTTTTAATGTTGTTTCAATGAATGTGAGTTTCAAGGGCAGAGAAGTTTTAATGCCAAGTTTGTTTAGCAGATGTCTTAGTGTTTGTGCTGTAATGGCTCTGATATCAAAGATGTCACTTTTGTAAAATAGAGGAATTATTTTAACACATTTCAGGCCATGTGTAATGTCTAGATGTTCATTTACACTCATGTTGTCTGTAGAGGAAGGCTAGAAAATAGAAACTAGCCCTATTATCTCTCATAGTCAAAACTTCCTTCTCAGTTCCATCAATATGTGGTAGCATTGTAGTCCCTCTCTCTAATAATCTATTTCTCAGTCCCAGTCCTCAACTCATCTCTAAATCCAACATCTGTGGGATTAAGTCTGGGAGGCCCTCACTGATCTGTCCTTTAACTTAGCGTTCTCAAATATATATGCTTGGGGTGCATACTACTTCTGTGTAATAGAGTATTTTTAAAACAATCTTTCCTGTGGACAGGCAGTATTGACTATACCATTAGGTAACCTCCATAACATTGACATCTAGATATGAAATGAACTCTTTAGAATAGTTCATTGTAAATTTTAGGTAATCAGTAAACCCATTGATTTCTTTCTCAAACTCAATAAAGATGTCTCACTACCTGCCCAAACCACAAAGAGATGCGTCCACAAATCTTTTGTAGAATAGTGCACATACTGTTTGAAATTCTTAGAAGGGAACAATGTTTCTTTCTCCATTCAGCCATAACAATGTTGGCGTAGCTATTAGCACAGGCAGTGCCCATAGCTAAGCTCATCATTGTATATATACATTTCTTCATTAAAGAAGAATATGTTGTTCTCTAAAATAATCTCTAAAATAGAGCCAATAACTTTCGACAAACTGTATGTCCATTTCCGTGTTCTTCTTAAGATAATTTCTGTACACTTTCACCACCTACCTTATTAGGAATGGCCGATGGTGAACAGGCTTTTTACATCAATGTCACCATGAAATAATCTATTCCATCACTCATACCTGAAATAAATTCATATAGGTCTAACAAAAATGCTTGCTATCTCTCAACACATGAGGGTTTCATTTCTACATTTCTTAAATGATGTTCTACAAAAGGGAGAATGGTTCAGTTAACCAACCCGTCCAGATACAATAGGTCTCATGGGTGGATTTTCTAGGCCTTGTGCACTTTCGGTAGAACCCAGCCTTTAAGTATGGGGATGAGCGGATGGTTCACCTTCAGGAATTGATAGAAATCTTTCTAATCAACCTACTCCTGAGTAAATCGTCTATTGTGTGTCATACACTCCTAAATATTTTCATCATTACTTCATTTTAATATGTCAACCTTTGTATAGGATTCATCGAGTACTCAATAGAATGTTCATATTATTGATATAATGTAGAAAATCCATAACTACAATGGGACCACCTTTGTCATCGGGTGTGATAATAATGTTTCTTGTCCATTTTCAAACCCTGTAGGAGCTTCCCTTTCTAGATGGGTCAGGTTCACTTTCTTATGTCTCTTAGTTCTATTGTCTCTGTTAGAGTACCGGTATAAATCACTCTCTACAAGTTTGGTAAGCATTAGCTCTAATACAGGATGTAACATGGGTGTATAGACACTTACTGGTTTAAAATTATCAGTCACTCTATCATTATCAACCAGGCCAAAAATCTAACCTCAACTGTACATTCCTGGCGAATAGCTACATATCAATAATGGAATCTGTAATATCACTAGTTTTTACAGGGTATAAAGGATAGGCCTTTATTAAGGACTTGTTCCCTCATACCAGTTAACTCTCTCCTGGATAGGTTAATCACTAAGGATTCCCTTTCTTTCCCACACATCTTTTTAAGGTTGGTCCTACTTGTTCCCAGATCTGTTACCTTCCTTTTTGTCTCCCCTGCTCATGGACGGGGATCTCCCTCTGAACCTGGGGGACTGAATGGAAAGGGACCTCTTGCCTAGGGACCACATGGTCATTAGCTTTCCCATTATCTACAGATACAATCTTTTGCTTTGTCCCTGTCGAACCACCATTCATGGTGTTGATCGAGTTGACTATGCCCCTAACATTAGTGGAGGCATTATGTATCAAACTTACACCGTCTTCCCTTTGTTTTGAATAACCAAGGGATATAAGTTCACATTATTTACATTCCTATTCAAATCTTCCTCTATGCCAACAGAAGCATTGTCAATGGTTAAAGTATTGCTCGTTGAGGCATTGTTAGTAGATACATTAACGTTGTTAGTGTCATTATTCCTACTACTTTTACTATTATTACTACATATTTCCTTCCCTAGAACCAATATTATGTGGATTCATATTAGCTGCTAGCATTTCTAGGCCAAGTAAAGGAACATGACCATTTTAAAATCAATAACATCCATTTCAATTTTGGTCTTCTTTTGGTTAGTTAATCTCCTCTCATACAACAAAACATTATCCATCAATCTATCCAGTCCCAAAGTCTTTTTAGAGGTTTGGTAATTAATATTAATATGTTTATAAGTCTCAGTCACTTTTTCTTTAATTAACTCCTCCTCAGGTCTATGATAATCAATGAGAGTCTCATATAGTGGAAACTCAGTTCATATTTAATTTCTGCCACTTTAATAGTTCAGGATAATGGTTACCTGTAGTAGGCATCTTAGGACTCGAAGCCCTCTCGGTATAATCTGTTTTTGCAAACACACTTCAAAATGCTGCCGTTGCAGCTGTAGCCTCTTTAGTTTTAAAAGATCAATCTCGAGCTGTTCCAGGTCATCTGCCAGCCTAAGCAAATCTTCAGCGTTGTCTACCTCAGACCCACACTCCTCATTTGGTTCGAAAAACAATAAAGCATTCTCAGTACCTGATACAGTGAATCTCCCCATCATCCGTTCGGAAACACCGGTAACATCCGGTACATACGCTAATTCTATTTCATCCCCTCCGTTCGTGCAAGCCATATCCTCCGCTTGGAAACAGTAAATGTAAAACAAAATCAGCAGCAAAAGCTCCAACGGAAGAACAGCGATCCGTAAGTAAAATGATCAGCACAGACAATCCGCGGATGGACGCTGAGGCTTGCAAGGCAGTAAAACTGCCATTACACAAAAACAGTTCAAAGCAGTCAACTACGGCAGTGTGAGTCAAAGGAAGCTTCAAATAAATCACAGATAACTCAGATGAAATACCAATACTGGCAATATAGGTAAACCATTAAAAATGCAGATGAGCTTCAAATCCAAGACCACATGCCACCTAACTCTACAAAATAGATGTGAACGTTCTTTATTCAGTGAGCGCTTTCACCCCAGGCGGGTTTCTTCAGACTGTACAGAGAACTAATTACAGCACAGTCTATATATACTCTAAAAGATCAGGTGATTAATTAAATCAATTAAAACACTGTATATAATACACCAGTTATTATGTGATGTTAGGTTTTAGTCCTATACAGTGTTTTAATTGATTTAATTAATCACCTGATCTTTTAGAGTATATATAGACTGTGCTGTAATTATGTGGTCTTGGATTTGAAGCTCATCTGCATTTTTAATGGTTTACCTATATTGCCAGTATTGGTATTTCATCTGAGTTGTATCTGTGATTTATTTGAAGCTTCCTTTGAAGCTCACACTGCCGTAGTTGAACTGCTTTGAACTGTTTTTTTGTGTAACGGCAGTTTTTTACTGCCTTGCAAGCCTCAGCGTTCCATCCGTGATTGTCTGTGCTGATTATTTTACTTACGGATCGCTGTTCTTCCGTTGGAGCTTTTGCTGCTGATTTTGTTTTACATTTACTGTTTCCAACCGGAGGATATGGCTTGCACGAACGGAGGGGATGAAATAGAATTAGCGTATGTACCGGATGTTACCGGTGTTTCCGAACGGATGATGGGGAGATTCACGAACTGTATATCAGGTACTGAGAATGCTTTATTGTTTTTCGAACCAAATGAGGAGCGTGGGTCTGAGGTAGACAACGCTGAAGATTTGCTTAGGCTGGCAGATGACCTGGAACAGCTCGAGATTGATCTTTTAAAACTAAAGAGGCTACAGCTGCAACGGCAGCATTTTGAAGCGTGTTTGCAAAAACAGATTATACCGAGAGGGCTTCGAGTCCTTAAGATGCCTACTACAGGTAACCATTATCCTGAACTATTATTAAAGTGGCAGAAATTAAATATGGAACTGAGTTTCAATTATATGAGACTCCTCATTGATTATCACAGACCTGAGGAGGAGTTGATTAAAGAAAAAGTGACTGAGACTTATAAACATATTAATACGAATTACCAAACCTCAAAAAAGACTTTGGGACTGGATAGATTGATGGATAATGTTTTGTTGTATGAGAGGCGATTAACTAACCAAAAGAAGACCAAAATTGAAAGGGATGTTATTGATTTTAAAAATGGTCATGTCTTCACTTGGCCTAGAAATGCTACAACTAATATGAATCCACATAATATTGGTTCTAGGGAAGTTGAAATATGTAGTAATAATAGTAAAAGTAGTAGGAATAATGACACTAACAACGTTAATGTATCTACTAACAATGCCTCAACGAGCAATACTTTAACCATTGACAATGCTTCTGTTGGCATAGAGGAAGATTTGAATAGGAATGTAAATAATGTGAACTTATATCCCTTGGTTATTCAAAACAAAGGGAAGACGGTGTGTTTGGAAAATAATGCCTCCACTAATGTTAGGGGCATAGTTAACTCGATCAACACCATGAATGGTGGTTCGACAGGGACAAAGCAAAAGATTGTATCTGTAGATAATGGGAAAGCTAATGACCATGTGGTCCCTAGGCAAGAGGTCCCTTTCCCCATTCAGTCCCCCCGGTTCAGAGGGAGATCCCGTTCCATGAGCAGGGGGAGACAGAAAAGGAAGGTAACAGATTTGGAACAAGTAGGACCGACCTTAAAAAAGATGTGGGGAAAGAAAGGGAATCCTTAGTAATTAACCTATCCAGGAGAGAGTTAACTGGGTATGAGGAACAAGTCCTTAATAAAGGCCTATCCTTTATACCCTGTAAAACTAGTGATATTACAGATTCCATTATTGATATGAAGCTATTCGCCAGGAATGTACAGTTGAGGTTAGATTTTGGCCTGGTTGATAATGATAGAGTGACTGATAATTTTAAACCAGTAAGTGTCTATACACCTATGTTACATCCTGTATTAGATACGTTTACCAAACTTGTAGAGAGTGATTTATACTCCCGGTACTCTAACAGAGACAATAGAACTAAGAGACATAAGAAAGTGAACCTGACCCATCTAGAAAGGGAAGCCCTACAGGGTTTGAAAATGGACAAGAACATTATTATCACACCCGCTGACAAAGGTGGTCCCATTGTAGTTATGGATTTTCTACATTATATCAATAACATGAACATTCTATTGAGTACTGATGAATCCTTTACAAAGGTTGACATAAATGAAGTAATGATGAAAATATTTAGAGTGTATGACACAATAGACGATTTACTCAGGAGTAGGTTGATTAGGAAAGATTTCTATCAATTCCTGAAGGTGAACCATCCGTTCATCCCCATACTTAAAGGTCTACCGAAAGTGCACAAGGGCCTAGAAAATCCACCCATGAGACCTATTGTATCTGGACGGGGTTGGTTAACTGAACCATTCTCCCTTTTTGTAGAACATCATTTAAGAAATGTAGTGAATGAAACTCCTCATGTGTTGAGAGATAGCAAGCATTTCTTGTTAGACCTATATGAATTTATTTCAGGTATGAGTGATGGAATAGATTATTTCATGGTGACATTTGATGTAAAAAGCCTGTTCACCGTCATTCCTAATAAGGTAGGTGTGGAAAGTGTACAGAATTATCTTAAGAAGAACACGGAAATGGACATACAGTTTGTCGAGTTATTGGCTCTATTTTTAGAGATTATTTTAGAGAACAACATATTCTTCTTTAATGAAGAAATGTATATACAAAATGATGGCGTAGCTATGGGCACTGCCTGTGCCAATAGCTACGCCAACATTGTTATGGCTGAATGGGAGAAAGAAACATTGTTCCCTTCTAAGAATTTCAAACAGTATGCACTATTCTACAAAAGATTTGTGGACGATCTCTTTGTGGTTTGGGCAGGTAGTGAGACATCTTTATTGGAGTTTGAGAAAGAAATCAATGGGTTTACTGATTACCTAAAATTTACAATGAACTATTCTAAAGAGTTCATTTCATATCTAGATGTCAATGTTATGAGGTTACCTAATGGTATAGTCAATACGTCTGTCCACAGGAAAGATTGTTTTAAAAATACTCTATTACACAGAAGTAGTATGCACCCCAAGCATATATTTGAGAACGTTGTTAAAGGACAGATCATGAGGGCCTCCAGACTTAATCCTACAGATGTTGGATTTAGAGATGAGTTGGAGGGACTGAGAAATAGATTATTAGAGAGGGACTACAATGCTACACATATTGATGGAACTGAGAAGGAAGTTTTGACTATGAGAGATAATAGGGCTAAGCCGTATTTTTCTAGCTCTACAGACAACATGAGTGTAAATGAACACTTAGACATTACACATGGGCCTGAATGTGTTAAAATACCTCTATTTTACACAAGTGACATCTTTGATATCAGAGCCATTATAGATAAACACTGGCATATTCTACAGGTTGAAGATGCTATCAGCAGTTTGGTTGGGACCAGACCACGATTTAGGTATAAGAATAGCTTGAATCTAAGAAGGATATTATGTCACAAGAGTTTTAAGGATGTACATACATCATCATATAACACCATTCCATGTAATGGTTGTAATCAGTGCATTTATATCAACACAGACACAGTTTTCAAACCACCCTTATTAGACAGGACATTTAATTTTTGCACCGGGACCAATTGCAGGACGGCTAATGTTGTATATCTAGCATTGTGCTGCTCCTGCTCAGCGTACTATATTGGGAAAACCAACAGAACGCTGAGAGAAAGGATTAGGGAGCATGTATACTGCATGAGGGTTGGTGATGATAAGAACGCTTTAGCCAAACATCACAAAGCGAAAGGTCCTGCACACACCTTCAGTTTTCTAGTTATACAGACAGTAGATCCCAATTCTAGAGGTGGTGACCTAGAGAACCTAACCCTTGAAATGGAAACCAAGTGGATCATCAGATGTAAGGCGGATTTTTTTCCTGGGCTCAATGATAAAATTAGCCTTCAACCTTTTCTCAAGAAGAGAAGGCTCAGGAAGGTGGCAAAATGAATTATTCCCAATTTTATCTTAAATTAGACTTTAGATAGGTCGCTACATCTGTTTTTAATTTTTGGTGTTAGTCATTATTAGTTAGTTTTTATCATAATAAATTTAGAAACATTGATATCTATTTTGTTTAAGTATACACGCATATACATATAACATTTTTTATGTATTCAGTATTTTCTATGCAAGATAGCATCATCTAGTGGACATTTGGTGTAAGTCCATGATGAAATGAAATGTTTATATGGAGTATATATACTTATGCTTTTTAAACTTCCTTGTATATACCGTTGCTTTAGTATATATTTTTTATTTATTATTTTTACTATCATATTTATAATACACCAGTTATTATGTGATGTTAGGTTTTAGTCCTATACAGTGTTTTAATTGATTTAATTAATCACCTGATCTTTTAGAGTATATATAGACTGTGCTGTAATTAGTTCTCTGTACAGTCTGAAGAAACCCGCCTGGGGTGAAAGCGCTCACTGAATAAAGAACGTTCACATCTATTTTGTAGAGTTCGTGGCTTATGTGGTCTTGGATTTGAAGCTCATCTGCATTTTTAATGGTTTACCTATATTGCCAGTATTGGTATTTCATCTGAGTTGTATCTGTGATTTATTTGAAGCTTCCTTTGAAGCTCACACTGCCGTAGTTGAACTGCTTTGAACTGTTTTTTTGTGTAACGGCAGTTTTTTACTGCCTTGCAAGCCTCAGCGTTCCATCCGTGATTGTCTGTGCTGATTATTTTACTTACGGATCGCTGTTCTTCCGTTGGAGCTTTTGCTGCTGATTTTTTTTTTTTTTTTTTTTTTTAATAACCAAGCAGTGTTAACATTAAGCGAACTTAAATATGACTTTAGGTTATATGATCCCTTTAAATATGGTAACAAAACTCATACCCCAAATGACTATACGTTTTACTCCAACTGTCATAAAATGTGGTCAAGAATAGACTTCTTTCTAATCTCGGAAACACTAACCAATCTTGATCCCACAGTAGATATCCATGCCCACTACCTATCAGACCATTCTAAAATTACATTAAACATTTTCAAGGACTCTAGAACCAACACACCATATAGGGGATATAACTGGTCCTTAAACCCCAACCTCTTAAATAAAAAGGAAATAGTTCAGGAAATACAGGACATACTTAAAACCTCATTAATCAAGATAGTAAAACAGCAATACCCACCGGATATTGAATGGGCGGCAACTAAGGCCCAGATAAGAGGTATCTTCGTCCAAAAAGCTTCATATTATAAAAAAATCCAACACAGAGAAGAACAGCTACTAGAGAGTAAAATCAAATCATTAGACCAAGATTTAATGAAAAATCATAACACACAAACTGAATCAGAACTATTGAAATGTCAGAAAGAACTTTTCTTAATCCAGAATAATAGATTATCATTTCAAGAAACTAAAATACTTGCAAAATATGCAAACCATATACAA
Organism: Protopterus annectens; assembly: GCF_019279795.1. Classification (NCBI taxonomy): domain Eukaryota; kingdom Metazoa; phylum Chordata; order Ceratodontiformes; family Protopteridae; genus Protopterus; species Protopterus annectens. The sequence continues at coordinate 1,412,457,786 of NC_056743.1, forward strand.
ACTCCGTCACGAGCACTAGCAAGAATTATTAACCAGTCTAAAACCCCCTCCCAAATTCACGAAATTTGCTATAAGAATAAATCCTTTACAAGAACTGAGGATATTATTAACACATTTGAAATGATATACTCACAAGTCTATGGAGAACAAAAAAATTATCCACATATGAAAATAATTGTGACTTCCTACAAAAACTCAACTTTCTGAAAATTGATGAAGAACTACAAAAAGACCTAATAAAACCAATATCTATTGAAGAAATAACAACTACAATTAAAAAACTAAAACCACATAAAGCTCCTGGTGCAGATGGCCTTATAGCGGAATTTTATAAAATATTCTACCTTATTATTGCTCAAATTCTATCACACGTATTAAATTATATAATAAATAATACAATTAATGATATACATTTTAATGCATCCAAAACAATTTTTATACCCAAAGAAAAATCAGATCCTCAGAACCCGGACAACTACAGACCTATATCCCTTCTAAATATTGATACTAAAATTTTGACATCTATTCTGGCCAGTAGACTGAAGAAAATATCGAACATAATTATATCCAATGAACAGTCTGGCTTTTTGGCATCCAGACAAACCAGTGATAATACTTTAACACTACATACACTAATTTCATTTGCTAACCAAAAGAAACTAAACATGTACACACTCATTATAGATGCACAAAAGGCCTTTGATAGAGTTAATATAACATTTTTATTTCAGATCTTACCCTACTTTAATATACCCCAAAAATTAATTCTAACTTTACAAACATTATACAATAACCCGTATACAACATTATATATAAATAAAACATGCTCCAAAAGAATTCAAATCAGAAATGGTACCCGACAAGGATGCCCTCTATCACCCCTATTATTTAACATGTACCTAGAACCCCTATTCCTATATATCAAACAAAAGATATATCATAATGCCCCAGTAATTTATGGTACCAAAATCGCCTTATCAGCTTTCATGAGATGACCTCAACATATACTGTACAACACCCATCTCAGACACCGAAAAAATAATATCTGCCATTGAAGACTTTGCATTAATATCAAACTATAAAATAAACCTCAATAAAACCAACATATTCCCTTTAAGAACTCCAAAACCTTTCTCACTTTTACCATTGATAGGCCAATTAAAAGCTGAAGAAAAGGTCAAATACTTAGGAATTACATACTCTACAGATAATAAAGATTTTTATCTCAATAATATTAAACAAAATTGGGAACACATTTTAGCTGATCTAAAAAGGTGGAAAAATTTGAAATTACCACCACTAGCAAAAGTTTTGATTATTAAAATGAATGTCTTGCCTAGGCTATTATACATTTTCAGGTCTGCACAGTTGCTAATACACAAGAAATTTTTTAAACAAATACAAACGGAATTCGTCAAATTTATTTGGGAACCAAAAAAAAGTAGAATATCTTATGATAAACTGATGACCCTGAAAAGCAAAGGTGGACTAGCTCTACCTAATTTTGAGATTTACTACTTAATCATAAATGCAAATAGAACTTTAAGAATTGCAACCTATGATACGCAAAGTAATAATTGGTCCCCACACTGGTTAAAGATATGTTTTAAATATATTAAAAATCTGAATATTAATCCCAAGTCATTGCCCTTTTTAAACAGAGACAACACTAAAACATATAATATAATGGAACCCATCAAAAATTATATAAAATTAACGCAGAATCTCTTTAGATCAGTAAATCTCTTTCAATACATGATTATTCTACAACCCTTCCACAAAAATCCTAACTTGAAAATTGATAACCAACTAATAGACCTGAAAAGATTCCCACTTATAATAAACTTATCATTACAAGACATATATCCATACATAAATTGTTCGGCTTATGAATTAAGACAGAAACTGGGTCTTCCCAAATCTTATCTATTGATCTTGAGACAGATTAAAGAAATATCTACAAATTACTTTAAAAATCTAAACATCATTAAAGAGGAATTAACAAATTGTATATCACTATGGCAAGCCCTTTTACAAAACACCAAATTTATAACATGCTCATACAAATTGATAAAAGACATCAAATATCAAAATCAGCTACTCTTAGCTAAATACTGGAAAGAAAAATTGCCACTGGTGGAAGAAAACAAAATAGCACAGGCAATTAATTTAACGATAAAATCCATTTCCCTTCAAAAGCTATCATTCACCCAACTTATGATATACAATGACGCTTACTACACACGCCTTAGCTTGCATAAATTTAACCCTACGAATTCTCCAAAGTGCCCACATTGCAAAGATGAAACTGCTGACCTTTTGCATATGTTCTGGAGCTGTAAATGTATATATAAACTTTGGAACTCACTGAAAATACAATTCCAAAAGATGGGATATCAAACAACAACGCTTACTTGGGAATTTATGGTATTACATATCCCCCAAATAACCTATCTAAAACCCAAATTATCATCCTAATAAATATTTTTATGCTAATGAAACTTTACATAGTTACTAACTGGCTGACCCCATCTAAAACCTCATGGAAAAACTTTAGGACCTTAGCGATAAAGCACATCTTAGCCCACAAATACATATTAAATAAACAAAACAAAAAGCCCTACAACTTGAAAACATGGGAACAAATATTTAATATTATAGTGGCATAAAACATAGAACCTGAACTACCTCTTCAATATACACAATACAAAACATAACAATATTTGAAACTACACTTTTACAAGATACTAACCCTGGAGAAAAAAAAAAAAAATATATATATATATATATATATATATATATATATATATATATATATTCTTTTTACTTTTAAGAGAGAGTATGGAAGCATTCATGTAAATAATGTAAATATGTTGTAAGAATATTGTTAGAATTTCTGTTAGATCATCAATGGTATACCTTTTGAACAAATGTTCTGTAATGAATAAAAAAAAGAAAAACAATAAAAAATATTATTGAAAAAAAAATGTTACATATCAACCCTCTGTAACAACAATAAAAGTTTTCAGGCAGTTCAGAAAGTCCTCATATAGTTCCAGGCCTGCATATTATGTTCCTTTGTTCTCTCATATCTTCTTTACCATAACATTCGAACCAACATGAAATAGTCTATCCATCTAAGAGTGGCCTGAGAGAGGACTTATCTTTTTGTTTCAGTTAACCAGAATAAATTCAGTTAAAATCATCTAAGAACAATGCCCATGTTTCCATTTAGGCCAGCATGAATAACTGGCATATAATCAAGTCAGTTAATATCTGTCTTCAAGCCTTAATGGTTTTATTTTTCTATCACAACTGTATATATGAGCACATCATTGGCAAATTAAACTCCAACTTTCTAAACATAAAATAAAAATAAAAAAAAAAAAAAGGTGGCAAACCTAATGCTTTCCAGATTGGAAGAGGGCGACATGCATATCAGTATCCTGGAAGTGAGTGTTTTCCTAGAGTTGCAGGCCTAAGCCTTTGTTTTTCTTCATCTACGTGAGCTTTACATAAGCTTGCAAGTTTCTTTATACAGAAGTCATCTGCTTTTGGGCACAAAGATGGGAATTACAGGCAGGCAGATAATAGAACAAAATATTACATCCACATATCCTTCACGTTTTATACTAATAAAGCGTTGCTGTTACTCCATGTATTTAGTTCATAGCTCTCAACCTTCCATCTCCAAAATGAGGAACACTTGCCTTCATAAGGTGGAACAAATGGGCAAAATGTGGAACACATACTAATGTCTTGCTAACAACTTCAACTAGGAAGGTCATAGGATGGTTAAAATATGCTGGTTTTACTTATAAAGAAAATCCTTTAATGAATTAATATGTGTGACAGACTCTTTAAATGTGGAACATGAACTTTTTAAGACCCCAAAATGAGGTACATTCCTCGTAATGAGGTACACTTGAGAGGTATGATTTAGTTTACGTTAAAACTGACAGTTTTCTTTCCTAAAAACGATCGCGTTCCTTCCACTTGAACACAGGCGGCAGTTACTTTATGTTTTTTTATTTATATATTTTTTTATAGTTACTGTTTTTGCGTGCGTGTTATAACCCTTTAATTTATTGTTCATAATTTTCGGAAGTTTACACGTTATGTTTTGATCTCTGACTTTAGCTTATTTAGGTAGCAGAGTTTAAATACACAGTAAACTTGAGTTAGTAAAAGTCCTTGTATAGAAAATAACATAAAACTGTAGCGTGTGGTAAAGGAAGCGACATCACGTGTCTTGTACAGTTATTTCTTCAGGTAATTCTAGTAGGTCGTCGAGTTTCAGCTGCCGAAAGTAGATAACGGTTCTACAGTTTAGTAAACAGCGACAACAAAGACAACTATAAAAATGAAAATCCGAGAGGCTGCCGAAGGACACGTATGACCAATCACATAAACAGGAAGATAGGATGTAGCTGAATCCAAAAAGCAAAGAAAGTCTTTTAGCAGTAAAGTGGGATTATTTCATTGCCGACAATAAAATGCTCCATTTAACAGTTGTATCAGCAAGATATGTCAATAAATTACTCCCGTTATCCAAGCCCGATCCTTTTGTAACAGCCAGTTTTAGAGGTAAGATTGGTATATTAATTTAGAAAATATAAATGCTCTTTGAATGTAGTGAAACTATTTTAAGTTAGCGTAGCTCAACACAGTGAGCAAAAAGTCATATAGCGGCGCCTGTTTTCAGTTAAGAAGTAAGGAACTTTGCAAATAATGCGCAAATCCACAGTTTGATCATACTGATACAGGCCTGCAGCCCGGAATTTACAGTGTATACTCTTAGGAGCTGTGCTGTCCGCACTTTTCCTTCTCCACCAAGGTTTACATTATGTCAGCCGCGTGTCATAGTACAAAGTAGACATCGTGTATCAGTCCATCCAAATGTCTGATAACTTGCCTCATTCTTTGTTTGGTAACAGGGAAGCTGGTGCTTGAAGTAGACATAATCTCCCTGTTTTTTGGTATAGTATCATTTGACTACATTGCTTCACCCAGATTGGTTTTATGTTACAGGGATGCAAGTCTCTGTCAAAGTTTACTAACTGTGGTAAATCTCTGTACCACATTGCAGAAGCCGGTCCTATGGAGGTACACGCAAACCTGTGGTAGTGTTCTCCACCAAGCTTCTGTGCCACGTAGCCAGTCCCACAGTGGTGCATTCACAACAGTGCCAGTATTTCCGCAGAATTTCATTCATACTGACAGACCTCTGTGCCATTGCGTGGAAGTCAGTCCCACAGAGGTCCAGTCAAATTTCTAGTACTAACATCCACTGTCTGCATTCATACAAGACAAATTAGCTAGCACAAACATTAGTTTACTGTCACTGCCACTGTTAACATTGTACAAGACTATTTCGCACAACCAAATAATACTTTGGATAAAAATTAGTAATCAAAACCATATGCACCTAGGCCAATAATGCATTACAGACATATAAACAATTTAACTTTAGGCAAGAAACTTTTAGGCAATAGTGGAAAACACTTTACAGTGTGTAACTGCAGATCCAGAATAGCGTGTGGTGTGCTTACACATGGTCCAGTGTACTCCCTTATCTCAAACTGCTGTTACCATTGAAGGTAACAAAAGTGAATTCAAATGTTGTCTGCTGTCACCAAGAGGTTTGGCTGCCATTTGGAACATACCTCTCAAATGTCCCTGATTTTGCCTAATGTGCTTTGCTGCATCCCATGTAAAACATTATCTGATGTTGTAAATCTTTTGTTCATACATTACCGATAGGACCTTGGTTTCGTCCTCGGAACCGATATGGCCGTTTTCCAGCTCCCGCAAGCCAAAAACTCTCAGCTAAAAACCTAACCACAATGCCCCTCTCCTAGATACTCCATATCTCATTTGCCATGTTTCTAGTCAGAGGTGCTAGCCATCTCTCTCAAAGCTAAGTAGAAAATTGTTAATTTTAAGACAGTTTCTCTTCAAAATTATTTAATTTTTAGTCAAATTAGCCTTTTCTTACTGTCGCCTATAACCTAAGCCTATTTTCCACCCTTTTCCTTGGTAATTTAATGTTTTACCTTTAATGGAGTGGGTGGAGAAGAGTGTTAGGAGTGATTTGTGACAGATGAGTACCAGTAAGAGTGAAAGAGAAGGTCTACAAGAGGGTAGTGAGACCAGCTATGTTATGTGGGTTGGAGACAGTGGCATTGACAAAAAGGCAGGAGTTTGAGCTGGATGTGGCAGAGTTAAAGATGTTAAGATTTGCACTGGGTGTGATGAGGGTGAACAGGATTAGGAATAAGTATATTAGAGGGTCAGCCCAGGTTGGAAGGTTTGGAGACAAAGCCAGAGAGGCAAGATTATGTTGGTTTGAACAGATGCTGAGGAGCGATGCTGAGTTTATAAATGCTAAGGATGAAGCTACCAGGTAACAGGAAAAGAGGAAGGCATAAGATAAGGTTTACGGATGTGGTGAGAGAGGACATGCATGTGGTTGGTCTGACAAAGCAAGATGCAGAGGACAGGAAGAAATGGAAACAGATGATCTGCTGTGGCGAATCCTAACGGGAACAGCCGAAAGAAGATGATGACCTTTATTGATGCTGTCCCTCTCTCCTGTCTTTGACAGGCCTTTCCTTTCTACTAGTGGTATTTTTTAAAATAACATCACTGTTATTTTCTCCCTTATTTTTTCTATAGGATAGCCTTGTTGCCTTACTATGCCGGACAAAGCTAAGTTGGGATTTAAACATTGTGACAAGTGTGGACATAAGATGCCTAACTCAGATACACATGTTCGTTGTGTCTGCTGTTTGGGCATGGATCATATTATAACTGACTGTGACGTTTGTGCTAGTTTTAGTAATTGTACACTAGCAGAACGTAATAATAAACTGGTTTACTCAAGACACATATAAAGCTATGTCAAACCCAGAGCTGTTGGACATGCTACACCTAAAGAAATCCCAATCCCTCCAAGCTACACGCTCTAGGGACCTAAACCTTGTCACCACAATAAACAGGACATGCTGGAGGGATAGATTCCTGTCCCAGAGACTTTCCATACTCTGGGACAGGCTACCCATCTATGTCAAGCAAAGTTCTTCATTAGCACTCTTCAAGAAAAATCTTGATGATTGGATGGGAAATAGGAAATACACCCCGGGATCACTTCTGTGTCTCTGCTCGACAGTGGCACAAGAAAATAACTTTCTTGGGTGGCGTAACCCAGGGAACCTTGTTGGCTGGGCCTAGTACCAACCTATGAACACCTTTTTCGGAGGCTCTTTCTGGGTCGGAGGTTTCACCCCCTCCAAAGACCAAAAAACATAAGGAAAAATATATTACTTAAGGCACCTTTTTCAGAGGCTCTGTCTGGGATGGAGGTCTCACCCCCTTCAAAGACCATAAAACATAAGGAAAAATGGATTACTCAAGACACCCTTTTTGTTGGCTCGATCTGGGTCGGAGGTCTCCCCCCTCCAAAGACCAAAATACATAAGGACAAACAGAGTCACTTGGTTCCTGCATCTGCATCAGTTACGGAGCGGAGTCAGGCTTTGTGTCTTCTTCCTTGGTGCCGTCCATGATATTCACCCCTATTTCGGCTCTGACCTTGGCACTACTGACTTTGGTGCCGTCCTTGGATCCGACATCGGCTGCAATGACTGTACCTGTTTCGGCACCATCCCCAGCCACAGTGCTGACAGTTTCTTTGGTTCCATCGGCTCCAAAACTCAAATACCTGCCAAGGACAAGATACCTCTGGTGCATACTGTCTTGGTTCCGACAGCATTGTTTTCCCTGTTGGTACTGTCCACCCTTGCTGCATCGGCTCTGGTGGAACCAATGCTCTCCTGAAGCAGTGCTTGTACTGTCTGTACCTTGGTATCTAGCTGAACGCCTATTTTCTCACTGGCACCGTCCATGTCCACAGCTCTGATGGCTTCCAGTTCTCTTGCTCCTCTCCCAACCCTCTATTTCAGGACCCTGGGCACGGGAGTCACAAGAACCCTCTTTGAAGGGAACCCCTTCTCCGGAGTCTTCCTCAGAAGATCCCACTGGGGAGCCACCCCGGAAGAAATGGTGCAAGAGGAAGCACCTTGATTCACCGGAAGAATCTATCACCAAAGACACTGATTGTGATGAGGGGGAAGGGTCTCCACGGTCTACCCCAGACGACATTTCATTCGGCGACATTCTCAAAATCCTCAAACAGCGGGGAGACTGAAAGTCCTATAATCCTTCTTCTGAGGAATCTGTGTTCCTGCAGGCCTTTCTTGCACGGCCATCTACTTCCTGGGTGACCCCATCGGCAGATGACCTTGTTAAACTCATTGTGCAGCATGCCTGGAAGGCCATGGACAATGTAGAACCTGTCCCTCGGAGGCCAGACAAAAATTTTATCTACACCTGAAGACCAGCCCCACTGGTCCTAGCAGTTGAGAGTTGATTTTATGGTCGTGGCGGCAGCCACCAAGAGGGAACTGGCAGAAGATAGTTCCACTGCCCATCCTCCAAACAGAGAGTCCTGTACCATGGACAGACTAGGGAAATGGACCTATGCTTCAGTGACATTCACCATTCGGTCGCTGAACTATCTGGCACACTTTACTCGTCTCCAAAGAGACCTAATTTCCGAAATGTCTTCCTCTTTGGTGGGGTACTGTCTGATGAGGTGCGTGATACTGCCGCCTCACAGCTAGCTACCCTTGAATCCATCTCTAACCCCTCGATGCGTTTGATATCTCACTCCACCGAGGGGGCAGTTCGAACTGCCACATCAGATGTTGTCATGTGACGTAATGCTTGGATGCGGTTGTGTGACTTCGCAGCCTCCTTTAAATCTTCCTTCGTCAATGCACCTGTTGCCGAATCTGCACTTTTTAGACCCAAAGTACGAGACACACTTACACATAGTGGGAAAGACGGAAAGACCTTGTTTGGTGTGGGCATACATCTTTCCAACCCCCAGAGTTGCTACTGCAGGAACCAGGAGGGAGGAAAAATGTGGTTCAAGATATCCCAAGGACCTTTTTCTGACACTCGTAGTGAACAATCCCCCCCCCCGGGGCAGAGGGGGCAACTCATATGGAAGATGCCCCTCTCAGGGTAGAGGAGGTCCGCGTAACCAGGGCGCTAGATATTCTTTCTCCGGCAGACCCTACTAGCACTCTTGAGCAGCGGCCTGATTGCTTCCCTCTGGAAGCTGTTGGGGGTCATTTTTCTCTGCATCTTATTACTACCTATGTTTGGGTGCAGAGAATAATATTCAGGGGATACCAAATACCTTTCGACTTAACTCCCAGACCTGTCAAATGAATCCCCGATGTACCACCCAATCAGAGGGAATTAGCAACCTTAGAGATAGAAAAGCTGCTAAGGAAAAGAGTCATCTAACCAGTACCACCAGATCAGACAGGATCTGGGTTTTACTCGAGGTCCTTTTTTAGTGCCAAAAAATGACAGGGGACTGGAAACCAATCCTGGATCTCAGCCTATTGAACAAATTTATCAAACCTCAAAAATTCCGGATGGTCATGATGCAGTCCATTCTTCCCTTCCTAGGGAGGGATAACTGAATGTGCTCTATAGACCTCCAGGACACGTACTACCACATAAAGATGGATCACCGCTCCTGGAGGTTTCTCCGCCTCCAGCTGGGAGCCAATCGCTACCAGTTCAGGACACTGCCATTTGGTCTCTCAACAGCCCCCCGAGTGTTCACCAAATGTACGGCAGTCGTCCACTACAAGGATTCCAGGTGTTTCCCTATTTAGATGACTTGCTGCTTACCGCCCTGAACAAGAATCTCCTAGTCCGCAGCCTCTCTTACACTCAAGGTCTTGCTCTCCGCTTGGGGATTACAATCAACAAAGACAAATCTCAGATGTCCCCAACGAAGACACTGGAATTTATTGGAGCGGTCTTCGACACAACATCCTGTCAAGCTTCTCGCCCCTCACAGGCTTTTGAAAATAAAACACCAAATTCAAGACCTTCTTCCTCACACGTTTGTACCAGCACGTCTTGTACTACAACTCTTGGGTTCCATGGCAGCTGCCATTACTTTAGTACCACTGGCGAGACTGCACATGAGAATCCTACAGTGGCTCCTTTCCGCACAGTGTTTGTTGTTAACCCACCCACTCAACCACATGATACAACTTACAAACCGTTGCAAGGAAGAAATGCTATGGTAGATGGAGCCACAAAAGAATCTTTGGTGTCGACTGTTCTGTCTTTCCCACCCCATGGCCACGCTGACCACGGACGGTTCACTATTAGGATGGAGCGGGCATTTTCATGGAAAGACTGTCCAAGGCACCTGGAACCCCATTGAGGCCAACTTGCACATAAATGTCCTGGAACTGAGGGCAGTTCTCTTAGCGTTGCAAGCGTTCCATGCATCCCTACCCTTGGGGACCATTGCAATTCAGTCAAACAGCATGTCAGTCATCTGGTATATCAACAAACAAGGCGGAACCAGATTACCCCTGTGTCGGGAAGCCATGAGGATTTGGCACTGGGCAATAGCTTCCAGTCGCTTTTTTATAGCAACGCACATTCCTGGGAACCTTATTGAGGACAATCTGAGCAGGAACATCCTTATGCCTCATGAGTGGTCCCTCAACCCTGTAATAACAGATCGGATCTTCCAACTGTGGGGCAAGCCTTGCTGTGACCTGTTCGCTTCCTCCCTGAACTACAAATGCAGGAGCTATTTTGCCTTTATCCCCCCTCAGGGGAAACCACAGAGGGACGCTCTAACGCATGATTGACCCCTGGGTCTTCTGTATGCCTTTCCTCCATTTGGAAAGTCCAAAATTTCTCCAGAAAGCTCAGAGGTTGAAAAGCAAAGTGATTCTCATTGCTCCCTACTGGTCACATCAAGTCTAGTTCGCGTTTCTATGACCTCATCTGATTCACAGCCCATGGATCCTGGATCATTCCCAGGACCTATTATCTCATCCTCAGGGATTGATTCATCCAAACCTGCACAGTCTCAAGCTCACAGCTTGGTTCTTCCACTTTCAATGATTGCCAGGCTGCCTGACATCCCATCTCCTGTTCGTGAAATTCTTCTGGCCTCACACAAACCTTCCACTAGAAAAGTTTATTCTAGTAAATGGACTAGGTTCTCTATTTAGGCCAAAGACCAGAACTTAGACCCTTTCTCTATGCCTGTTCAGCATATTCTATGATACCTGACTTCTCTTCTACATGCAGGAGCCTCAGCTTCAGCAATCACTGTACATTTAGCAGCTATCGTCAATTTTCATAATGGTCTTGATAATTCTTCAGTTATTGTCACACCGCCTATGGAAAACCTTTTTGAAGGGAGTATTACATGTTAAACCTCCGGTCAAGCCTCCCTTAGAACCCTAGGACTTGACTCTGGTGCTTCAGTCTCTCACAGGCTTTCCCTTTGAGCCCTTTGATTCATGTGATTTGAAATTTTTGTCATGGAAAACTATACTTCTAGTAGCACTCACCTCAGCGAGAAGAGTATCTGAGCTGCAGGCCTCGAGTGTCAAGTCCTTACTTGATCTTCCACATGGATAGGGTGTCCCTTCGTACTGACCCTTCTTTCTTGCCCAAGGTAATTTCTGGCTTTTCCATTAACCAATCTATTAACCTGCTGGTTTTCTTCCCAAGGCATTCTAATAGAGGGGGGTACCTTTTGCACACCTTTGATGTGCACCGGCAGCTTCGTTGTTATTTGGACAGGGCTAAATCTTTCAGGAAAACAAACCAATTGTTTGTGGCCTTTGTAGCACCCAGATTGGATAAACCTGTTTCCAAAGTGACTTTATCCTCTTGGCTTAGAAATGTCATTACCTTTATCTACCAACAGAATAAGCTATCCTTACCTTCCAGAATAAAGGCTCATTCTACCAGATCTATGGCTACTTCTGTAGCTTTTCATTCCAGAGCCTCTATGGATGATATATGCACAGCAGCCACTTGGGCAAGACCTCATACCTTCATATCTCATTACGAATTGGATTTGGCCTCCAGGGGACGAGCATCTTTTGGTTCTATGGTGCTCAGGAATATCTTTCCTTAGGGCCACCCAGGACTCAAGTAGCTGGGGGCTCTGTCCTGTTGGTAATGTATGAACAAAAGATTTATAACATCAGATAAAGAAGTTATGTCTTACCATAATGTTCCATCTGTGTTGTAGATCTTTTGTTCATTCATTACTTCCCGCCCTCCTTCCCCCTGCCTGGATTCCTGGTGGACTTTAAGAACTCCTGGTTAGGGTATTTGCTCATACAGAGCCTCCTACCTTTTTTCCTATTACTACTACTTTTATCTAGGGTGGGCAAACTCGATCTGGAGTATCTAGGAGAGGGGCATTGTGGGTAGGTTCTTAGCTGAGAGTTTTTGGCTTGCACGAGCTGGAAAACGGCCGTATCAGTTCCGAGGATGGAACCGAGGTCCTATCGGTAATGAATGAACAAAAGATCTACAACACAGATGAAACGTTATGGTAAGACATAACTTCTTTTTTCCACACATTATTTTTACCTTTGTCCATGTTTATTGAGCAAAGAAATCGAGGATTGTGGTTTGGTAGCTGCAATGATATACCAGCTTTCAAACTCATTTACATGAGTAATGGTGGATTTACAATGGGCACGCCGATCAGTTTATCAAATCAGTGTGCACGTTTGAGAAAATGAATGACATTCAGCTGAATTTCAGAAAAAAAGGAAAGTGTAATGAAGAAAAGAAGATAATATGCAGCAGTTCCTGTCTTCAGAAGTGGTCAAAATATTAGACAACTGGTATAGCTTTCTGAGAGCTACACAGAAATTATGGCACGGTTCAGTGTTCTCTATTATCGCCCAAACACATACTCATAAGTAAAGTATGCTATGTTAATACTGTTACATTACATATTGTAAAGAACTTCCAGTTTACATTTCAGTAGGTGACCAACATTTGCCAAATTCTTCTTCTTTCGGCTTTTTCCCGGTTAGGGGTCTTATAGCATTATTTGCATTGGGAATAGCAGTTGATGAAGGACTTACAGTGCACATTACATATCTTGTCCATAGAAAGGCATTCAGAACTATTCAACTTAGGGGAATAATTGACTGGTAGTTGGTGCACAGGGTTAAGGATGAAAGCTGTAGCTTTTGTGATACAGGGTTTGATTCCCTCAGCCTTTATTTGCCTATTTAGTAACCTCAAGCAAATCATTTACACTGAGTGTGCTTGCGGGCAACTGGAAATTTGGACACCTCAGTAGTCCCCTAGACTTGTCCTGATGGGAATTACCAGTGGTGTCCCACAGAGATATGTAGTGAGCCACATCTTTTCAAGCTGCTGTTCTCAGATATACAACTGAGAATTGACCACACTCTGAAGACACTAATCTGAAACGTAGTAACATATACACCACAATAGCATGTGCAGTGGTCTTCGTGTGTAGAAAAAGAAAAGTAAAATCTAGTTGTAACCCATGTTCCCGTTTTACAATTCTAGGAAATTCTCTGAGGATTTAACAAAAAAATATTCTGCCTTTGCTGCCTGTCAGTAGCCCAGTAGCATTTCTCTCAGTGTCTGGAATTAATAAGGAATATGAGATAGTTCAGCTGTGACATCTTTGTAGTAACAGCTGTACTAGTGAAAGTTCTGCAGCTTGTTGGGGCATACTTTATTTCAAAATTAAAAGGCAATCTGAATGTAATCAGCTGTCAAGCTTTCTTATCAGATTCTTTATAGTCAGGGCCATATGTTCTTTTTTTCATCTTTGCAAACATCAAGAACTTTAGGTATTATCTTTAAATACCCAGTTCTTCACAAATGTATAGAATTATTGGCTCAAAAACTGTGGAGCATTGTCTGGTATTACCTCAATAGGTATACCATTCTGGTGATAATGGATAATGGAGAACACTAGACCTCATGTAAATTGTGGTAAGGAGTGTAGATACTAGTTTTGTTTACAGCAGTAAAATACCATTGTTGTAAGTATTCTTTTTCTTTGCTATAGTAATTAAAGCACAGACTTCCATGGTGGTGCAGCGGTAGCGTTGTTGCCTCACAGCAAGAGGTTCTCCCATTCGATTCTCGGCTGGAGTGCGGGGAGTGCCTTCTGTGTGGAGTCTGCATGTCCTCCCCGCGGTTGGGTGGGCGTTCGAAAGACATGCGTAAATGGGCGTTCCTTCGTTGAAGGTTGAACGTCGAGCTGGCACCTCGGCGTTCGTGAAAATCTACTGCCAATCATTAGCGGACCGGAGTTCCGCTATGGCGACCCCTAACTGGGAAAAGCCAAAAGACAACAACAACATTTGGACAAATACAAACTACAGATAGCTGAAGCTAGCAATGGTATCCAGATGTGCTGTGCTTAATAGCAGTAGTAGTAGTAGTTCTTTACCTCTCAGCCTTTTGATCTGGACAAAGCAAAAGCTCAGGGAAGGGGATACAAGTACAAAGTAAAGGACAATTTTTAAATATTAATCTGATGTTGTTAATTTTCATTCTATCCTCAAACCTGTGGGTTTGGATCTGATCCTTGGATCTGACTGCGGTTGCAATAGCTCGTGGCAACCAAAAAGCTCTCCAGCTCTTTCCTTATCCATAATGCACCCCTCTAAGTTACCTCAGATTTTGTTTGCCACTTTGCGAAGACATGGTTCTCCAATTGCTCTCAGGCAGCTAAGTGATTTTTCAATATTATTTTAATATTATTGTCTTCTAAACTTTCCTTAAATAGTTCCATTTTACTCTCTTCTATCCCCTTACCTTAGCGACCAGTTTAAATTAATAGTTTAAATACTTTTCTTCCTTCTTTCTTTGTACGAAAGTACCTTATGATGCTATTGCTAGTATCTTCTTTATTTCTACACATTTTTAGTGTAACTCTCTTTACCATTGTTGATATTTTTTCTGTGGTTCCTGTTTTCTTCCTTTCCAAAAAAAAAAAAAGTAGTAGAGAGTAGACTAATTTGTGCTGTTCTTGTGCTGCATTTTTTCTGTTATAATGGCAGATAAAGGTAAGCTAGCTAGCTGTAAAAAGTGTGAAAAATGCAGTCACAAGATTCTTGTTACTAACAAGTTGTTAGTGACTTGCATACCTTGTGTGTATATTGCCTCAGTCCCCTTCACCTGCAGGAGGACTGTGCTATCTGTCATATGTTCAACTACAGAGCATTGGTTGAACACAAAAATAAGCTTATGCTAAAAGGTCTTTTGCCTTCCTCCTTTGGTGAGGCAATTTCTGGAGCTACAACAAAAGAAAAGGGAAAAGAAAATTATAAACAATCGAGCCCTGCTTCTTCCTCATCCTCTAGAGTCTTGGACAAAGGAAGAAAAAGACCTCTTTCCGAGCCGACTTCTCTGTCGGATCCTTCTGCAAAAAAAGGTCGACATCGGATCCGACAATTTCATCGAATCCTAAGGGAAAAATGTTTCAACCTATTTCAGATCTATCCCAACCAAGTAAGAAAGTCTCTTTGCATCAGATATACCTTCCTAGGCCTCAATATTCACCCTCTTTTGACCCAGTCCCTTTCAAGGTCCCATCTCCCTTCCTGGAGAGACCTGAATCTCCATCAGTCATGTTAACTCACTCTTCCAGGAGTCTCACTAAAGAAGATGTGGGGAGACTGGTGAAGAAGATTCTCTGGGCGCAGGGTATGTCAGGGGCTCCTTTGGCTCCTACCTCTTCGGGTCAGGAGTTCCATGCATCAGCTACCCCTCCAGTTCTTCCTCCTCTGACTTCATTTGAAGCATTAGAGCCATAGGATCTGACACACTCGTTGTTGTTTGTATCAGATTTGAGGATCCCACTTTCCTTGGATCCAATGTTTGCTTTGAGTTCTTCTGCCCAGTTGGAGCCAGAGACCTCTTGGAGCCGTAGCAGCGTTGTTGGCTCCGAGGTGACGGATTCAGCCTCAAGGTTTTCAAAGCCATCTCTACGTCTTGGAGCTTCGGCTTGGACCAGCTCGGCTTCAGCTTCAACCTCTGAAAGATCGTCTTCCGAGTGGGAAAGGACTGTGTCTGAGAGGCATGCCCTCTTGGATCCAGGGTCTTTTCCTTCTTGGGAACAGTCAGCCTTTGAGGCTTTGGAGGGAGCTATGTGTGCCTCTGCAGCTCAGACACTGCCTACCCCCACGGATCTGCAGCCTTCAACTTTGACAACTCTGTGCACGGTTTCTCACTTGCATCTCCCTCAGGCCAAAACCCCAGACTTCCCAGCAGGGTTCACCCACCTCTTCTGATACTTCTCCAGAACATCCCACTGAGGAGGTCCCTAAGAAGAGGATGTGTAAAAGGAAACATCTGGACTCCACTGAGGAATCCATCACCGAAGACACAGACTTTGATGAGGGAGAAGGATACCCAGAGTCACATCCTGATGATATCTCCTTTGGAGACATCTTAGAAATCCTAAAACAGAGCGGTGGCTGAAAGTCCAGTAGTCCTTCATCTGAGGAGTCTGGTGTATCTGGTGGCATTTGATGCCCATCCATCTACCTCCTGGGTGACCCTGCCCACCAGTGAGCTCATTGAGTTGATCTCTCAGCAGGCATGGAACGCCTCAGACACCATCGGAGACCAGACAAAATTATTACTGCCCCAGAGGACAAGCAGTTCTGGACTAAAGGTGTACCAGTAGATGCCATGGTCATGGTGGCAACCACCAAGAAAGAACCAGCAGTGGAAAGATCTTCTATCTATCCATCCTTCTCATAAGAAGTCCAGGACAATGAATGGATTTGGGAAACATGTTTATGCGTTAGCAGCCTTCACTCTAAGGTCCCTGAATTATCTTTCCTATTTTATGAGATTACAAAAAGATTTGATCAATGAGCTATCAAATACCCTTTCAGGAGCTGTGTCTAATGAAGTATAAACGCCAGTTACTTCTCAGCTGTCCACCCTACAATTCATGTCTAACTCTTCCATGAGGCTTATTTCACATGTAGGAGCAAATAAAGCAGCAGATTCAGGCATATCCATAAGGATGCTCTTATGTGACTTTGTGGAGCCTTCAGTGCTTTGTTTGTTAGTGCTCCTAACTACACTCCCTTGTTCAGCCCAAAAGTAAAAGATACCTTGTTCAGGTGTGAGAAAGATGGGAAGACCCCCTATCTGCTGTGGGCGTACGTTTTTCCACTTCTCAGAGACCTTACTCCAAGAAGTAGAGACATAGTGGAAAGATGTAGCTCAAGAAATCACAAGGGTCTTTTCAGAACACATGTGGAAATAGTTCTCCTAGAGGCCGAGGGGGGAGCTCTAATGGAAGGCGCTGCCCTCGTGGCAGAGAAGCCCCGCAAAATCAAGGGTCTAGAGATAGCATTCTTTGGTAGGCCCTTCCAGTGCTCCTGAAAGGAGGCCCGATTGTCCTACTCTGGGGGCAATCGGGGGGGGGGTTGATTGTCCCTGCACCAGAGAGCCTGGCTAGAAATAACATCCGATAACATGGGTTCAGAAGATCATTTCCAGAGGATACTTTATACCCTTTCCCCTTCCTCTTCCCCGAAACAAAAAAGAAAATGATGTTCCACCCAGTCAGAGGGATCAGGCAGCCATTGAAGTTCAAAGGCTGCTAGAAAAAAAGAGTCATCCGGTAGGTCCCCCCAGACCAGAGAGCATTTGGAACTTACTCAAGATTCTTTTTAGTACCAAAAAAATACAGGGGACTGGAGTCCAGTTTTGGATCTCAGCAGACTAAACAAGTCAGTCTGACACAACAAGTTCCGTATGGTCATGGTTCAGTCCATTCTTCCATTCTTGGAAAAGGACGACTGGATGTGCTCTATAGACCTTTAGGATGTGTACTATCACATAAAGATGGAAAGACGATCCAGAAAACACCTATGCTTCCGACCGGGGCCAGTCATTATCATTTCAGGGTTCTGCCCTTTGGTTTCACTACAACCCCCCCCCCCCCGAGTGTTCACCAAGTGTATGACAGTAGTAGCAATTCACTTCAGACTGCAAGGATTCCAGGTGTTGTCATATCTGCCCCAACCAGGCATTCACTACTAAGAGCAGTGTTATCCAAATGTGTTCCAGTCTGGGAATAACTATAAATTACAAAAAATCATTATTAGAACTCACTTATTACTAGAACCCACTCAGTGTTTAGAATTCATAGGGTCAAATCTAAACACAAGCAAAACATTAGCTTATTTTCCACCTACAAGAGTAGAAACTATCAGATCACAAGTCAGGAAGACTATCGGCAATACAAAGGTTTCTGCAAGTCTGGTTCTTCAGGCTCTAGGGTCTATATGGCAGTGGCAATAACAATTGTTCCATTGGCAATGTTTCACATGAGAATTTTGCAGTGGCTTCTTGCAGCACAGTGGACCATTCTCCTCCAACCAGTGTCGGCCCAGATAAGAATTACCAATATTTGCAAGAGAGACCTATCATGGTGGATTCAATCCAGTCAAATTCTACAAGGCTGTCCATTTATCTCCCCACAGCCAATGGCCACAGTGACCACGGATGCTTTTCAGCTAGGGTTGGGGGGGCATTTTCTGGGGAATACAGTCCAAGGCGCTTGTTCTCCCAAAGAGGCTAACTTGTATATCAATGTCCTAGAGATAAGAGCAGTGCTAGTAGTGTTGCAGGCCTTCCAGGATGCTCTCCCTTGGGGACAACAGCAGTTCAGACAGACATGTCTGTATCTGGTACATCAGCAAACAAAGAGGAACCAAATCTTATCCCTTGTGTCGAGAAGCACTTAGGGTGTGGCAGTGGGCAATCTCATCTAACCATTTTCTCATTGCAGTGCACATTCTGGGGATGTCCAGTGTGATAGCAGATAAATTGAGCAGATGCATCTTTATGCCTCACAAGTGGTCCCTAAATCAGATTTTTGCTTCTCCCGTAAACAACAAGTGCAACATCTGTTTTGCCCTGATCCCCCCACTAGGGGAAACCCCGAGGGATGCTGTTCTTCACGATTGGCCCCTGGTCTCCTGTATACCTTTCCGCCGACCCTGTTAATCCTCAAATTTGTACAGAAAGTGAGCAGTTTGAAGAGCAAAGTAATCCTCATTACACAGTACTGGCCTCAACTGATTTGTTTTCCCTTCCTTTGGCCTCAATTAGTGATGCAACCGTGGATTCTGGATCCAACTCTGGACCTCCTGTCTCACCTGACAGGCATGATTTACCCAGACATTCCGAACCTCAAGCTAACTGCTTGGCTTCTCTATTTCCATTAATAGCCAACAATCTGTGCTCTCTTCTCCAGTTTGTTACATTATCTTGTCCTCTCATAAGCCATCCACACATAAATTATACTCTAGTAAATGGAAAAGATTTATTTTCTGGGCACAGCAGAATGACCTGGACCCATTCTCAGCTGCGATTCTTAGGATTCTTGAGTTGTTAGCCCAATTGTTTCTTCTACAGTAAGGGTACAACTAGCTGCAATTTCCAGTTTTGCATTGGATATCAAGGATCTTCAGTTGCTTCGCACAAACTCTGTAAAGCTTTTCTGAAGGGAACTCTTTTGCTTAAACCCCCTTATAAAGAGTCTATTCCTCCTTGGCACCTTAATTTGGTGCTGCAAGAAATTATACAATCCCTCAACCAGCAGCTACATGTGATCTCAAATTCCTCTCTTGGAAAACTATATTTTTAGTAGCCGTAACATCTGCAGGAAGAATTTCAGAGATTCAAGCCTTATCATCTCAACCACCATATTTGATCTTTCTTAAAGACAGAGTTTCATTATGTAATAATCCATCTTTTTTGCCTAAAATAGTGTCAGACACCTAGTGTCAGACAACAATATCAGTCAGTCTGTTCATTTACCAGTGTTCTTTCCAATATTTTCAAGTAAAGGTGAATACCTGTTACACTTATTAGATGTTCTCAGGCAATTAAGTTTTTACCTTCATAGAACAAAAAGTATAAGGAAATCTGACCAACTTTTTGTCTCATTTTCAGATGTGAAACTGGGAAATCCTGTGACCAAAGTAACATTAGCAAGATGGTTCACAGATTGTATTTCTTACATTTACAAGAAACAAGGTCTGAACTAAGCTAAACTTTTGCAAACCCATTGAACCAGATCCATGGCGACTTCGTCAGTATTCCAGTCTAGAACGTCCATGCTTGATATATGTGCATCAGCTACTTGGACTACCCTCCATACCTTTATTACTCATTACAAATTGGATTTGGTCTCGAGGGGAAAAGCTTCATTTGGTGCAATGGTACTGAGGAACATCCTTCCATGAGTTCACCCAGGGTATAAGGTAGCTGGGGACTCTGTCCCACAGGTTTGAGGATAGAATGAAAATTGACAACATCAGATAAAGAAGTTACGTACTCACCATAACATTCTATCTGTGTTGTCCATTTTCATTCTTCCTCAAATAACCCACCCTTCATCCCCTGACCTTGCTACTCTTGTAAGAGCGATTGAACCTAAATTGTAATTTGCCTGTACTGAGCTCCAGAATAAGTCTCACCATTCCGTCTGTATACTTATTTATATTTATTCACGTGTGTGTGTGTGTGTGTGTGTGTGTGTGTGTGTGTGTGTGTGTGTGTGTGTGTATATATATATATATATATATGTGTGTGTATACATATATGTATAAATATGCATATATATATATATTTATATGTGTGTGTGTGTGTATATATATATATGTATATATATATATATATATATATATATATATATATATATATATATATATATACACACATGTATGTATGTCTTCATGCATCTAGCAGCAAACAAGATCTGAGGTAACCTAGAGGGGTACATTATGGGTAAGGGAAGAGCTCGAGAGTTTTTTGGTTGCCACAAGCTATTGCAGCGGCAGAGTTGGATCCAAGGCTGGGATCCGAACCCACATGTTTAAGGAAGAATGAAAATGGACAACACAGATGGAACGCTACTTCTTTTGTATTTCACCTAAGGTGTTAATAGCATGTTATGTTTTGAATAAGTATGAATTTTCTGAATGATAAGAAGAGTGAAACTCTAATCTGTGACATTTCTGACAGCAACTCTTTTTTAAATATGTTTAATTTTAATAACTAAAACATGAATACAATAAGTCAGGCACACACGCACACACACACACACATATATATATATATATATATATGTTTACAAAGATTTAAATAATACTAAATAATGTCAAATATTTTGAGTTATAATTATTGTGAATTAAAAAAAGGTCTAATAAATATATAACTCTTCAATAATTGATCCACATTCAAACATTTGTTAAAAGTTCTCTTGTTCTTCTTAGATCTCATAGGTATAATTGAAATTTCTTTGTGACACACTTCAGTAGCTATCTTGATAAATTCCTTAAAGTTAGGAGTAGATTCTTTTTAATTAGCATCAAGCACAGAAAAACACAGAAAATGTTTTAGTATTAGGCATGGTCACAGGAGATGTTTTTCATATTAATCACTGCTGCTGTAGCCTTAGCTGTATGGGTTACATCTTGCTAAGGATATAACAGCCATCCAGCTTCCAAAGCTTCAGGGCACCTTCCATGCGCCTAAACTGTCAAGCAAATTGGGCTGAGCTGACTAAAAGACAAGTTTGAGCGCAAAGCCCTACTGAGCTTTATTGCTGCTGAAGAGTACATTGCGCTCCTCTAAGGCTTGCAAGGATCAATGGTTGGCTTCTACTTTCCTTAGCTGGGCAGATAAGTTCCCTTGGGGGAAGAAAACCCTTCCATTTTCTTATTTTTACTGATGTTTTATTGCTTTCCTCTTCATTAAAGTTATTTTAAAGCTAGGTGTGCTGTGTTTTAACGGATTGTCATGAGACTGTAAAGTACTGTTAAACAGAGCACTGATTCTGTAAGAGTAAAATTAGTATTAACTAACTGATAAAATATTTTCTGTGGAGAAATTGTTTATTGTTCCATTGTGGGGCTGCCAAGGTGCTTTGTACTGTATTTTGTCTGTTAAAAAAGTAGCTTTTGTGGCCGGTAGTGTTACTGGCATTGTCGCTTGTTTTCCCAAGGGTAGAGGCAACATTTTCAGCTTGACAACATCAGTCCTTCTTCCAGCCACAAAAAAAATAAGGTAAGCAAACAACCTTTGCCACCACATCAGGCAAGCAGTTTGCCACAGCCACAGATGGGTAACTCTAATGTGGCCATTTGTTGTACCTCAAACCACTTATCTTTTACCCCGGAACCCGTGGTATAGCACCTACAGCCACTTTGGACCAGGGGTTAGCCACGTCCTCTGCGACTGTGGGCAAGGGATAACCACTCTTGTGGGTCCTGGGAGAGGGAACTTAGAAGGTTTCCTTGTTATGTCAAAATGCTGTGCCCTTTCCTGGGGAAGCAGTGGCTGCTATTAGTAACACTGTTGGCCCCATTTTTCCTTTTAAAAAGAAACAGAAATCCAAGCATGCATCTACTCTTCCTCAAATTTCTTTGTATAGGAGTAGTGTACTGGGATTGGCTCAGGATATGAGTCAGGCTATTGATTCTTGTTTTCGAGTAGTTTCCAGTAAAATAAAGAGAGCTGACTCCTTTCTTGAAGAGATTCAAGATTCTGAATCTGGACAGAAAGATGCAGGGATGGATTCAGGGTTTTGTCCTTAGATTTTTGATTCAGAATCAGAGGAGAGCTCATTTTCTGATTATCCTTGTGGGGGTTTCTCTTTCTCTGAGACTGTTGCTAGAACGTCCCAGTGTTTTCAGTTGGAGAACACTGAGGTTTCGTAGTCCCTCAGAAAATATTGTGAGTTGTTACAGAAGGATTTTACAGAACATGCACCAATTCCTCCTGTCCTGTCTGCTTTAGAAGATGTGTGCCTTACTGCCTGCAGTTTTCCTGATAATCAGCCAGCCATCCCTAAAAAGGCAGATAGAATGCATAAAGTTCCTCAGTCTTTAAACCGTTTATACACTATTCCCAGATCTTACCCAGTAGCTGTAGCCTTATTTGATTCCTCTTCTGCTAAGCACTAAGTTAATTCCACTCCTACTCTTTCTAATAAGGATGAGAAAATTGTTTATAGGTATGGGGGAAAGGTGTGTACTTCTGCAACTTTGAATTTCAAAATATTAAATTGTCAGGCTCGTATGTTAAAGTTTATTCTGACATGTTGTGAAAGTATGAGGAATGTTTTATCTAGAAATTATTCTTGTGAAGAAAAATCTGTGTTAAATAACTTAGTTTCTTTTATTGCCCAAGTCACTACTCATTGTTTGCAGTGTGTACGTATGACTCTGTTGATACTTCTTCCAGGGCTATGGTCGCTGGTCTGTTTTTAATGAGGTTTGCTTGGCTGCATTCTCAGAACCTCTCAGTTGAAGCTAAAAAGATTTTAAAGTCAGATTTGGATAGAGATGTAGTGTCTGGTCCCTCTGACACAAAGGTGATCAAAAAGTGTGATGAAAGGGGCAAATTGGTCCAGGGAATCCCCAAGATTTTCAGCCCTCCTTTTTCACATTGTCCAAAGGATTTTCTTTCTCCTCATTCAATTTCATCAAAAACAGTATAAACAGTATCAACATAATTCAGGTAAACAGATGTTTAAGGAGAAGTGGCAAGGAGGGTCAAAAAAGAAATCTCAATCTCCCAAAACCAAGGACACTCCAACAGGTCTGAATGACTGTTCAAGAGACCATGTGATTCCCTCTCACCCTTGCCCTTTTTCTCTTCCAGAAAGTCTGGATCTCCATTTTTCTCTTTGGCAGATTTTTTTTTCAGACAAATAGATTCTGATAATCATGCATCAGGGTTCCAAATGGCAGTGGGAGGAAAGTCCTCCTTTCTAGGATATCTTCATGCTGCAGAGCAGACTCTTTTGTTTCTACCTCTTTTTCATTCAGGCTGTCCCTAGGAGTGATAGTACCAGCTCTTCCTTCCCAGGTCGGGAAGGGGTTTTATTCAGGGATGTTCCTAGTCCCAAAGAAAGAAAATACTTGGAGCCCAGTTCTGGATCTTTGATTCCTAAATCTGTTTGTGATAATGTCCAAATTAAAAATTATGTCACTTCACAACCTATTGCCTCTTCTTCTTTCAAGTTGCCGGGTAATACTAGCCTTAAAGGATGCTTATCACATTCCTAGTCATCCAGACTTCAGGCATCTCTTAAGGTTTTGTGTGTCTGGATCACATTATCAGTTCCCTGTCATCTGTGAAGACTGGTAGAGATGGGTGAAGGCTACCAGCCTAGCCAGATAGAATTGCGCAAATAATTCTATCATTTGTAAATGTGAAATGTTGAATTTAAAACTATGTAGCAACATGACCATCTGCTGTAAAGAAAGCTAAGTCAAGCATTTCTTGTTGGTCCTTTGAAATTAAAATAATTTCATCATTACCTTTCATGTTTACAAGTCGGCTCCAGTCCGGCTAGATGAAGGCTTCCTGCCTATTGTTTTAAGGCTGAAGTTAATGACCAGAATTTGCATGTGGAATGTCCTTTATTGCTCTAAGTGTAAAAGAATGTAAATGCAGTTTCTGTGTGACCTGGAAACCAGAAAGGTGTAAAAGATGATGTAATGTGTAGCAGAACTGCAGTTTCAATTTAAACAGTGAGAACCAGAGATTATTAAGCATTTTGATCTTGGACATCCACCTCAGCATTGCTTATGCTGTCTTAACTAAGTTATCTTAGAAGTATGTTTTCTTGTAGCAATAGCTAGGAATTAGAAAAGATTAGTCTAAGTGTTTTTTCTGTTATGTCAGAACTGTACTACTGACTTATTTTAAATGTCTGTGTGATCTCTGAACTCTTGAATAGCACTGTGGTGTAGTAGTATTGTCTTGTGTTTTTTGTATTTATTATTAAAACCTTTCAACTGTGGCTGGTTTATGTAGAGATAATTTAAGCGCTAGAGTACATTCCATGCTTATAAGTGATCTTGTACTAAGCCCTTCCAGTAAGCCTTGATTGCTTAAGTTACACTATTATTGGATAGTAATATTGCACAGTAATAATTGAACACCCTTTTTAGGGCCTTTGGGTAGCTGATAATTATTAGCTGGTGGTGGCAGTAATTACTACCATATAGTCTGGGTAAAGTGGCACAGCTGGAGAATCTGTGTCAGCATTTCCCAGGAGTGTCTGTGAGGTTGTATAAATACTTATCTCAAAGTGTGTGTGTGTGTGCTCTACTTGGGCAGGGACACGAAGCACTGGTTGGATAGAGAGGGTACTGGAGGTTAGCTTGCCAGCTAGGCTGAAATCTGGACCCTATAGCTGTGCCAATGAGGAGTCTTATTGAGGACCTGGAGAGCAAGGGAGCAACCAGCCCCAGACTTGACTGTGATCTCTGTGTGTTCTTAAGAGAAATTGCACTTTACTGTGTGTATTTGTTATCCTTTCTCCTATATGAGACACCCTCTCTGGTGTTAGTGGTGAGGATTGAGGCTCCTTGATTGCTGGGCCAGGGCACAGGCATCACACTATCCACTGCATTAAGAGTGTTCACAAAGTATCTAGCTCCAGTTAAAGCTCATTGCAGGCAACAGGGTAGCCTCATTTTCCGTATTTAGATGACTTGCTTATCTGTGCAGTTTGCAGATTTCTTTTCAAAATGTTAGAAATCTCCCTCTTGGGTGAGAGATCTCTTGCACAAGCTGGGATTCCAAAAGAACATTGAAAAGTCTTTTTTTGATTCCGTCACACAGGATTGTGTTCCTTGGATGTCAGTTAGACACCTCAGTTCAAATAACTTTTCTTCCATAGGAAGAGAGAGATCTTTATTTAGATCTTTTTCTAAGATTTTCCACTCAGAGTTTAGTCATTGCGAGGAAATACCTCTGAATGTTGGGTTTCATGGCATGTATATTTCTCATGATACCACTGGCAAGACTCCACATGAGAAAGATGCAGTGGAGAAAGAGAAAGTTATATTGGTATCTGAAAATTTCTTTGGTCCCAGCTTCAACCTCATTTATCTTTTCAAATCCCAGTACTGGGATTTGTCAGAAGATAAATCACTTGGTGGAGAAAACAGATATCCTTAAATCAGTGTTTTCTGTTCTCCCTCCCTGCTCCAAAACAGTCAGTCATCAAAGATGCTTCAGACTTTGCTTGAGGAGCAGTTTCAGGAGAGTTAAATGTGCAGGGGTTGTGGGACACCAAGGACAGAACAAGTACATAAATATCAATATGAATCTTGCTCTGATCAGGCCCTCAATTCTCTAAACCATTTTTGGTCCCCAGGACTTCTTCAAATGGTTACAGACAACACTACAGTGACATGGTACATCAACAAGCAAAAGGGAACCAGGTCATACTCCTTTGCAGATTAGCCATATTAGTAACTTGGGATATAACTTCACAGCACAGTCTCACTTCTACAGTCATTCTACATTCTGTCAAAGTAAATTTGTGTGGCAGACAAGCTGAGCAGGACCAGGGCAGACTCTCATGAATGGAAGCTAAATATGGGTGTTTTTCAATATTTGAGCCATCTGTGGTGAGTTCCCTAAGTAGACCTGTTTGCCTCCTATTTGAACAGTCAACTGGCAAAATTCTGTTCCAGGACTCCATGCAAGAAGGCCTGTAAGACAGATGCCTTTTCTTTAGACAGGAATGTTCATGTATGCCTTTACACCATTTCCACTAATATCCAGGATACTTCTAAAATTTCATAAAGAATCCCCCAAGATCACTGTGGTGACTCACTTCTGGCCCAGGCAACCATCTTTCTCCCTTCTTTTGTAAATGGCTATGAACAACTACCTCAAGCTTCCTCGTAGAATGGATCTACTCATACAAGAACGGGGGTGTTTGATACACCCCAGCATCAGTTATCATCAGTTGACTGCCTGAATGATAGAGTCTTAATTCTTTTTAGGCACTTTTTTCTGAGGATGTGCAGCAAGTACTAATGGAGGCAAGAAAGCCTGCAACTGCAAAATCATATATTAGCAAATGGAAAAGGTTTTCTGGTAGGTACCAACAACATAACCAACACCTATTCAGGGCTAGTTGTTCTCTGTTTTTACAATATTTGTGTGAGTTACTATCCTATGGCCTTTCTTATTCCACTGTTAAGGTTTATTTATCAGCCATTTCAGTATGTCTGCCCATGGATCCTCCTCTTTCAAGGTAATCACATGTCAGAATGTTCTTGAAACGGGTTTTGCATAAGATGACTCCAAGTAAACCAGTTGCCCTCCTTTGGATCTTAATTTTGTGTTGTAGAAATTAACACTTGCTCTATTTGAACCAATTAATCTGGCTGACTTGTGTTTCTTAACATGGAAAACAGTTTTACTGATTTCTCTGACCTCTGCAAGAAGGATATCTGAGTTGCACGCTTTTATGGCTAGTCAACCCTACCTAATTTTCCACAGTTACAGGGTTTCTTTGACAACTAATCCTTTTTTTATGCCTAAAGCGTATCCTGGTTTACTTTTAGACAAAGTATCCATCTCCCACTTTTCTTTCCTGAACCTAAAAATGAGGGAGAAAGGATACTCCATACCGTAGATGTCCACAGCTAACTCTGGTACTATCTTCACAGAACTAACCCCAGGATTCAGTAAACTCCATGTAAGTTTTACACAGAGCCTACATGGAGGTTTTTCGCGTACGCGATGATGCTCATCTCGCCATGCATAGTAATGAGGAGCTGCGAGCATAAGCAGGGTTTTGCGACTTGGACCAGTGTTGCTGGCCGTGAAACCTCTAATATGAATATGAATCATACCTCTCAACTTTTTGTGCAAGAAAGCTGGACAAAGACGAAAAGAATGGGGGGACAAAGACGCATAAATAGGGATGGATTTTAAATATTGTTCTTATAAACTTAGAAAGTAACTAGAATAATAGGATTTATGTTAGCATGTATTTTCTTAAGGGTATGAAGTATGAAACTCAGTTGTATGTCATTATTTATTGACTTCTGTCTTCACTGATTTTCCAGAAAACCACAAAGTTTACAATGGCAGCCATATGAGGCAAATATCTTGACAGTTGGGAGGTATGATCCGGACAGCATTTCTGTGTAAGGTTGCTGGCCTCGAAAGCAAGGTGTATGACAGCACGGCAATTGCTTTTCCCTTTCTTAAGTTTTCTTCATTAAAATTTATTTGGGGCACTGCCATAGATTGTTTTTCCTCATTTCAACAATTTCTGCATTTTCTTCTTCTTTTTTTTTTTTTGGACCAGTGTTTGCGAGATGTGCCACTTAGCACAAACAAGTTTGACTGTACTCAGCTGGTTTGTGCAAAGCTCGGCAGTGCTTAAAATGGATGAATGGACCACCAGGTTGCAGACAGGACCCAGACAGCCACAAACATAAACCGGATGCATTCAGTTAATACTATTGGCCATCACACAAACACGGTAAGCGGCATTGTGCTGCAGTTAACAGCAAGAAACTTACAGTGAATATTAAGAAAGGGGATGTCATGTAAGTAATCCTGTGGCAGCAGGTGTTAAGTGTAGGTCTGCAGTGCTGATGGTCGTGGGTTCTAGTATAGGGTGTGCAGACTTTGTTTTACTGTCGTGACATTTCAGATTATAGCGATGAAGTGCAATGCACACGATTGTTTTCTCAGCCTTCTTGTGGCAACATCTGTAAGTGTAGGACTACTCTTCACATGGTCCAGGGTTCAAATATAGCATATTCCATGCATTTTAATGTTGTTCCATTTCACATTATAGCCACTTTCACTTATAACAGTTGCCATAGTGTATCTGATATTAATAGTTATATGCATGAGGCTGAGACATTAATATTGTGTCAGTTATTCACCTATATATCTATGTGTAGTCCATTTATTATCACAAGTAAGGGAGTCAGTTCATGCAAGTATATTTGTGCCATCTGGACTGGCATAGCCTTCCCATTTGACTAATACATTTACACAAGTGCCTGTATATCAAATAACCTTGAAATTGCATTGCTTACCACTCTTGTGCATCACTTACTGTCACACAAACACATTGCCTGGCAGTGCACCCTTGACTACCATGTTTGCCTGATGGTACGCAGTGTGCAACTTTTTCAAATGTAGTAAAACCAAAAATTGCGTACTTTCAGTAAGTGCGATACTTACAGTTAGTGGGAAAAATCAGGATACAAAATGCAATTGGTGCAGTTAGTGGGAAAACATCTGGATACAAAATGCAATTGGTGGGAAATGCTTATTCTACATTAGCTTGGTTTATTGGACTTCTGGTTAAGGAGCATGGGCCGTGGTTGCTGCGGTGGGACTATTTAGGCTCCGAATACAAGTCTGAAGCCTGGAATAGTATCGCCAGGGCTTTGACCAGTGCTACAGGTATCTCCTGCATTGGTGAACAATGCGGACATCTTCTTATTGACCTTTGGACGAGGAAGCGGGATACCCTCGACCATTGGATCGGGAAATTTAGTATGCGGGGCACCCCACAGATGTGTAATTGTCAATTACAGTGACTAAATGTAAGAGTTAAAAGCTGAATATAGTCAAGACTGGTATTCATAATGATATTCTGTTCTATTCTGTTCTGTTTTTTCCACAGCTGCCAGGGAGTAAGCATCAAATGTGAAATCCCATGCTGCCCAGTTGGCAAGGATGCGAGAAGCATGTGGTATGTATACATCAGAACAGCACTGTTATTATAGCATTTAAAGTTAAAGATAGCTTGGTATTTAATACAGTTGTATCTGATTGAGCATGCATATCTCAACTGTAAAAGAAAGTATGCATGCCTTAGTCTGTAGCACAGAGCAACAGTTCCATATTCTCAAATAACAGTGAGCATGCATCTCTAAACTGTAAAAGAAAAGTATGCATGCAGTAGTCTGTAGGACAAAATAACAGTACGGTATTAGAGATTAGTCAGCGATTGTGGGTTCAAAAACCACACTTCCCAAATATACAATATTGTTAGATTTTCATCATTATTGCAATGTAACTTCAGACCTCTATACCAGTGGCACAAATGGCCTGCTGTAAACCATAATCAGTATAATTGAAACACGCATATGTGCAATATAGGCACACATCAAGGATTGGTGGCTGCAGTCTGTATTACAGTGTGCATCTGTTATGAACTGGGTAGTCTTAAAAGTAATACATTTGCTAGGAGTTTGTAGTGTTAAAAGTAAAGGCAACAGAATAAAGTGAAGTATATGTATCATTGTTTTGTATGTCACACATGTTACTAATGTTTTTCTCTTTTTTTATTTCTTGCTTTTTCCCCCTACATCACAGTGGAGTAGGCCTGTCCTACAGGATCCTCCTGCCCCCACTCCACTGGCTACAGCAGTGCTGCCCAGCATGTCTGGTGCATGTCCTGGCAGCACCCCTCTGCTGCCCCTGCACTACCTGGCCCTTCAGGCATTTCTGCCCTGGAGGATAGGCCTGTGGTTCCCTCCGGGAGCAGTGGTGGAGGTGGTGACTTTATCACCCGAGAAGAACTGCCAGGGATGGTGAGTAAGATTGTGCACTGCACTGTGGGTGCACACCTATGCAGGGTGGAGCACCTGCTCTCCATCCTGGTTCAGAATACCCAAAGGAGATGCAGACATCAGGCACTGCAGCCAGTGGAGCAGTAAGATGACAGTGATGACATTCCAGTGGATGAGGACTCAATTCTCACAGTGACCCAGCTTGACATGTATGGGACCTCGATTTCCCCACCCTCTCCCCAACCATGGTGTTCACCCACCTCTTGTGTCCTTCACTGTCCTTCTGTCTTGTCTTTTATGTCCTGTCTGTCTGCAATTGCTTCCTCACCTACCCAACCTACCTGACATACCTATGTCCCTTCCCTAACATTCCTCTCTCTCTCTCTCTCCCAAAAAAAAAAAAAAGGGCACCTGTCCCAAAAAGAAAAAAATGTCATCCCATACATAGCTCTCTATTTCACGCATTTGTCTTTTTGACACCCTTGCTTCGATCCAGTTGGCTGTACAACGTGATTGTGTTGTGGTCACCCCACTCTCTGGGGGTGACACTGTAAATTCAGCTAATATTCTGCATATGTGATCAAGTTTTACTGTTGAAGAAATGGATAGCTATGATTCTTTCCTATATCCCTCCTGCCCTCCTTTCACTTTGTTTTTCCCCCTGCTTGCTCCCCATTTTCCCACTGTCTCATCTTTCCCGTTTCTTTTTTGAAAGCCTAATTGCACGATGGTGCACATCATGCACCAACTCACGACAAAGGCAAAAACAGTTACAAATGTTAGATAAACCTGTTTTTGAAACGAGTATCATCTAGCCCAAAAACGTATGTATTACTCCATTGAGTGCATGAACACTTGCTGCCACACAGTCAGCCAATTATTAGAGACTCCATACCAACTATCACACTTTAAAATTTGGATTTACTCGTAAAAGTATTTGAAACTGTTACGTAAACCTGGATTCGAACCCAGTACCATCTAACCCCAAAAAGGAATAAATCAATGCATTAACAGATGGTGCTACAGACTCATTTGTGTGGCAGGTGTATTTTAGGGACTAAGTAATAAATAGCAGACTTAACTGCTTTTGCATACACCTACTACTTAACTGACTCTCTGACTGCAGGTATTAATTCACTTAATGCAGTGATACGTTCCTTTTTGGGGCAGATGGTACTGGTTCCGAATACAGCTGTAGCTAATACACTGAACTGCTTTTGTATTAGCATTGCTTAGTGATGATGTGCGATGTCTTTATAAAACTAAATGGGTATTACACAGTAATGATTTGTAAAACATTACTGGGGATTGCTCAGTGATGCTTCATACAAAATTAATGGGGAAGATACGACATTGGTGATATGGGGAGTAAGCATGAAGTACAAAGGGAAATCCTTGCTAAACTGTGACTTATCCTCATCTGGAGGTCTCTGTAGTGATTCCTACATTGCTCCCAGTGCGGGGGATACAGGTAGCACTGGTCAAAGCCCGGGCAAGACTATTCCATGTATAAAACAACCACTGTAGCAGACCAGAAGAAAAAACAAAGCAAGACTATTCCATGTCTCTGACTTGCAATCGGAGCCACAATAATCTCTTTGCAACTCTGCAATAGCCTGGGCGCATGTTCATTCATTAGGAGTCCAGCAAACACTTTGGACTCCTAGACACCCCATCTTTGAGCATGGAATCTTAAAACCTCTCCATGAATGCCTGCCATACCTACCACAGATCATGACCAATGTAGAATGGTGTTTTCCAGCCAATTACAGGTATCGGCCTCACTGAGAGTGCGCACGTTTTGGTTTTGCAACAGTTGAAAATGTTGCACATCGCTTACCATTGCGCAAGCACAGTACTCAAGGGTGCACTTTGGCAGGCAATGCATTTATGCGATGGCCAGTAGTATTAATTGATGCATTTGGTTATGTTGGTGGCTGTCTAGGTCCTGTCTCCTACCTGGGTGGTCCATTTGTCCAGTTTGTGTACTGCCACTGTACATGCAAACCAGATGAGCATAGCGATTTGTGCTAAGCCCGCATTGTGCAAACAATGGCCCAAAAATTAACTGAGAAATAAATGAAATGAGGAAAATCAGTCTATGACATACACAGCAGAAAATGTTAGTACACACGAGATATGTCTAAGTAGGTCTGGATTTCATTTCTCACTCCAATGCACCTTCAGTCAATGGGATGGGTGCCTTATCCCATCTTTGCCACACAGACAGCTTTGCAGCAAAGAAATGAAGTAATTCCTTACACAACCAAGTGCAACTGAATGTACACTGATATCAAAGCATAAACTGTTATTTGTACATTTATTATATTTAATATATTTGGATGTAGTGCACTTAGTGATCACACAACCTGTTATGATTATTGCTTGCTCTGTCTTACCTTTCTGTGTTTCTTGGTCACTCATCAGTTGTCTGACCAGTACTCAAGAGACATGCAGTGTGTAAGCCAGTCTATATAATTTACCTTAAAATATGTGAGGATATTAACTGGGAATACTGTAATATGCCATTAAATGAAGGGCAGGTTGGATGGCACAAACAAGCATAGATTTCTCCTTTTTTTTGGGGGGGGAGTAAAGGTGAGTTCCTGTTATGGCACATGCTAGAATACACTGTTCTTTTGGTGGAGGGGACCAGCCTGAGCTACTGTTATGGCACAAACAATGATATGTTTCTCTTGTTACTCTCCTTGTTTTACATCCTGCCTGTTTAGTTTTGTGTGGGTTGTGAAGTCAGAAACTGCAGTGTGTCTCACTACTTTCTAACTTCTCTCTGTAATGACTTCCCATTACAAACATGTGGTGCTAAACTGAGGGCATTCCTTGGTCATTTGTACTTTGGAGAGGTATAAATGTGTGAATCTTTGATGCCTGAGGCCTACTGCTTATGGACACATACAAGTCAATTAACTCTCTGCTGTTGCATGTTACATTAATTTCTGTACAACAAATCTCCCAAATTTTACTTGCTTACTGTACCAAGTGATGAAATACAAGGACATGCCATAATATAATTATACAATTCAGTACATGGCCAGGACTTTCCTTGAAAATACAGCAGTTGCCACAGTGTTAGTTCAGGGTTGACTGTCATGCAAGCATGGGGAGGTAAAGGCTCTGTCTCTGAGTTGAGGCCACCAGATGTCACAAAGTTCCTGTAGTATGTCCCTGTCCACCCTGTAGCACTCTACAACACTCAATGTCATGTATGTTGTGATAAGTTAAATGTGGCATGAAAACTCTTCTCTGTCTTGGCCTAGGCCTATTGGCAGTGGCAGCAGCATTGCCTGCAGCCTC
Source organism: Protopterus annectens (assembly GCF_019279795.1). Lineage (NCBI taxonomy): Eukaryota > Metazoa > Chordata > Ceratodontiformes > Protopteridae > Protopterus > Protopterus annectens. Next base: position 1,412,491,433 of record NC_056743.1, read on the forward strand.
TAGCACATACAAATGGATTAAAGCAGCAGCAGCTCCTAACACTCTGTCTATGTAGACTTTCTGTGTCTGTACTCCACAACTTTTGAAATCTACAGGAAAAAGCAGCATGACGTCTACATAGATGCTTTATAATTTGTTGAATAGTTCCATCAGATTGGTTGATTAGCATACAGTTCAACTGCTTATGCTGTAATTGGTATCTCTGAAATACAGGCCAAGACAGATGGAATACATTAATAATCTACACCAGTATAAAAAGGCAAATGTGTAGCTAGCCAGACTGATAGTGAGGACACTTGCTACATGTTTGCAGGACTTTACAGAAGATATCTTTACAGAGGAGTATTGAACTCCAGCAAGTGTGCTCCCATTTTGTTACCTACATAATGCATATGCTGGAATATATTTATGAATAATGTGAAGCAAAGGCTTTTACACTTTTATCTGTAGACATTAGTCAGAAGTGTTCTGATGGCATGGCCTTGTTTGTCAAGCCATTTCAGAGGTACACGATTGACAATAGACGAAAATAGAATGCTGTGTGATAAATATGTGCAAACGTTTCAGGGATAGGTCCTTTGAAAGCACTTTTAGCATTTCAGAGATGTTTTATTAGCAAAATGGTTCATTTGCTTGTTCATTTCTGGGTGGTGGGAGCAAAGAAGAGTTATGGACTGTTCTTTTGGGGGGAGCATAGTTGAGTTACTGCTATGGCACACACAAGGATATGCTGCTGTTGCTACTCTTCTTGTTTTGCATCTCGCCTGTTGTTAGTATTTCACATCTGTAGACTGTTTTATGTTTTTCCACTCGGTAATACTGACTGGCTACCTTTAGTGTTTTATCTTGAAGCAGTTACTTTGTAGTTATGTGATACTTATTTTTATTATCATTTTGTTGTTTGGAGTTGGTAAACTAAATAAATTTATGTCAATACTACAGATCACTTTAAAGAAATATCATGATGTGTTATTTTAGGCCTGTTGTATGTATTGCTGTGCTGTCAGTAATACTGGCAACACTGTTAGTTGTTTAGTATATGTTGCACCATAGTAGTGCAGATATTAATGTGTATTCCTCTGTTTCTTCTTTTTTATCACAGGTGATCATGACATAGAGAGTGTGGGCCCTATGCCACTTGATGTCAGTGTCTTGGCAGACACTGATGATGTTGGTGGCCAAACTGAGGCACAGTCGGTGGGTGCAGAGCTTGAATCAGACACAGAGGTTGACATCCAGCCACCTCCTTTATTGTCCCTGGATACAACCAGTAGGCCTACACCTACCCAGTCCACTGAGCCCAGAGATGTTGGACAGGTAGAGGACAAGGACATTGATCAGGAAGCATGGCTACTGCTGTTTCAGTGCTTGTTGACACTGGCCGTAGCCAAAGTGTGGGCAAGGTGCAATGCAGGAAGGCTGATGGGGCTGCTCGGAGGGGTCTGCTGTCCCTCCTCCACCTGGTGCAGGTGCCTCTTCCTGTGTCACTACACATATGTTTAGGGTTACCATGGAGGCACAGGTATGTTTAGAAAGGCACTCCAGACAAATTCTTAAGGTTGAAGATGTGGCATTTTCTGACGTGTGACTGCCTCCACTGTGTTGCCGATGTAGTGGATCGGATGAATGACAAGTTGGAACAAGCAGTGTCTGTGATGGAACGTCTGCTGGAAAGGGAACAGCGTCCTCATGGGCTTAGGTCAGCCACACCATCTGCTGATAGCCAACGTAGCCATGCCAGATCATGCTTCTGTAGTGGCAGTACTCCCACTGTGTCATTGGTGAGTGTGCTGTCCACATCCATACATGGCAGACCATGGGGTCATGGTCCTTGGCGTTCCTATGAGGGGAGCACATCCAGTAGACATCAGTCACTTTCAGGTAACAGCACAGCTTCTGACCTTGGGCATGGAGATGCCAGGGCAACTCCTGGCAGAGCCAGTTCTTGTGGTCAGGGGAGACAACGATGAACTGCCAACTCTACCATGGATGGTTCACACCTCACCTGTTTGACATACCAAGACATAGAGCTAGCACTGAGCTTGGCTGTGTTCATGCAGACTCTCACACACCACTTTCACATGGAGGACCTCTACAGACACACACACACACAAAACAGTTACATGGTTTAGCCTGCCTGCTTCCCTTTCTTACACACATACTACCCAAACGTTTGTGTCAGCCTAGGCCTCCTGCCCCCCCTCCCCCACAACACCCTGTACAAGTGATAACTGTGCCGTATCCCTGTTTTTTCTCTTTTGGATTTAGGGCTACAAAACCTTTGTGTCTAATGCACAGGGTGCATAGCTACATCAGTGTTTAGTACATCTGCATTTGTGTTATTGAACTGGTAATTGTACCCGTCACTTATATTTGGTTTGCCAAGTTGTACAGTGGATAGCATCATCATTTCATTACTTTATGGTGTATTCTCTTGTAAGGGTTGTGAAGTCAGAAACTGCATTGTGTCTCACTACTTTCTAACTTTTCTCTTTAATGGTTTTCCACTACAGATGTATGGTGCACATCATAAGTCGGGCCATCAAATGCAGATCTCAGGATTATGTGACAGCACTGTAGTCAGATCTCCTCAGAACAGTAATACAATATAATGCTCTCTTTTGCTTGTACCTTACCAGACACATGCAGCAGCTTGATAGACCACACTCATCAAGATAGCACAAGGCCTACAAAGCATGCCCTGATGTATGTGGATAGATTAAAAGACATGTCACTGTAATCTGTTTAGTATTGGATGAAGTGATATCTGCCTGGCCTCTAGGCCAGTGTCTAATCATGTCCTGGTGGGATGACTGCATATGCAGTAATTTGATATAGCCAATGACATCAGCATTGTTTGTTGAGCATATAGCCGACGACATCAGTATTGTCTGTTGAGCATATGGTAATAAGTATCCCACATGCTGGTGTAAAATGCTCTCTGTAATATCAAGTAACTGCAGCGAGAACAGAACCCCTTCCTGTCTAAGTGCACAGACAATAGAACACAGTACTTAATGCTCTCTTTTCTCACACCTAGCATCTCTATGGGAGTGCTCATGCACCCATCCCTCATAACGTACTCTACTATATAACCAACTCTACTACATGCCCTTTAATACCATAACCTACTGTTTTCACCTTCTATGTTTGCTCATTAATCTGCTTTTATGTTTGTGTTTGTTGCTTCTGTAGCATGTACCAAGGCTGTTACTATCAATTTTAACAAGCATTTATATTTTGCTTATGTTCTTTTACTATATTGTACCTAAAAACTATTGTCAAATGTTAATGTACATTTATTTCTGTATTGGAGCTTTTCTCCCCAGGACTCCATTGAAAACGGGTTCTTCGAGGCCCAATGGACTATCCTGGTAAACCAACTGCAATAAATAAATAAATAAATAAATAAATGCAAGCGCCATGACACAAGTCTGATTTATGCAGGGGAACTTATAGTAGATGACATTCAGCAGGCCATGTAGGAGACAAGAGGTTGTGAGGGCTGCATGAAATGGATGTGTATGCTTGTGCAAGTATCAAAATACTAGCACTTCATGCCATTGGAAAAGTAAAGCTGATTAGAGACACACACACACCAAGTTGACTGCAGTGAAAACAGAATCCCTACCTATTTAAGTGCACAGACTACAGAACACAGTACTTAATGCAAGTGCCATGACACAAGTCTGATTTGTGCAGGAGTGCAGGTGAACTTATAATAGATGACATTGACAAGCCTTGTGAGAGACAGGAGGTTGTGAGGGCTGCATGAAATGGATTTGTAGGCTTGTGCAAGCATCAATATACTGGCAAGTCATGCCATTGGATAAGTAACTGTAGGATAGCACGTCTACTCTGCTGACTAGAGACACACACACACACACACACACACACACACACACACACACACACACACACACACACACACACACACACACACACACACACACACCAAGTTAACTGCAGTGAGAACAAAACCCCTACCTAAGTGCACAGACTACAGAACACAGTGCTTTACGCAAGCACCACTGCATAAGTCTGACTTTTATATGGCTGCAGGTCATCTTATAGTGGATGACATCAGCAGTGCATGTTGGAGAAAAGAAGTTGGGAGGCCTATCTGAAATGGATCTGTAGGCAGGTCAAGTATCAAAATGCTGTTAGTTTATGGGATTGGGGTGGTGATTGCAGGATATGTGCTTGTTTTGGCTAGGCAGACACACACACACACACACACACACACACACACACACACACACACACACACACACACACAGTTGACTGCAGTGAGAACAGAAGCCCAACCTCTATCAGTACATAGAGTGCAGAACTCAGTACTTTACGCAGGTGCCACAGCACAAGTGTGATTTATATAAGACTGCTGATGAACTTATAGTAGTTAACATATGCAGGCCATGTGGGGGACAACAGTTTGGGAGGCCCGCATAGGCACATATGTTTTTAAGTTCGTATGATGCCAGTAGTGTAACAGCACTTGGATGTGTAGAAGCCTAGCTGTTTAAAAACACAAGTATCCTTATTGAGCATAGTTGGATGTTTGAGTTTAGTAGATCGAGGTTGTGAGCACCACCTGCTGGCCCTGTCCATGAGGTAGCACACAGCATTATATATTATACTTTGTCGTGTGGTTGATATATGTGTGGAAAAAATACTGATACCCCAGGATTGTACTGCTTAGTGGTGGTGGGGCCAACACATGGATGTATTGTAAATATATGATGCATAGTTAGATTGTGTTCTTAGTTTGCAATGTTTCCACACGTTAGTTTATGTCATGCAAAAGAAATGAGCAAGGAACACCAATAAGAAAGCATCATATATACATTTCCGTAGCACAGTGAGCAGTGGATTTGCAAGATGGTCAACAAAGTGTACACACATGCAAGTTACACCTGTTTGTGCATAGGTAAGCAGTGCGCAAACACAAGCCACATTGCTAATGTCTGCTAAGCAGACTGCAACAGTGGCAAACAGTTGCGTGTATAGGCAATTGTGTGTGTGTGTGTGTGTGTGTGTGTGTTTGTTTTGTTTGCAAAAGTTAAAGCTATGCCGGTCTAGATAGCAGGAATACATTTACAGCACAGCACAGTATACCTGCAGTCATACATTCGATCATAAATGGGATAATACACAGATTACTCCATCAGTAAAAGTAATAATGTATGGAATATGCTGTACTCGAACCCAGGACCAAGTGTATGACAGTCCTACCTGTTGCCACAAGAATGTTGAGGAAACAATTGTCTGTGCTGCAGTTCATTGCTGTAAACTGCAATGTCGTAGCAGTAAAACAAAGGTTGCACACTCTGTACTAGAACCCACTACCATCTGTACTCCATGCCAGGTTTTTACGATAGCTAAGGGCGTTAATTGAATGTATCTGGTTTCTGTTGTTGGCTGTCTGCTTCCTAGGTGGTCCACCATGCTTTGCGCAAACCAGATAAACACAGCCAAACCTGAAATTTATTTGATCCCCCTTCCACTGTTTGCATTATGTGGCACATCACACAAAACGTGCAATTAAAAATTAGAAGAATAAGGAAAAAATAGTAATGGACACATATAAATCAACTAAGTGTCTGCTGTCACATGTTAAGGTACTTTCTGTACAAATCCACCACTATTTGCTTGATTACTGCACCAAGTTAAAACATACAAGGATATGGTATAATATTATTAAAGAATATGTTCTAGATTCAGGAGTTACCTTGGAAATGCAGCAGTTGACACAGTTTTATTATAGGGCTAACATTTCCTTGTCTCTACTCCAGTGGTATTGAAGTATTCAGGAAAAAACAGAATAGAGGTTACATGGATGCTTTATACCTTATTGAATAGCTCCAACTTGCTGAAAATCATCTGATTATGCTATAATTAACACCTATGAGAAACACCTGCTGTTTAACTGAGTATGTTAACTCTGTTGTTGCTCATTAGTGCATGATGTGCACCTCCACGCTGCTGTGCGCACTTACGCTTAAATAAGGTAAACACAGGTAATCTTGTTATTACTTTCCTCCTTTCCTGTGATATTGCACAAACATGCAGCTCAAAAAAGTGAAGGAAGGGTTGCAGACCCTGATTAGAACCCAGGACCATCTATACTGTAGCCCTACACATACACGTGCTGTCACAGGAGTAGTTATATGACAGGTACTGAGAAACCTGCCATTCATTCCTCCACTTTGTCTGGTTGCATTAGGCTTCACAAATTGCAATGACAAACCTTTTTAAAAAATGACTTAAAGCGGACAGAGATGACACATTTTAACAAACAGTAAAGAGGATGAAACAGAACTTGTGAACTATGCACTGCTTACATGCACTTTCACACTTCACAGACCTACAAGTAACCTGACACCCCCTGATGTTATCATTCATTCTTGCCATCCATTGAAAACAAACACTGTGGAAGTGCCTACACGAAGTGAACATCCCTACACAGTTACAATTTTTGGGGGATTCAGCAATTGTAATGTGTTTTGACCTCAATTGCATCTCCATCGTGTTGACAGCCCTGAATCTACACAGTTAGTAACCGTGTAGGCAGGGAAACTGAAGGGGAACCTAATGTTGTACACACAAGGGAGGGCATTACTTCACTATATATCTGCACAGAGGATTACAGGTTTTGATAAAATTTGACTGTATTCTGTCAGATACGTAACTGCATATACTTACACGACGGTCTGAATAGTCTGTTTCTTTGGGTTTACACTTTTAGCTGTCTACACTAGTTACAAGTACAGTACTCATTTGGGGATGGGGGAGCAAAGCTGCATTTATGCCATGGCACTCAAAAAGGGTTGTAGCTATTGTTGCCTTTTGTAGCATCCACTCTGTCTAATAATGACATAATTTGTCTGCTGTTATATGTTAAGGTCAGTTCTCTTCAAATCTAATCACTTTTACTTGCTGTTGTTTCCATGTAGACTCCTTTCCATAGCTGTATTCAAAAAGTTTTGAATACACAGGCAACATGAGCATGGGGTCTACATGGTTGCTTTACAGCTTGTTGAATCGCTCCACCGTCTTGGTTTGCTTCATTAGCATACAGTTCAGCTACTTGTGCTGTAATTTGCATGCTACGGAAATTGTCATATTTGTGCGTGAGTATGCGCCTGTACATGGAGTTTATTGAATCTAAAACATTTTGTGGCCATGTGCACATTGCGCCGTGATGCCCACACGGTAAAAATGACCATGTAGGCTTTATTGAATCCTCCTGTAAATATTTCAGATCATCGGATCAGTTGTTCTTTTTCTGTGAAGGAAAGAAGACAACCTGTGTCAAAACAGACCATTTCCAAATTGTTGTCTAAGCCTTTTGTTATACTCATCATGACAGATCTGTTCTAGGCAGGGTCAAGGCCACTCTACAGAGGGCCTTGGTTTATTCTTTGGCTTTTTGGAAAGGGTTGTATTCTAGAAGTATTGTAGAAGTTGCTTCTTGATTCTGTGTACTTAATTTATTTACTTATTTAATATTTGTGTACTGGGAAAGTCTGACTTGGAATAAAGCCAATTTTCAGCAGAGGCCCTGGGAAAAACACTCCAAATGCTTATCTTTGTAATGTGGGAGGAACCCGGAACACCAGGAGGAGACCCACATGGACACAGGGAGGACATGCAAACTCTGCACAGAAGGCACTCCATAAAGAATTGAACCGGAGAGCCTCTTGCTGTGAGGTGACAACGCAACTGCTGCACCACTGCGCCAAATAAATTCTTTTACAAAACACTATAAGCTGAATTTCTTCTCTAGGTCTAGATCATGCTTTGCTAGGACTATTCTCCAGGGGCTCCTGGACCATTCTTGTTCCACCCCCAAATATAGTTAGCTATGGTAATCTACCCATATAGCTAAGGCAGCTGCAGCATTGATCAGTGTGAAGAACATAGTACAGTTGTGTCAGTTGAACTTTTACCATAAGAGTAGATGTTTGAATGATCACTGCTGCAGTAGCTACTCCCTCCCCCTACCTCCCTTGGTTTTAGGTGTGCTTCTTATGTCAAGGTGTGGATATTTATTCTTTGTTATTCCTAGCTTTGTCTTTTCAGGGCTCAGCCTCTCTCTCCCTGCTGGCAGGAAAGCTCTGAAGGGCTTTGCACCCAAACTTGTCTTTTAGTCAGCTCAACTCAAACTGCTTGATAGTTGGGCATGTGGAAAATGCCCTGAAGCTGTGGGAGCTGACCAGCTGTTATATGCATGATAGAATATAACCCATACAGGTAAGGCTAATGCAGCAGTAATCATTTGAACATCTACTGTTATGGTAAGTTGAACTTACAGAACTCTGCTTTTCTGCAGCTGTTTGATGATATTCCGAAAGGCATTGTGAGAAACCTGTATGTACAAAGGGGTGGTAGATGTGCAAAGCATCATACTAACTGCATTTAGTCTTATTTGCCAAAACATTTAATCACTAGTAAGAACAAAAGAACTTAGCAATAGGCAAGGTTTTAATAACTCTGTCAGTTATTTGAACCTGATAATGTTCCCTTTTAACTGATTTGTTTAAAAATTGAGGGTATGTTTATATTCTAAACTTGATATTGGTTCACAGCTTTCTCCAGATTGTTCATTCACTCATTTGGTTCCTCTTGTTTAACAGGTACACCCATATTTTCCATGCACTTCAGTTAGTGTATAAGCTACATTTAAGCATTATTGGGATCATTATCAGTGCAGGTACAAATGATATCACCTCAGATGAAATCTTAGTATAGTATTTCCCTAGTAGATGGTGTGAACCCATGTATAAGTAAGAATATCTCTGCGATATCTTTGTCTTGAGGATTGTGTTTGCAACCCACTTCCCACCCTGTGAAGCACTCATGACAGTATTTATAGTAGTACATTTTCTAGCTGATAAGCGCTTTTATTAGATTCTTTCAGAAATGTTTTGCAAGGAGAAACATGTATACTTTCCTAGTGTCTGGTAAGCACTGTGAAAGTAAAAACCTCATGTTAATCATTCCTACTGCTGCAGTATCCTGTAGGCTGTATGGGTTGTATCCTTGCCTAGGGAACAACAGCTGACCAACTTCACAAAACTGTGTCCCCCCACACACCTTTACTCAAACTGCTGATTGGCTAGCTCCAAAGAGGAAAATCAGTAGTCAGAGTGAAGATTTATTTCAGTACTTTCTTACGGGCTTATAGAGAAGCAGTTGGCTTAGAGCTTCATTTTGGGCAGATGCATCTCCATTGGGAACCCCTCCATACAGAAACTGTTGCCCTTTTAAGAAAATTTTATTTTCTTTCTAAAATATGTATTTCCCATTTAAGAAACCTGGTACTTTTATCAATATCAGAACTATCATGAACAGCTATTTTTAGGTATTTGTGATGTTCATCATTCCCACTGCTGCAGTAGCCTTTTATGCTATATATGTTGCTTCCCTGCCTAGCAAACAATAACTGGCCAGCTTCACAAAGCTCTGGCTACCTCCCCTCCCACACGTGTCCACAAACATACACACACACACACACACACACACACACACACACACACACACACACACACACACACACACACACACACACACACACACACACACACACACCTTTACTCTGATTGCAGATTAGTCAACCCCAAGAAGGGAAATCAGCAGTCAAAATGAAGATTTCTTCTGTACTTTCTTGCTGTCTTGAGAAGCATCTCCCAGGCTTCTTCACAGGAGCAGCAGTTAGCTAAGACCTTCATTTTTGGCAGGTATGGTCCTGTTGTTTTTAATTTAGGTTTCTGACTAAAATCAGTATTTCCCCTTTGAGATACCCCAATTTTTTTATCAATATTGGAAGATCTGAGTTGGTTCAGTTCTGATCCTTGGAAATGACTCGGCCGCTACAATAGCTTGTGGGAACCAAAAGCTCTCAGGCTCATCTCTTACCCACTGTGCACCTATCCCAATTACCTCAGATCTCGTGTGCCACTTTGCGAGTTAGATGTGGTGCCATTTTCTCTCAAGCCAAATATGTGATTTATTTCTTTTTCCTTCCATCATAAGCCTTAACTTTCTTTATTCTCTTTAAAAAAAATGTTTTTCTGTTTTTCAGTCTCTGTCTCTTCTAAACTGGTTGTGGAAAGCACAAGTGTGTGTGTGCGTGTGTTGGTTATTGCCTCTTTAAATGTCAGATAAAGAAAAGGCCTGGCAGGCTTTAAGCACTGTGAGAAATGCGGTTACATAATTCCCTGTTCTGACACACATTCTCTATGCGTATATTGTTTGGAGCCCCTCCATCTTTTGGAGGACTGCTCCATTTGCTACTCTTTCAGCCATCCTGCTCTTGTAGAGAAAAAACAAATTGATACTGAAAAGACTTCTTCCCACCTCTTTCAGGGAGGCCATATCTGGGACGACTTCTGTACCTAAAGAAAAACATAAAGATAAATCTGATGTTTCTAGTCCTGCCTCTTTTTCCTCCTCTAAGGTCTCAGAGAAGGCTTAGAAGAGAAGTTCTTTGACTCCAACTTCTCCATCGGTTCTGAGTTCGAAGAAGGCAAAAGTTGTGGTTCTGACTTCTCCCTTGGATCTGAGAACCAAATTGTCCAAGCTTTCGGCTGTGATGGAATCATTGGAACCAAAGAGTAGTACCAATAAGTCTTCAGATCCGACCTTGACTTCAGTTCCGATAGTTCAAGAAAAAAGACATGATCTGATATTGTTGATCTTCATTCATTCCTTACTGATGGGTTATCAAGTCCATCCTCTGAACTGAGCCAGCCAATATCAAGCTCACATCAGCCATAAAACTCTCGAGCCAAGGTCCTACCCAGAATGCTCTGCTCCCTGTTGTCTCAGATCTCGTTTGCCGCTTTGCTGAACAGCCGTGTCAAGCCACTCTCTCAGCTAAGTGTCGGTTTATACATTGTTATTACTCTAACATTTTTCTCAAAAGTTTATTCTAATATTTTCTTATTCTATCGCACACTTTAGACTCTCTTTCCCTTTAGTCTTTTCCCTTTATTACCCTCTCTTCTTACCTTGTAGTAATTGTCCATTACCATCGTTGGTAATCCTTCCTTTTCTCTTCTTTAACCCTTTTCTTGGGTAGCTGTTATTCTTCCTTTTACTACTGTGCTTCTTCTCCACACCAGTTATGTCGGATAAGAAAAGTTCCGTTGGTTTCAAGCAGTGCAAGGATTGTGGCCAAGTTACCTCTTTCCGATGGCCATGACTTATGTGTCTACTGTCTTAATGTCTTCCACTTGACTGTAGGTTCTCCGTGTGGATTTTGTAAAAACTTCTCTACCAGGACTCTCAACGAGAGGAAGAATAAGTTAATTTTGAAAGGTCTTCTCAAGTCTCCTTTCTCTGAGGCTATTTCTTGGTCGGAGGGCTAACCCCCTCCTGTTAAACCCCACAAGAGGTGTTCTTCCTCTTCTTTATTGAAGTAACTCCATTCTTCTCCCTCTGGAGATTGTAGGGAGTTAACTCACAAGAAGGTGAAATTGATTACTACTGACCCTGTCGGCTCCAGGCTCGGCACCACCCCAAATGATCCTGACTACAGCCGTGTCTCCTTTATCGATATCGGCACTGGAGTTCCTGGTGCAGACAACTACTGTTCCGACATTCGCAACCCCCTAATGGCACCATCAATACAGGTTCAGTCCCCTTTGGCACCATTGGTACAGTCACCTTCGCCTCCAAGTACGACTCTTCTGTACTCCACAGCACAGACTTTTTTGGGACCGACATGTACTTCAGTGCAGTCCTTCTCAGCACCATCCTTATTGCCGATGCAGACACATTCCAGTATAGCACCGTATCCTTCGGGGCAGACCTGTGCCTTTATGGTGCAGACACACACAACTACTGTGGCACTGACATCTTCGGCGCTGACCTTTTCCACACCGTTTTCTTCGGTGCAGACTTCCTCGGCTTCGAGCTCTGCACCTATTGAATTAGCAAGGAGCAAATATCCCCCTTCATTGGATCCTTTTGCAAACAGTCAGCATAGTCCTTTCGTAGAAAGGCCAGAATCACCATCAGCCTTCTCCATGAGGTCAACCAAGAGTCTTTCTGAGCAGGATGTGTTGAGGCTTGTTGACCAGTTGTGTGTGGCCAGAGGTCTCTCTCAACCTTAGAAGTCCACATTCCCTCATTCGGGTGAGCATATTTTGCCTCAAACCCCAACGTATACTCATCCTTCGACTTCCACTCAAGTTTCGAAGCCTGTTACTCCAACAGCAGCTTTCCTCCCTCCGACTCCAATAGTGGATCTCACTTTGGAACCAGAGTCGTCCTTGTGGCCTTCGGTGCACTGGGCATCAGGCTGTTCTCAGGCCAGTGGCTGTGCCATTGGGGAGGGCATTCCTGGCTGCACGCCATTGTTTTCTATGGCACCTTCCAGGGATGCTCTCTCTCTTATAGTTCATGGTCTTCTTGAGACTTGGGGATGGGATGTGACCCCGGTTCATAGGTTCTCGTGCTCTGTTCTGAGCTCTCATCCCTCCTTGGGCGGGCCAGCCTTCCAGGCCATGGAGAGGGTGCTAGTTTCCACTGGCAAAGCTCATTTGTCGGAGTCCCCCCCCCCCGTGCTACAACTGCCATAAGCTTCAACTCCCGGACACTGGGCACAAGAGCCTCAGGTCTCTCCTCCTCAGGAGACCCCCTCTTTGCAGTCTTCCTCAGAACCTCCCACTGAGGAAGCACCCTGTAAAGCATCATGTAAAAGGAAGCACATGGACTCCACTGAGGAGTCATTGACTGAAAATATGGATTTTGATGATGGGGAAGGGTCCCCATAGTCACCCTCTGATGAGGTGTCCTTTGATGACATCCTCGAGATCCTTAGACAGAGGGGTGACTGGAAGTCCTCTAATCCTTCCTCTGAGGAATCTGTATTCCTGCAGGCTTTTTGTGCCTGACCCCCTACCTCCTGGGTCACCCCACCTGCCGATGAGCTTGTTCAGCTCATCGTGCAGCATGCATGGAAGGCTCCTGATACCATAGAAGAGATACCTAAGAGGCCAGATAAAATACTATTCCCCCCCCCGCTGAGCACCCCCACTAGTCACGTGGTCTTCCAGTAGATGCTATGGTGGAGGCAGCTGCTACTAAGAAGGATTTGGCAGAAGATAGCCAAACTGTCCATCTGCCCAACAAGGAGTCCCGGGCGATTGATAGATTAGGGAAGCGTGCATTTGCTTCATCGACCTTCGCCATAAGGTCTTTGAATTATTTGGCACATTTTACCAAGCTTAAGTGAGATCTTATCAACTAGCTGTCTGAAATCTTGGCAGGAGTTGTTTCTGATGAAGTCCGTGATAATGTGGATTTTCAGATAGCCACCCCAGAATCCATTTCCAACTCTTCCATGCATCTTATTTCTCACGCAATGGAAGGGGTGGCTAGAGCATCGGACACAGGTATAGTCGCTAGACATGCTTGGATGCGCCTTTGTGACTTTGCGGACTCCTTTAAGGCTTCCTTCATGAATGCCCCTATAGAGGCCACTTCTTTGTTTGGCCCTAAAGTCAGGGATACGCTGGCACGGTGCGAACAAGATGGCAAGACCTTGTCTGCCATTGGTGTCAGACACTCCACTCCTCAGCGATTCTATTCCAGAAATCAGAGGAGTGGAAATATCTGGCACAAGAAATCACAGGGTTCTTTCTGGGATGCACGTGCTGAGTTTTCCCCTAGAGGCAGAGGGGGAAACTCCAATGGAAGATGCCCCTTTCGGGGCAAAGGAGGTCCGCGAAACCGGGGTTCCAGAGATTCTTTCTCTGGCCAACCCTATCAGCGCTCCTGAAGCGTTGCCTGACTGCTCACCTCTGGAAGTGGTCGGGGGTTGTTTCTCCTTGTACCCTGCTGTTTAGCAAAACATAACAACCGACTCTTGGGTACAACTGATTATATCCAGAGGCTATCACATCCCCTTCCATCTTTGCCCAGTCTCATCAAGAGTGTTACCCAATGTTCCACCCAGTCAAAGGGAAACAGCAGTGCACAAAATCAAAAAGCTGCTACAAAAAAAAAAGAGTCATCCAGATGGTCCCCACAGGCCAGATATGATCTGGGTTTTACTCAAGGTTCTTTTTAATGCCAAAAAAGACAGGGGACTGGAGACCAATTCTGGATCTCAGTACACTAAACAAATTTGTAAAAACAAAGAAATTCCGGATGGTCACGGTTCAGTCTATCCTTCCTGATCTGGAAGAAGACGATTGGATGTGCTCTGTACATCTTCAAGATGAGTATTACCACATAAATATGGACAAACACTCAAGAAGATACCTCTGCTTCTGTATAGGAGCCAGTCACTACCAGTTTCGAAACCTGCCCTTTGGTCTCTCTACAGCCCCCAGAGTGTTCACAAAATGTATGGCAGTGGTTATCGCTCACTTGTGACTTCAAGGATTCCAGGCATTTCCATACCTAGATGACTGGCTCCTTACCGTCCCCCAAAAAGTGTCTACTGGAAGAAGCCCTGCAGTATACTCTCGTAACAGCTCGAAGCCTGGGAATCACTATAAACTGTGAGAAATCCAACACAACCCCAACTCAGTCTTTGGAATTTATAGGGGTACTGTTGGACATGAGAAATTGCACAGCATCCCTTCCAGAACACAGACTTCAGAGAATGACAAGTTCAGCCACTGCTCTGTCACCACAAATCCCCAACTCGATCTGTACTTCAGCTATTGGCGTCAATGGCAGCTTCGATTACCATTGTTCCTCTAGCCAGATTCCGCATGAGACTTCTTCAATGGCTACTTCTCACTCGGTGGTACTCTTTACAACATCCTTTGTCTTTTCAAATAAGTGTAACTTGGAGATGCAAGCAAGATTTATTCTGGTGGACGTCTCAAAATCCCAAACAATAGTCTTGCCCTTTCAACCCCCATCAACCGATAGCCATGGTGACCACAGATGCCTCCCTGATGGGGTAGGGGGGCTATGTCAGAGAAACTCGGTCCAAGGCACTTGGTCGGAGACAGAGGCCCTTTTCCATATCGATGTCCTGGAACTAAGGACGGTACTTATAGTGTTGCAAGCATTTCACTCCATCCTTCTGTCAGGGACTATTGCGATCCAATCAGACATGTCAGTGGTCTGGTACATCAGCAAACAAGGGGGTACCAGATCTTACCCATTATGCCGAGAGGCCTTGAGAATATGGTAATGGGCGATAGCTCCCAACCGCTGTCTGATTGCAGCGCACATTCCCTGGAGCTCCAACGTGATAGCGTACAAATTGAGCAGGTGCATTCTACAGCCTCACGAGTGGTCCCTCAATCCTCTGATAGCGGCAAAAATCTTCGACCACTGGGGCCAGCCTTGCTGCGACCTATTTGCCAACCAACTACAAGTGCAGCAACTACTTTGCCCTGATCCCCCCTCGGGCACAGTCACCAAGGGATGCTCTAGTCCACGTTTGGCCCTTGGGTCTTCTTTATGCCTATCCCCCTCTCTCCCTCATCTTCCAATTTCTAAAGAAAGCATGACAGTTGAAGAGCAAAGTGATTCCCATTGCTCCATATTGGCCTCGACAAGTCTGGTTTCCCTTCCTCTGGCCTCACCTGCTAGATCAACCGTGGATCCTCAATCCATCCCCAAAGTTGATCTCCCATCCGCAGGGTCTGATTCACCCCAATCTAACAACCCTGAAACTGACAGCATGGTTTCTCCACTTCCTATGATTGCCAGGCATGAAAACTTTTCGTCCCCTGTGCGCAATATTCTTATTGCATCTCATAAATTGTCCACCAGACTAATCTAGCTTAACAAATGGAAGAGGTTCTCTTTATGGGCAGCAGATAAGCAAATAGACCCCTTGTCAGCCCCGGTCTCGGTTTTATTGCATTACTTATCACATCTTTTCCACTCTGGGGTGTCTGCCTCTACTATCCGTGTACATTTAGCTGCCATCTCAAATTTTCATATTGGTTTCAAGATTCTTCACTTATGTTACACAGACTCTGTAAGACATTCTTGAAAGGGGTTATCCACCTAAAACCTCCCTTTAGAGAACCCATACAACCTTGGGATTTGGCTTTGGTTCTGCAAGCTTTAACAGCTCACCCTTTGAACCTGCGTCTTCTTGTGATACAAGATATCTGTCTTGGAAAACTTTGTTTCTGATTGCAGTCACATTGGCCAGGCAATTGTCAGAACTTCGGGCCTTATGCATCAAACCTCCCTATCTTATCTTCCATAAGGATAGGGTATCACTGAGAACCAATTCTACCTTTTTATCCAAAGTGGTGTCAAGAGTGATCTCTCAACCAGTCTTTTGATCTCCCAGTGTTCTTTCCTAACCATTCTAACAAGGGAGAGTATTGCCTGCACTCCTTGGATGTTCATAGGTAAATACGATTTTATCTAGACAGAACAAAATCCACCTGTAAATCAGACCAACTGTTTCTGTTTTTTTCTGGACTTAGACGGGGTCATCCTGTATCAAAAGTTGCATTGGCTTCATGGTTGAGAAATTGAATCACCTTTATCTACGACAAAAACAATCTCACCTTGCCTCATAGAGTCAAAGAACATTCTACAAGATCTACGGCAACTTCAGCAGCTTTCCATGCTAAGGCTTCCCTCAATGATATTTACTCAGCTGCAACTTGGGCCAAACCTCATACCTTTAGTCTTCATTACAAATTGGATTTGGCCTCCAGAGGTAGAGCTTCCTTTGGCTCCATGGTGCTCAGGAATATCCTTCCATGAGGGCCACCCAGGAATAAAGGTAGCTGGGGACTCTGTCCCATCAGTAAGAAATGAATGAAGATTAACAACATCAGATAAAAGAAGTTATGTCTTATCATAACGTTCCATCTGTGTTGTTGATCTTCGTTTATTCATTACTTACCACCCTCCGTCCCCCTTCTGGAGGTTCTTGGTTGATCTCATGTACTCCTTTCTTGTAGGTCTGTTACGACCAGAGGTAGCCTCTACTTTTATCTATCAACTTGCAAACTCGATCTGAGGTAACAGGCAGCAGAGCATTCTGGGTAGGACCTTGGCTCGAGAGTTTTTGGCTGACGCAAGCTTGATATTGGCCAGCTCAGTTCCAAGGACGGAACCGATAACCTATCAGTAATGAATGAACGAAGGTCAACAACACAGATGGAACGTTATGGTAAGACATAACTTCTTTTTTCAGTGCCAAGTTCTTCGGAACCAGTGCCTCAAATAAAAGATTCATCTTCTGCTACCTTTTTCATATCTAGGACTCGATATTCGCTTACAATAGACCCATTTCCAGACAGACTTCCTTCTCCTTTCTCGGAAGGAACCTGATCTCTGTCTGTCATGTCCACCTGTTCTTCCAGAAGTCTTACTGAAGACGATGTGTAGAGATGGGTGAGGAAAATTCTCTGGGCGCAAGGTGTGACAGGGGCTACCTAAGTTCTTACCACCACAGGCCAGGGACTTCAGTCTTCAACTACCCCTCCTTTAATTCCTTCTCTAACTTCGCTAGAAGCTTCAGAGACCATATTTATTTATTTTATGTATTTACATTTGTTAACTGGGTAGTGTCCGACTGGGTTGAATAAAACTCGTTTTTAGCGGAGATCCTGGGAGAAAAGCTCCACAATAAAAAGAACATTATTAAGGTACAAGCAGTAAACTTAGTTTAAGTAGTACATTGCTAACAAAATATGTAAATGAGCTTAACAGAACTATTATAGCAAAATATAATAGAATACAATATAAACATGTATAGAAATACAGGAATGCTATTTTTTTAACAATATATATGAGGTACATAAGTAATGTAGCTTTACATGGTGAGTCACTTCTGAAAGACCAAAATTGGTCATGTAGTTTTAACAAGTTAGGTCATCTGAAGAAACAAAGATTAATAAAGATATGACAGATAGTGGGATAGCCCTCTGTGGGATGAGCACTGTTTGGGCTAACATGTATGAGATGAGTGGGGAAAAAATAGGAAGAATATTAGTTGGGAGCATGACAGGGTATAGCCAGTTATCATTTAAATAGTCTTTCAGGGTAGTTTTAAATATGGACAGGTTAGGATTATTAGTCATCTGTTGAGGAAGGGTGTTCTAATCTTTGGCTGTTTTATGGAAGTAGAAGGAGTCTCCGTGATAGTTGTGAAATTGGGTTACTTTTAGCATTAGTTTAGGTTCATACTAGGCTATCTGCCCTAGGGCATTTATAAGCCTAGCCAGAGTGTGTATGGCTTTCGCCACCCATTTTAAATTAATTTTGCTATGCCCTTTTTCGAGGTTAGTATACTGTGCCTCTGTCTAACAGTGACACAGAAGTGATACCTGGGGTAAACCTACAATCTCCCATCCACTCATCAAGATTCCTCTTGAAGAGAGTCAATGAGGGACTCTGCCTAACCTGGACTGGGATTTTATTCCAGAGTGAAGGGAACCTCTGGGTTATGAATCTGTCCCTCCAGCATGTCCTATTTATTTCAGTGCTGAGGTTTAAGTCCCTCGAGCGTGTAGCTCGATGGGATTTGGATTTTCTGAGGTGCAGCATGTCCATTAATTCCGGGTTGGACATGGCTTTATACATCAGGCACAGATTGCCTCTGAGCAGGCGGTATGCCACTGAGTAGAGCTGGAGTTTCTTTAACCGGGCAGCATACGGCATCTGTTTGAGCCCCTTGATCCTCTTGGTGAGGTACTTTTGGGGTCTTTCCAGTTGCTGCAGGTGTCTGGTAAGGTACATCCCAAAAGGGGCATTGTACTCAATTATGGGCCTGATGAGGGATGAGTAAAGAGACATAATGACCTCCCCTGATCTAGATGTGAATCCCTTCATGATTAGGTGGGCTATATAAAATGTTTTTCTAACCACTTTGGCCATGTGGTTGTCAAATGAGAGATTGCTATCAACTTGGGTCCCCAGGTCCCTAATTACTTCTTCTGTACTTAATGGATTACCACATATGTGGTAATTTGTGGGCACTTTGTTTTTGCCAAAGGGGATGACTATACACTTTTTGGCGTTTAGCTTGAGGCCATGGCTCTGGCACCAGTTGTCTGTTTCTATGAGGCCCTTTTGTAGGATGCTTGTGTCGGCTGGAGAGTCTATTATGGCGCCCAGTTTGCAGTCATCTGCGAACTTGGTCAGCTACAGTCCTTCCATGTTGGCCTGTACCTCCGAGAAATATATACCGAACAAGAGAGGTCCCAAGACTGAGCTTTGTGGGACGCCACTTGTAACTGGTTTGGAGTCTGACATGGCTCCAGCTATTCTAACCATGTGGGTTCTGTCCTTGAGCCAGTTTGCAACCCATCTAGTGACATAGGGGTTTATATTTAAGCTGGTGAGCTTATCTATAATGCCTGAGTGGGGTATTGTATCGAAGGCTTTTGCGAGGTTCAGGTAGGCTGTGTGGACCACCTTCCCCTTGTCAATGACCTTGGTGACTGTTTCAAAGAAATCGACCAGGTTTAAGAGGCAAGATCTGCCCTTAACAAAGCCGAACTGGGTAGGATCCAGTATCTGTAGGTCCCCAATATCTTTATTTATAAGGTCCATGATGATCCTTTCCATAGCTTTGCAGACCAAGCTAGTGAGACTTATGGGGCGATAGTTTCCAGGATCTGTTGAGGCACCACCTTTGTGGAGAGGGACCACTGTTGCTGTACGCCACTCTTTGGGTACATATCCTGTAGTAAGGCTGAGATTGAACAGTAGTTTTAGGTTTGGGTTTAGCTCTTCTTGGAGTTCATGTAGGACGCAGCCTGGGACACCGTCTGGTCCCATTGATGCTGTGTTTCTTGCTTTGGAGAGGGCAGCTCTTACCTGAGCATCTGAGATGTCAGGGGGGCAGCACTCTGCTGGGATAGATATTAGCCCTTTTGGTGGGGAGGGGGGGAGAAGTTTGTGCTGAACCTATCAGCTAGGATGTTGGCAATGTCTGTGGGTTCGGTGTATTTTTTGTCATTTTGGACTAATTCTGAGCATATCTGGGAATTCCCACCCAGGTTCCTAACATAACTAAAGAAAGCCTTGTGATTATCCTTAGTGCCCTGTGCAATTTTTCTCTCGAAGCTGGCCTTAGACGATTTTATGAGTGCCCATAGTTTTTTGCTAATACTGATCAGAGATGCCTTCCCTTTTTGGGATTTTGCTTTGACATGTAGTAGCTTCCTCCTTCTATTGTATAGTTTGTTTATGGCTGGGGTCCACCAGACAGGACGTCTGCCTTTGGAGGACTGGGTCTTGGTTTTATTTGGGATTGCATGATCCATGCATTCCTGAAGGTGTTCATAGAATGCGTTTATAAAGGATTTTGTGGTCTGGGCCGTATTATCCACAGGCCCTTGGGCTTTGAAGGATTCCACCTCGGTTTTGAGGAGTGTGTTGTTGGATGACCTGAGGAATCTACAGTTTGTGTTTGGCTGGACTAGGTTTGATAGAGCTGGGCAATTGGGAGGGTTGAATATGATTGTATGGGCAAGTGAAAGTGGTTTTAGTAATAATAGGTTGGGAAGTTCTTGCCAGTTGAGCTGTCGGAGAGCAGTGCAGTGGTGTGTTCTGTGGGGTTGGTTGGTGACAGCCTTAGCTATTCTGTTATAGCAGGAGTCTAGTTTTTTAGGTCGTTTTTTGATAGGTGAGTAAAGACCTTAGAGCAGTATAGGAGAGTGGATACCAAGTGGGATCTTGCAGTGGCCAGTTTAGCTTGTTGAAGGTAAGGTTTAACCCTGTATATAGAGCACTTAGTCTAGAATGGATTTTTTTAATGGTCAGATAGATGTGTTTATCAAATTTTAGTGAGTCATCTATGGTTACCACTAGTAGCTTGGTCTGATTGGTGGGTTTGATTTTTGTACCGCTGTTTGATAGTATGGAGCAGGATTGGGTACTGGGTTTGGAACATTTATTAGAGAAAATTATGAGCTTGGTCTTATTTGGATTTAGGATGAGTTAGTGGCTGGTGAGGTACTTTTCAGTGTTTTGGAATGATGATTGCATTTTGTGTTGGAGTTTTTGTGGGGAGTGGGCTGAGCAGATAAGGCAGGAGTCATCTGTATACTGGATGATGGTGACATGTTGAGTGGAAGTATATAGGTTGTGTAAATATTATGAGGAGGATGGGCCCAAGTGTGGAGCCTTGTGGTACCCCCGTGGTGACTGGTAATAGTGGGGAGAAGCTGTTTGCCAATTTAGTGTCCTGCTGACGGTCGGATGGATAACTGTGAAACCATTTTAGGGGTATGGTATTGAGACTGTAAATGGCAAGTTTGTTGAGGAGCAGCTGATGGGACACTGTGTCAGAAGCTTTTGACATACCTAGGAAAATGGTTGAGACTAGTTGTCCTTCATTTTTGAGGTGGGGAATGGTCTCTGCAAAGGTTATGAGGGCTGAGTTAGAACTCTGTTTAGGCCTGAAGCCATGCTGGGTGCTGGAGAGTAGGTTGTTGGTAGTGAGGTGATTCATGAGTTGCTGGTGGATACATTTCTCTAGAATTTTGGCATAGGGGGATGTAATGGCGATGGGATGGTAGTTATTTATGTCTCTAGTTGGGCCACCCTTATGAAGTGGTATAATATGAGAGATTTTCCATAATTTGGGAACTTATTGTTCGGAGATAGAGCGGTTTATTAGTAATGATATGGTGTAGGCGATGGATTGGGAAGCAAAAGCAGTTCGCAAGTGCCGGTCGGCCGACTCCTGAGATTTTCAAGTTGGAATTTCAGATCCAAAGTCTTCATTAAAAGCTAAGTACCCCGTTGGGGAAACTTTTTTCTTGCTCCAGACCGATGTCAGCAAAAGTTAATAATTGTATTTCTTGTGGGAAGCAAATACCTCATAAGGATTTTTATTCTTACTGCATTCCTTTCCTAGGCCCTGACCACAACGTTGCTAGTTGTCGGTTTTGTGCTAGATTTAACCAACGCACTATTAAGAGTCGTTAAGATTTTGCATTTCATTACTTTGGCAGAAGATTTAATTATATAATGCCATCGGAACAGCCGACTGCCAGAGTTTACAAAAAACGCAAAGGAAAGGACAGGCATCCGAGGTCCAAAACCGACGATGAGGCTTCTTCTAGGCCAGTCGCCGGTTCTCAGTGAGGCACTTTCGCAGCCCCTGACAACCGCTACTTTAGAGCCACAGGCCGATACCAAGTCCCATGTGGAGTCAACCAGGCCTACAGAAACTCAAGGTATTGGACCTTCGGAAACCATTCCTTCAGATGGGTCCGGAGCCGCTGAACAGGCATTGGCTTCTGAGGGAGTATTCAGGCCTTCACAATTATATGTTAAAATGACTTTAGCTTCAAAGGCAAAGACTAAAGCACCTTTAAAGACAAAAAACAAGTACAACAGCCCCATGGACAGGCCTCCATGCCTAAAAAACAGATGCTCAAAATGGCCAAAGACCTGATTAATTTGATCAGGGGTTCTCATCCCCCTCCTGACAAGAGGCCTAGGCAAAAGGTAGAATATGAATCTTCAGATCAGGTTTCCATTTCATCTGATTCCTCTTCTGATCAGGAATACTCTCTTCCTCCTTATGAGGATTCTGATGCTGAAGAATCTATCCCCTCAGCTTCTCCTCCTGAGGATTATTCTTTTGGGGAAACACTGCATACCATGAGGGAGCATTTCCACTGGGAGAGCCAAGATTATTCATAATCTAAGAAAAGGCTCAGAGACTTTCTTTTACTGCCTCAGCACAGCCCCCTTGCTATTCCACCTGTGCTAGACATTGTAGATTATGTATTTTCAGGGTCCAGTCTGACATCTGACTCCTTACCTCCAGCTCCTGTTAAGCCAGACAGATACTACAGGGTTCCAGACTCCCACAAATTTCTTTATAAAAACCCTGCTGCTGACCCAGAAACTATCTCTCAGGGTCCCAAGGGGATCAAGGCTTCCACTGCAAAAAACCCTACCCCCTCTGACAGAGATTCCAGGGCACTGGACAGATGGGGAAAAAAGATTTACACTTCTGCTACCTTGGCTATAAGGGCTTTAAATTGTCAGTTTCATATGCTTAAATATCAGCAATACATTATGTCACTGCTTAAACAGAAAATGTTGACAAATTCTGAATGTGCAGAAAATAAAGAAATGCAGGATTTATTGCATGCAGCTGAACAAGTTGGAAAGCATACTTTACAATGTGGTTTTGATTCTTTGGAGGCCTCTTGCAGAGCCGATGTTACGGGTTCTGTCATTAGGAGGCATACTTGGTTAAAAGAACAGAATCTGCCTGATCATGTTAAAGCAAAATTATTAGATGCTCCATTGCAGAATGATACCTTCTTTGGTGTTAAAGCAGAAGAGGTGTTGAAGAAAATGGAGGACAAAGCCAAATCTATGCAAACAGTCAAGGATTTCTTACAGGTACAGCCTCCAGGATTTAGCAGACACTGGCCTACAAAGAACTGGTCCTTTCCAGACAGGCCACAAAGAGGCATGCCCTAGAGGCAGATCCCAGCCCCAAGGCTCATACAGGTCTAAACAATGGGGTGCTTCTACCTCCAAAGCGGCGAAGACAAATCACAGCCATACAGAAAGCAGTCCCAGTGACTTCCCCCTGCCAGCGCCAAGCACTTATCTTCTGGCAGCTCCTTTAGGGGGAAAACTAGCAGTTTTTTCTCAAAACTGGCACCTAATCACCCAGGACAAATGGGTCTTGAACATAGTGTCACAAGGTTACAGGTTCCACTTTCTCACCCTGCCAAGGGCAAACGGTATGGCAGACCTGCCAAACAATCAATGGGCAGAGGCACAAAAGCAAGTTTCATCCCTCATGGACATGAGGGCCATTCAGCAAGTACCACAGCAAGAGCAGGGACAAGGATTTTACTCAAAACTTTTCTTAGAGCCCAGAAAGGACAAAGCCTGGAGGCCAGTACTGGACCTATCTATTCTAAACACGTACGTGGATATTCCAAAATTCAAAATGTTGACTCTGCAGCAGCTTTTGCCCATGCTGGGCAAGAAGGCTTGGCTTGTAACTTCAGACCTAAAAGAGGCATACCTGCATGTCTCAATCAGACAATCATGCAGAAGATACCTCAGATTCATAGCTGGCTCAATGCACTACCAATTCTCTGCACTGCCCTTTGGCTTATCTACTGCGTCCAGGGTCTTCACAAAATGCCTGGCACCAGTAATTGCATTTTGCAGGCAGAGGAATACAAATATATCGTTACTTAGACGACTGCCTTATTCAAGCAGAGAACAAGGACATACTACTACAGCATCTGGCGTTTGTAAAAAGATTATTAACATGCTTAGGGTACACAGTAAACGAAAAGAAATCAAAACTTGTACCCTCTCAAGAGATAACATTCCTGGGTGCAAGCTTAAATACAACTGCCCAGATGGCTTATCTCCCGCCAGACAAACAAAGACAACTGACTACTTATTTTAAAAAGTTGGCAACAAACACCCAGTTAACTGCAAGAAAAATTCTGCAGGCTTTGGGCTTCATGGCATCCTGCATTCTGCTAATTCCATATGCAAGACTGCATATGAGGAAACTACAATGGTATCTAAAAAGTGTTTGGACTCAACATTGCCACAGCCTGGAAACAATAATTACGCTAATTCCCTGCCTGCAACAGGAGTTTTGATGGTGGGCAAAGATCTGTCACCACAACAAGGGACAGCCATTCACCATACCCCCAGCCAGGCAGACATTGACAACAGATGCATCAGATTATGCCTGGGGGGCCCACATGGCAAGAAGATGTATTCAGGGCTCATGGTCCGCAATCCAAATGCATCTGCATATCAATCAAAAAGAGATACTAGCTGTTCAAAATACCCTGACGGCCTTCAAGGATCTACTTCATCCAGGGCAACTACTGATAAAGACGGACAATACTACAGTCATGTGGTACATAAACAAGCACGGAGGCACACATTCCTACTCCCTTTGCAGACTAGCCATGACTTTGTGGGACACAGCATTGACTTACCAAGTATATCTGCAAGCACAATTCCTGCCAGGAAAGATAAATACTCTGGCAGACAAACTAAGCAGAAACCTCATGGATCCCCACAAGTGGAAATTGGATCCACAAGTCTTCAACATGATAACAAGGAATTGGGGATGCCCGGACATAGATCTGTTTGCCTCCTCTTACAACTGCCAACTACAGAGATTCTGCACAAGGACTTATCACAAGCAAGCATGGAAAGTGGATGCTCTATCTTTCAGCTGGAAAAACTTAACAGTATATGCCTTTCCCCCACTGCCTCTCCTCCCCAAGGTACTCCTAAAGGTCAGACAAGAGAAGCCAAAAATGATACTGATTGCCCCAGACTGGCCCCACCAGCACTGGTACCCAATCCTAAGGAACTTGACTCAATGCCCAGCATGGACATTACCTCAAATTCCTCACTTACTGACCCAACAAAACAATCAGATCCTGCACAGCCAACTCAGGACCTTAAATCTGGCAGCATGGCGGATAATGTAGCTTTTCAAAACACACCTCTCTCTAAAGCGGTGATGGATGTTATCTTGGAGGCCCAGAGGCCCAGTACCAGAAAATCTTATGCAGAAAAATGAAAGAGATTCTGTGCTTGGAACCAGGCACAAGGAACTGACATGATTGTTCCAAATATCCCTCAAATTTTGCAATACTTAACCGAGATGCTGGACAAAGGTCTATCCTTTTCATCAATTAAGATTCATGCCTCTGCCATTTCAGCTCATTACAATACAGAGCCACCTATTTTTTCTCATCCTTTATTAAGGCAGTACCTCGGAGGAGCCAAAAACATACGGCCTCCAAGGAGATCACCAATACCTGCATGGGACCTCAATTATGTCTTGGAAAAACTCACTCTGCCTCCTTTTGAGCCAGCCACTACAGCTGATATAAAATTTTTATTATGGAAAACAGCTCTGCTCCTAGCAATAACCTCTGCAAGACGAGTCTCAGAGGTACAGGCAGTCATGGCTGTGGAACCTTTTATCATTTTCCATCCAGATAGTGTTTCTCTGAGGACAAACCCCACATTTATGCCTAAGGTAGTGTCCAGTGTGGCCCTCAACCAAACTATTCATTTGCCTACCTTTTATCCAAACCCACAGAATAAGTGTGAGAAACTTCTGCATTCTTTGGACATACACAGACAACTGCGCTTCTGCTTGGACAGAACCAAAGCTTTCAGAAAGAGTGAGCAATTACTGGTAGCATATGCTGCAGGATCACAAGGAAAGGCTATCTCAAAGCAGACTATTTCAAAGTGGATAGGTCACTGCATTTGTTTATGCTGTTCTCAACATGGCAAATCAGTGCCTAAGGGCATTAGGCCACATTCAACCAGAGCAGCAGCCACTTCAGCAGCCTTCTTCAGAGGAGTGCCAACCAAAGACATTTTAGAGGCTGCAACCTGGAGTTCAGTGCACACTTTTACAAAGCACTACCACTTACCACTCTACTCCAAATCCAGGGCAGGCTTTGCCACTGCAGTCCTGCAGGGCCCCATAGCCGCTCCTAATTCTATTTAGTTCCAGCCACCCAACCTTAGCTTTGGGATTCAACTCAATTGTCATGACTGCAACAGTGAAACACGAGGAACATAGTACAGTTGTGTACCTACCATAAATGTAGATGTTCGAGTGTATTCACTGTTGCAGTCCAGGTTACCCACCCAACATCCCCCTTACCTTTGCTGGACCTTATCTGTACTTCTCTATTCTATACAACCTATGTAGTGTATTTGCTTGTAGATGAAGGAAACTTGTTACTTGGTGCATGCATGCTTTATAGGCATATTTTTAGCCAACCCTTTTGGGGGCACCTGACATCTGGGGCAAGAAAAACTGAAGAAAATGGCGTTGGCTGCATCTTTTATACCCCTGGCGCACTGATGTCAGGGAGGAGGTGACAGTAACCGACGCCGGACCTAGACTTTGGAATTCAGGCCGACTGCAGGTAGCCTGCCAGCAGGATAACCCAATTGTAATGACTGCAACAGTGAATACACTCGAGCATCTACATTTATGGTAGGTACACAACTGTACTTTTTTTAATGGGGACAAATCGCAGTTTTGTAGTAGTAAATTGAAGGTGTCAGAGGAGAAATATGTTTTCTACTGGTGTATTTGTACGACATGCTGGTTTGGATATGTCTTTTCTTCCTAACTAGAAATGTAGAGGCAATGATCACGTAGCGTGACTGGTAGTCAGCCTGCCTGGTACCCGTGGTTTGGTTTGTTGGTTACAATCCAGTCTAGAAGTGATTTTTTTATTGGAGTGCTTGTCGATGCGGGTGGGGTAGTTAGTAATTTGGGTGAAGTTGTATAAGTTTATAAATGAGGTAGGGGAGTCAGAGGAGCATGAGAACCAGTCTAGGTTGTAATCACCTAGAATCATGGTTTCTTGGGATAGAGAAAAGAGTGACCAGGACAGGAGAGATTCTATGTTGTGCAGGTTGTTGCCTGGTGGTAGGTAAATGGCTATGATGTTAATGGATTTGTGAGGATTAATTTGGAGGTGAGTGATAAGGAGTTCAGCATGAGCTGTCTGGTGGGGAACAGTTTAGTTTAAAAATAATTGCTACACACCCACCAAGTTTGTTTATCCTAACCTGTCTTATAATATTGTAACCATTTGTAGTAATTTCAGAGTCTTTGATGTAGGGCTTTAACCAGGTTTCATTTATGATTGCAATGTCTGGGGAGTAGGACGCAAGGGTGGCATGGAATCCAGGTAATTTGTTTGCAAGGCTTTTGAGATTAAAGCATGTAATGAGAAGGTCAGAGTTACTGGTAGTAGGTAAATATGTATAGGTAGTGGTTTCTGTGACATTTTGGGTGAATGTGGAGGAACAGGAGCTTGGGGGTAATGGATAGGTTATATAGGAGGTACAGATGGGCCCAGGATTGGGATGGATATCTGATTGGAGTCTTATCTTTGTTAGAGAGTACAAAATTAGGTGCTTGAGTTTGGTTTTAAGTTGGTTATACCTGTAGAAGGACAACTGAGTGTTGGTGTGTTGTATGTATTTAAGGGAGGACATTAGTATTAAATCTGGGGTAAGTCTTGGTGATGATATAATGATAAGGTTTGCATGGGAGGTGTGGTGAGGGGTATGTGAGTGTTGGGGATGGGTGCCTGGTGAGTTTGAAATTATGGGGGTTATTCTTAGCTGTCTGTTACTGACTACATCGGATCCAAAGACATTCTCACTTCTAGATCTGATGATTGCTATGAGTTCTTTGGTTCAGCCGGAACCAGAGACCTCTCAAAGCCTATCTGTCCTGTCAGTTTCGAGGGGCTGGAGTCGACTCCTGTTTTTTCAGAGCTGTTGTCTCTGCACTTCGGGGCTTCAGCACAGAAATGCTCGGCTCTGGCTTCTGCCTCAGGAGGGATCTTCTTGCGGCGGGAAGGGACTACAGGTCTGACATCCACCCTCTCTGACCCAGGATACTTTCCTTTTCTGGGGGGGATCTGCTTTTGAGGATATGGAGCGAGCCATGTCTGTTTCATTCACTCAGTCAGTTCCTTTCCTCATGGAACAGCCAACTCTGTCACATTTTCATCCAGAACCTCAATCACTGCCTCCACCGGGACAGGGAGTAACATAGCCTCAGGTTTCCCTCCCCATACCACCCCACTGAGGAGACCCCCTAGACCAAGGAGACCCCTAGGAAGAAGAAGAAGTGCAAGAGGAAGCACTTGGATTCTCCAGAAGAATTTGTCCCAGAAGACACTGAATTTGATGAGAGCTAAGGATCCCCAAGATCGCCTTCTGATGATGTGTTATTTGGAGACATCCGAGAAATCCTTAAGCAGAGAGATGATTGGAAGTCCACCAATCCTTCATCTGAGGAGTCCGTGTACCTGCAGGCCTTTGGTACCCGCCCATCTACTTTCTGTGTAACTCCACCCACTGATGAGCTCATTGATTTGATCTCTCAGTGGGAATGGAAGGTCCCTGATTCCATTGAGCTGAACTCCTGGAGACCAGACAACATTATCACTGTCTCCAAGGATAAGCCATTCTGGAAAAAAGGTTTATCTCTGGATGCCATGGTTGTGGCGGTAGCCACAAAAAAGGAACTAGCAGAGGAAAGTTCCTCTATCCATCCTCCCAGCAAGGAGTCTCGGGTGATGGATAGATTTGGGAAGTGAGTTTGTGCATCGGCGATCTTTGCCTTACGGTCCTTGAACTACCTAACACATTTCACCAGACTACAAAGGGATTTGATTAAAGAACTTTCAGATACCCTCTCAGAACCCATTTCTGAAGAGGTTCAGGACTCTGTTACCTCTCACTTGGCCATCCTAAATTCAATTTCTAATACTTCCATGAGGCTCATTTCGCATGTAACCGAACGAATGACCAGAGCAGTGGGTTCAGGCATTGTCATAAGGAGACATGCTTGGATGCACTTATGTGATTCTGCAGAGCCCTTTAAGTCTTCATCAGTGCTCCTTTTGATGGCATGTCCTTGTTTGGCTCTAAAGTTAAAGACACATTGACCAGGCGTGAGAAAGATGGGAAAACGCTTTCTGCTGTGGGTGTATGTTTTTCCACTCTGTAAATATCCTTTTCAAGGAATCTATGCAGTGGTGGGAAAATGTGGTTCTGGAAATCCCAAGGATCTTCTCAGGACACGTGGTGGTGGTTACCCCCGGGGCAGAGGGGGGGGCTCTATTGGGAGATGCCATTGAGGCATAGGGGGCTCGCAAAACCAAGGTTACAGAGATTCTTTTCTTTGGTAAACCCTTTTAGCGCTCTTGAAAGGAAACCTGATTGTTATCCTCTGGAGACAGTCGAGGATCGCTGGTCCCTACAGCAGGGAGCCTGGCTAAAGATAACTTCTTAATACATGTGTGCAGATGATAATATCCGCAGGTTATATTATACCATTTTCCCTTCCTATGTCCAATTGCAAAAAATCCCAGATATTCCACCCAGTGAAAGGGAACAAGCAGTACTACAAATACAAAAGCTGCTAGAAAAAAAGAGTCATCCAGGAAGTCTCACCAGACCAGAGAGAATCTGGAATTTGCTCAAGGTTCTTTTTAGTGCCAAAAAAAAGTCAGGGGACTGGAGACTGATTTTGGATCTCAGCAATCAAAATAAATCAGATCGGCAGACCAAAATCCGGTTGGTCATGGTTCAGTCCATTCTTCCTTTTTTTGAACAGGGTGACTGGATGTGCTCGATAGACCTTCAGGATGTGAACTATCATATAAAGATGCACAGACAATCCAGAAAGTTCTTGCACTCCCAGCTGGGAGCCAATTACTACCAGTTCAGAGTACTGCCCTTTGGCCTCACCACAGTCTCCAGGGTGTTCACCAAGTACATGGCAGCAGTGGCAGCTCACTTTGAGGCTGCAAGGATTCCAGGTGTTTCCATATTTGGACAACTGGCTCATCACCACCACGAGCAGACATTGACTTCTACAGGCAAACATGCTCTTTCCTGGGCATAACAATAAATTATGAAAAATCTCAAATTAGATCAACACAAACATTGGATTTCATAGGGGCTTCTTTAAACACAAAGACTGCTATTGCCTCCCTTCCCCTACAAAGACTGGAGACTATCCAATTTCAAGTCAGGAGAATAAACAACAGCAACAGAGTACTAGCAAGATGGGTCTGTATCACTTTATCGAATGACCGTTCAGTGAATAGCCATTCGTTGAACCCCTATTTATCAAAGCTACTCTTCATCGAATGGCGAATTTTAACTAGGGTAAATCAGCAGTTGGCCACCATCTGGAATGCGCCCTTTTCCTCACTGTAGTACGATCTCATATTTGGTATTTCTAGCTGGGGGGGTGTGAGTGGCATAGCCCCCCCACTTTAGTAGGTTTTAAATTTTATGTTTTGTTTTTTTACGGTGGCTTGGTTGGCCAACCACTGATTTCCCCTAGTTAAAATTCGCCAGTTGATGAAGAGTGGCTTTAATAAATAGGGATTCAATAAATGGCTATTCGCTGAATAGCCATTCGATAAAGTGATATAGACCCCAGCAAGGTTAGTTCTTCAGGCACTGAGATCCAGGGTAGCATCGATAACACTTGTTCCCTTGGCCAGTTTTCACACGAGAATTTTACAGTGGCTTCCTGCAACACAGTGGTCCATCCTTTATCAACCAGTGTCAACGCCAATTATTATCACCAGGGTTAGCAAAAGAGATCTTGAGTGGTGGATTCAGTCAGATCAAATTTTGCAGAGTCAACCTTTCATTCCCCTTCAGACCAAGACCACAGTGACCACTGATGCTTCCTATTTAGGGTAAGGGGGTATTGTCTTTGGAAGATGGTAAAAAACTGTTGGTCCCTAGTAGAAGCCATTTTGCTCATCAACGTCCTAGAGATGAGAGCAGTGGTTTTAGCATTGCAGGCCTTCCAAGATGCTTTACCCTTGGGGACAGTTGCAGTTCAAACGGACAACATGTCAGTAGTTTGGTATATCTACAAACAAGGAGGAACCAGATCCTACCTATTGTATCGAGTAGGTCTCAGAGTGTGGCAGTGGCCGATCTCATCCAACTGTTTTCTCAGAAATGCACATTCTGGGGAAGTCCAGTGTGATAGCAGACAAATTGAGCAGTTGCATACTTTTACCTTGTGAATGGTCCTTCAATCAGAAAGTGTTAGAAAGGATATTCCGAAGATGAAATCAGCCATGCTGTGACCTGTTTGCCTCTCCCCTAAATAACAAGTGCAGCAACTTTTTTTCCCTGATTCCCCCCAGAAGAGGAATTACTGAAGGATGCCCGTCTTCACAGTCCCCTCCCCCCAGTCTACTATATGCCTTTCCACCAATTCAATTAATTCCCAAGTTTCTACAGAAAGCAGTTAGGTTGAAGAGCACAGTTATCCTCATTGCACCTTCTTGGCCTTGACAGATTTGGTTCCCCTTCCTTTGGCCTCACCTAAATTTGAAAGCCTTAGATTCTGGATCCAACTCCAGATCTCCTGTCTCACCCGACAGACATGGTTCATCCAGACATTCCAAATCTCAAGATGACTGCTGTGAATAGATCTGTTGAGAATATTTGTTCTCTTCTAGATGTAGTTTTGAGGAACAATATTTTTCTGTTTGATGAATGCTTATATTTGCAACTCACTGGTGTAGCCATGGGTACTTCTGTGGCTAACACTTATGCCAACTTGGTGTTATACCAATGGGAGAAAGCTTATATTTATAATTTGGATAATTCTTTTGTAAGTAATATATGTTTTTATCAACGTTTCGTTGATGTTTGTTTTATGGTTTGGAAAGGTTCCCTTTCACAGTTGAATGAATTTGTTCATTATTTAAATGCAACCACCAGTTTCTTGAAATTTAAGATGGATGCCTCTGATAGTGAGATTAATTTCTTGGATGTTAAGATACAACTACATGAGGGTTCTATCCATACCAGTATTCACAAAAAGGAGATAAACTCTGATAGATGCATTAATTATTCCAGCATGCATGCCCCACATGTCTTTAAGGGGATTGTTACTTCACAGTTTAATAGAGTTAGTAGATTAAATACTGATGATGCTACATTTAATTTACAGTTGGATGAGATGTCCAAAGAGTTTCTGGATAGTGGTTATGATTCTAAACTAGTTTTAGATTTAAAAAATAAAGTTTTAGTTAATAGGAAGACAATATTGAAGCCGATTTTTCTTGGGGATGATGTTGGCTCTGTTAACCTAGAATGTTCAAAAGTATGCACTAGGTATCTTACTAGTTATAATACCTTGACTTGTTTTGTAAAACAAATAATACAGAGGAATTGGGTTGTACTAATGGCCTCTAGTGAGATTAAAGACATTCTTGGTGACAGGCCTTTTTTCTCATATAGAAATATGAAATCCTTGAAGAGTATGTTATGTTACAAAGATTTTTTCAGGCCTGTAGAGAGGACTTTTACCACTAAGCCCAGCACGTATGGCTGTTTGAATTGTTCCTGCTGTTCTGATATTGTGGTTGGTTGCAGTGATAAGTTCAATCATCCTATTAGTGGTAAAGTTTATCAGTTTAATTTTTCTACCACTTGTGTTACATCTAATGTGGTGTACTTAGCTAATTGCGTGAATTGTACTGCATTCTATGTGGGTAAGACCACTAGAAAGCTAAAAGAACGCATAATTGAACACAAATCAGAGATTAGAAGGGCCATTGACAGTAATGCCTTGTATAAGCACATAGTTGATTCAGGTATTGAACATAGATTCTCCTTTAGAGTTATTGATGTAATACGGCCTCCTGCCAGAGGTGGTGATAGTGGTAATTTACTTGAATTAAAAGAGTATGAATGGATTCTTAGGTTGAACTTTGACCATTTTCCAGGTTTAAATAATATGATTACCTTGAAACCTGTTCTTGTTAAATTACAACATACTAGGTTGCGAAAATGTTATGTTTTTTTCTAATTTTTCTAATTTTTCTAATTTTAATGATTTGTTTTATATACTTGTGGTCACATGATTTTTGGACTGCTGGTCATGTGACTTCAGTGACCTGTATTTAAACCATTTGGTTTTTAGATTTGTTTGTATTAGTATTGAGGAAGGATTTTATCCGAAAGCTTTGCTATTATAAAGTGTGTTTTTCTCAGTTCTGGTTGTTGTTCATATTTCCTTGCAGCTTGTTTTTTTACCAAAGTAACTTTAGCCAGATGGCTGACAAATTGTATCTCATATGCCAAGTTGGGCGTTTTCTTGTCAAAACCCTTTTGAGCCCATTCAACCAGGTCTGTAGTTATATCAGCTGTATTCCAGTCTAGAGCTTCAATGAATGATTTTTGTGCAGCAGGAACTTGGGCTACTCCCCATACCTTTATTACTCATTACAAATTGGATGTGATCTCCAGGGAAAGAGCATCATTCGGCTCAATGGTACTTAAGAACATCCTTCCTTAAGTCCACCCAGGATATAAAGTAGCTGAGCACTCTGTACTGCAGGTTAAAGATAGAATGAAAATTGACATCATTAGATAAAGAAGTTATGTACTCACCATAACGTTCCGTCTGTGTTGTCTATTTTCATTCTTCCTCAACTCCCCGCCCTCCAACCCCCACCCTTGACTTCTGGAAGAACGGGTAATAAATGGATTATTATCTCTTTTGGCATATTTTTACCATTCCAGATATAGTCTTCATGAAAGCATTTGTCTTTTTCTATCAGCAAACTCGATCTGAGGTAATTGGGATAAGTGCATTGTGGGTAAGGGGGTGAGCTAGAGGATTTTTGGATCCCACGAGCTACTGTAACTGCCAAGTCAATTCCGAGGATCGGTTCTGAACCCACAGGTTGAAGAAGAATGAAAAAGGACAACAGAGATGTAACTTTATATTGATAACGTCTTTTTTCTTGTCGGCGACTGCTGTATTTAGCTACCTGTCTTATTTAACTAATTAGGGAATACTTTTGGCTAAATATATGATCTGATATTGTTAATCCTTGTTCATTCCTTATGTATGGGTATTGGTTCTGAGCTCAGAACCGAGCCGGCCATTTTCCAAGCTCGTGTCAGCTTCAAACTCTCGAGCTAAACTTTTACCCACAATCCCCCTCTCCCTGTTACCTCAGATTTCGTTTGCCATGTTGCCATCCGGTCGTGTCAAGCTACTTCTCTTGAGCTAAGTACAGTCAATTGTTGTTTAATTGCTTTACAAATTACTTTTCTGTCAGAAAAGTTGATATTTTATTGTCTCTTGCCCTATCTCATCTAGTGTTCATAATTTCCTCAGGTTTTTTTTCTGTCCTTTACTTACCATTTTTACTGCGAGGTAATTTTCTCTTTACCATCATTGGTAATCTTTTTCCCTTTCTCTTTCATACCTTTGGGTACTCTCTGTACCATTGTTGGTACTTTTTTATTAGTTAATATGGCAGATAAAAAAGGTAGTCCGGGGTTTAAGCGGTGTTCTGATTGTGGACACAAACTGCCTACTTCTGATGCACACTCTTTATGTGTTTATTGTTTGGGAGCTTCCCATTTATCTGTTGAACCACCTTGTACTATTTGTGAGAACTTTTCTAATAGAACTTTGTTAGAATGGTTTCTAATAGAACTTTGTTAGAATGGAAAAACAAGCTGATACTGAAGGGACTTTTAAAATCTCCCTTTTCAGAGGCTATTTTTAGGTCAGAGGTCTCAACACCTCCTCTATGCGATTGATATCTCACGCATCAGAAGGAGCAGCTAGAGCGGCGGGTTCAGCTGCGGTCTTGAGACAGCACGCCTGGATGTGCTTGTGCAAATTTGCGGAACCTTTTAAGTCTTCCTTTCTTAATGCCTCCATTGAGCCCTCCTCGTTGTTTGGGCCCAAAGTTAAAAGCAAACTGGCTAGATGTGAACAAGACGGTAAGACCCTTTCTGCCATAGGTGTCCGTTATTTTTCCCCTCAACGTGCTTTCTCCCGAAACCAAAAGAGTGGGAAGATATGGTTCAAGAAATCTCAGGGTCCTTTCCGTGACACATAGGCTGAGTCCTCCCCCAGAGGCAGAGGGGGAAACTCACAGGGAAGACGCTCCTTTCGGGGCAGAGGGGGGACCGTGTAACCAGGGTTCCAGGGATTCTTTCCCTGGTCAATCCTACCAGCGCTCCTGAAGA
Source organism: Protopterus annectens (assembly GCF_019279795.1). Taxonomy (NCBI): domain Eukaryota; kingdom Metazoa; phylum Chordata; order Ceratodontiformes; family Protopteridae; genus Protopterus; species Protopterus annectens. The sequence goes on from NC_056743.1 coordinate 1,412,526,974, forward strand.
GCGGCCCAACTCCTTTCCTCTGGAGGTGGTTGGGGGACGTTTCTGCTTGTACCCTTCTGCCTGGCTAACCATCACCACTGATTCTTGGGTACAAAAGATCATAACCAGAGGTTATCATATCCTCTTCGATCTTTGTCCCGTCCCTTCAAAAAATCTTGCCTACGTTCCACCCAGTCAAAGGGAAGAAGCAGCACTAGAGATGGAAAAGCTGCTAAGAAAAAGAGTCATTCAAATAGTCCCTCCAGATCAGATAGAATCTGGATTCTACTCAAGACTATATTTGGTGTCAAAGAAAACTGGGGACTGGAGACCAATTTTGGATCTCAGTGTATTGAAAAAGTTTGTGAGAGTACAAAAATTCCGGATGGTCACTATGCAGTCTATCCTCCCGCTTTTGGAAAAAGACGATTGGATGTGCTCTATAGATCTTCAAGATGCGTACTACCTCATAAAGGTGGACAGGCCATCAAGAAGATTTCTGCCCTTCCGTGCGGGAGCCAGTCACTACCAGTTCAGAGTACTGCCCTTCTGACTCTCTACAGCCCCCAGAGTGTTCACAAAGTGCATGGCAGTTGTCACAGCTCACTTGTGACTTTAAGGATTCTAGGTGTTTCCATACCTAGATGACTGGCTCATTTCCGCCCCCACCAGACGTCTACTGAAAAACGCCCTGGCATACTCTCTCCTCAAAGGCTAGGCATAACCATAAACTGGCAGAAATCCAATCTCACCCCATCTCAGTCGACAGAATTTATAGGGGTTATCTTGGACACAAAAAACTGCAGAGCTGCTATTCCAGAGCACATAATTTTAAGGATAAAGCAATAACTAATTCCAGTCCTTTCAAAGGAAAAATCCATGGCTCACTCGGTTCTACAGCTGTTGGGTTCCATGGCAGCCTCCATCACCATTGTTCCCCTCGCCAGGTTTCACATGAGGCTTCTACAATGGCTACTGCTCACCCAATGGTATCCTTTTCAGCATCCTCTTTCAGCCATGATTCGAGTAACCCACAGGTGCAAACAGGATTTAAATTGGTGGATGACACACAATCTCTCACAATGGTCTCACCCTTTTCCCCCCCAGCAGCCCAAAGCCACAGTGACCACGGACGCCTCCCTGATGATGTGGGGGGGCTATGTCAGGGACAGACAGTCCAAGGCACTTGGTCCCAACTGGAGGCCCATCTGCATATAAATGTTCTAGAGCAGAGGGCGGTGCTACTGGCGTTGCAAGCATTCCATCCCCTGCTGCTGTCTGGGACAATTGCGATTCAATCAGACAATATGGCGGTGGTCTGGTACATCAACGAATAAGGTGGAACCAGATCTTACCCCCTTTGTCGAGAGGCCATGAGGATATGGCAATGGGCGATGGCTACCAACCGTTTTCTTCTAGCAACGCACATTCCCGGGAGTTCCAACGAGATAGAAGACAGACTCAGCAGGTGCATTCTGCAACCTCACGAGTGGTCTTTGAATCCCTTGATAGCGGCGGAGATCTTCCACCATTGGGGCTGTCCTTGCTGCGACCTGTTTGCATCCCCGACCAACTACAGATGCAGCAACTACTTCACCCTGATTCCCCCTCTGGGACAGTCACCCAGGGACGCTCTAGTCCACGATTGGCCCTTGGGTCTTCTCTATGCATTTCCGCCCTTTCCTCTCATTCCCCAGTTTCTGAAGAAAGCCCGGCAGTTGAAGAGCAAGGTAATCCTCATAGCACCATATTGGCCATGACAGATTTGGTTCCCATTCCTTTGCCTCACCTACTAGATCGACCATGGATTCTCCATCCAATCCCAGAGTTGATCTCACATCCACATAACCTGATTCATCCCAACCTGAACAGCCTGAAAATAACGGCTTGGCTACACCAATTCCCTTGATTGCCAGGCAGAAGGATCTTTCTTTACCAGTACGTGATATTCTCATTGCTTCTCATAAGTCTTCCATCAGAATTACTTATCTGAGCAAGTGGAAAAGATTTACGTGTTGGCTGAACGATAAACAAGTAGACCTCTTTTCAGCATAAGTGTCGATAATACTAGACTATCTGGCCAACCTGTTTCAATCGAGTCTGTCGGCCTGTACCATTAGAGTTCATTTGGCTGCAATTTCTAATTTTCATGAAGGTGTCCAAGATTCCTCTCTTATGTCCCATAAATTGTGCAAGATCTACATAAAAGGTGTGAATCATCTGAAGCCACCTTTTAGAGAACCTATTCAACCATGGGATTTATCATTAGTTTTACAAGCTCTGACAATGGCACCTTTCGAACCAGACTCTTCTTATGACCTCAAGTATTTGTCATGGAAAACCTTGTTTTTGGTTGCTATTACTTCTGCCAGACGTATTTCTGAACTTCAAGCTTTAGCTATCAAGAGTCCATACTTGATTTTTCATAGAGATAGAGTGTCTTTGAGAACTGATCCGTCATTTCTTCCTAAAGTGATCTCTGAAATGTCCATTAATCAAGCCATTGAATTACCAGTTTTCTTTCCCAACCATTCAAACAGAGGAGAGTATTGCCTACATACCCTAGATATACACAGGCAAATCCGTTTTTACTTAAACAGGACTAAATCCTTTTGTAAATCTGACCAGTTATTTTTGGCCTTTTCTGGATCTGGATTAGGATCTGCTGTTGCTAAGGTCACATTAGCTAGATGGTTGAAGGACTATGTGACATTTATTTACATACAATGTAATATCTCGTTGCCTACTACCATGAAAACTCATTTAACAAGGTCGGTGGCAACTTCTGCTGCCTTCCATGCCAGGGCTTCTTTACATGACATCTGTGCAGCTGCAACTTGGGCTACGCCTCATACCTTCATCAATCATTACAAATTGGATTTGGCCTTCAGGGGAAGAGCATCTTTTGGTTCTATGGTGCTCAGGAATGTCCTTCCATGAGAGCCTTCCAGGAATATAGGTAGCTGGGGACTCTGTCCCATACGTAAGGAATGAACGAAGATTAACAATATCAGATAAAGAAGTTATGTCTTACCATAATATTCCATCTGTATTGTTGATCCTCGTTCAGTCATTATGACCCTCCCTCCTTCCCCCTCCCGTGGTTTCTAGTGGATCTCACCATCCAGTTCTCTTAGGTTATTTGACCAGAGGTAGCCTCTACCTTCTTTAACTTGCAAACTCAATCTGAGGTAACAGGGAGAGGGGGATTGTGGGTAAGAGTTTAACTTGAGAGTTTGAAGCTGACGCGAGCTTGGAAAATGGCCGGCTCGGTTCTGAGCTCAGAGCCAATACCCATACGTAATGACTGAACGAGGATCGACAATACAGATGGTACGTTATGGTAAGACATAACTTCTTTTTTTGCTTCTGTAAACTTTTAAAATTGTGACTAAACGATTTATTTTGAGATGAACAATGACCTCTTTTATACAGTATAGTGCTTATGTTTACGTTGTGACAAACTGCCTGCCATTTTTACTTTTTCTGTCAGTGGTTTTTATTTTAGTAAAAGGCGTGCTACTTGTGCTTTTACTTTGTGAAAGGGATGGGAGAAGAAGTGTAAGTGCAAGTGTGCTGCTTGTGTACACTAGTTGACAATTTATCTTCTGAATGACTTGCTGCAGCAACACTTACTGTTTTTGGCTTCTCTTCTTCAGCTACAGTATGGATACTTGACTCCGGTCCTGCTGGTTCCACTCCCACTGCTCCTAGAATGATAAAAGCACTTACCGAGGAGCCCTTGCCGACTATGAGGGCTCAGTCTATGCCTCAGCTGACTGTGGGTGAACCTGTATTGGCCATTGGTTGTTCTCAAACCACTCACTTACTTCTTCATCTTCCTCATGTGTAGTCCTTATAGCTCCCATGAACCAGGGGTTTGCCCTGTCCTCTCTGTCTGTTCCTGTGTGTGATTTGAGCACAGAAGAACCATTTTCTCTAGGGCTGAGAAATACTGTGGGATACTCTTCACAGGGCAACCAAGGAAAGAGACTGTCAGACTGAGGAAACATCCCTCCTTCAAGTTTGCCTTTTTTCACAGGGAGTCCTATTAAGAAAAAACAAAAAATTAAATATTGTTTATCTCAATAGGTAATAACACTTAAGAAAGATTTTTTTACCTTAACAAAGCATGCATTATAAGCTATGTATCCTGATGTCCAGAAGCCATTACAGGTGTGCATTCTCTGTAAACAAATTCTTGAAGAAACTGGGTCTGATGATTCTGATTATTACAGAGATGGGGCTTCTTCTCCTAAAAATTCACAAGAGCAACTCTCTGGTTTTGAGGAAAATATTAATTCTTACCCTCTTATGGATGAATTTTCTCAGACCATTGCCGTGATGAATGAGTTATTTTTATGGGAACAAATAGCTGTCCCCCCTGAATTGAGTAGACGTTATGATATGTTACAAATGGATATTTCTTACTTTTGACACATCCCACCTATACTGTCAGTCTTTTGGGGATGTGTAGAATGCTGCCTGTAACCATCCTGATACCCATCTATTAGTCCCTAAAAATAGCAGATAAAATGTATAAAGTATCTCAGACTAGTACGTTTATTTTCTGTCACCTTAGATCTGACCCAACTGCAATATCAGCTGCATCTACTGCTGGGAGTAAATTGGTATTCATCTGGTTACAAGGAAGGCAGGGTGTTAGACCATCAAGGTATGAGAATGTTTTCTCCTTCCACTTTAGCTTTCAGAATTTTCAATTTCCAGGCATACATGTAGACATCTGTGCTTTGTTATCTCAATAGTCTTTTCTTTCTACAGAAAAAAAGTTATTTTTTGAATCACACTGTTCTTTCTTTTCCCAAGTATCCAAACATGCTTTGAAGAGTATGTATGATTGTGCAGATATTGTTTCTAGGGCCACTGCTGCTGCTACGGTGTTGAAAAGCTGTGCTTTAGTGCATAACCAGAAGTTGCCGATGAAGTCTGAAATTTTAGATTCTGCTTTAGGTAAGGAAGTATTATTTGTGTCATCTGCTACCTAGGTTCTGAAACAGTATGATGAAAGGGAAATTGACTCAGAGAACTTCCAAGATTTTTCATGATCCCCATTTCAAATCTTTTATGCCTCCTTCATTCACAAAAAACAAAACAAATAATCAAAATAATGGGTACTAATGAAAAATGACATTTGCGTTTTCATCCAAAACAAGACTTCCTCAGATGTGTTTTGGATGAAAAAGTGGATGTCATTTTGTATGGTGCTTGTTGTACGCTGGTGTGTTTCGAATCATTAAACTGTTATATCCTGGATTTTGGTTGTCCTTTATTAGTGCCCATTATTTTGATTTTTAATTTTTTATGGGCGCTTTTCTCCTCACATATTGGTTAAAAAAAAAATAAACAGCCACATTCTTGAAAACAAGATGGTAAAGAGAGATGACCAGAGGAAAATAACAACAATAAACGGGGGTCCTTTCAGAAAAAGGGACAGACCAACAGAACAGAATGACTATGTTACCATTCCTTCTGGTCTTCCCTATCCTCATATCTGTTCCACAAACTGGACTTCAGTATACCCCTTGGCAAATGTTTTTCCTCAGACTTTTGAGTGGTAAAAGTGATGCAGGAGGGCTACAGATGCCACTGGATACAAAACTTCCTTTCAGGGGAATTCCTCCCCATCCTCCAAATCAAACGGAATATTTTCCTCAGGTACTTCACATACTGAAGGAGTCAAAGGACCATTGCCTGTAAATTAGAGGGCAAAGACTTCTATTTCATAATGTTTCTGGTAATAAAGAAAGAGGCCTCTTGAAGACCAATACTTGATATTTCTTTTCTAAACCTGTATGTGAAGGTGTCAAAATTCAGAATGTTAACCTTGCAGTACCTGTTACCCCTCATTCTTCCCATATTACATGGTAACACTAGACTTGAAAGTTCTTTTTTATCACATTCTTATAGCCACAGGCTTCAGGAAATATCTAAAGTTTTCTGTATCTGAGTCACATTGTTAGTTCTGTGCTTTGCCCTTTGAATTATCAACAGCTCCAGGGGTGTTCATGAAATGCCTGTCTCCAGTCTTAGCTTATTGCAGATTAAATACCATCCACAGTTTTCCTTATTTAGATGCCTTTCATATTTTTGCAGAGTCTTTATCCAGATGTCAACAGTCACTAACATGGGATATGTTTCTTCTGACCAAGTTGGGCTTCCAGATAAATATGGCAAATCCTCCTTGACTCCGTCTTACAGGATTGTGTTTCTCAGCTGCCATTCTCGATACTTCTCTTCAAAAGGCCCTTTTAACACAAGATAAACTGGATTCTTACCTGAAATCTTTTATGAACTTCTCCAATCAGTCTCAGACTTCTGCAGCAGATTTTCTCAGGGTTCATAGTGTCTGTGATTCTAATGATTCCCCTAGCCAAATTGCACATGAGAAAGATGCATTGGTTTCTCAAAAACACATTGTACCCAACATTTACATCCTCTGCAGCATCAAATTCCAGTTTTGGGCTTTTTTAAAAATGGATCTGCATTGGTGGAGGCAACACATTTAGCTGAACCCAGGTCTTCTTTCTCTGCTCAGATCTCAAACCAATATCTTACCATTATTATAAGTATGTCGGACAAGGTCACTGGGTTTAAAAAATGCTCAGCCTGTGGCCACAAGATACTCGTTTTGCATCTGTTGTTTCGGGATTGCACGTTTGGATTCAGACTAGGAGGCATGTGCTTCCTTTGGGGCTAGAGCTTTACAAGGGTGCAGAGATAAGTTCATGCTGAAAGACCTTCTTCTTGCCGAAGCAGGGAGTTCATCCATTCCAGTGCCAGAAGTTTCTTCAATTCAGCAAAGAAGATGGAGAAAGTTAAAAGTAAAAGAGAGAAGGGCAGAGACAAAAACCTAAGGAACCTGGTAAAGAAAAAGTGAAGGGACAATATAAGAGAGCAGAAAAATCAAGAAGAAGGTCCATGGATCCAGTGGAGCTTTCCAACCCAGTCCAGAAAACATGAAAGCATTTGGATCTGGACTCTTTTAAGATCCACTGACCATCTCCTGCTCTACGATTTTCCCTGGAATCAGTGAATCTGAGGCTTCATTCCCCATTCCTGCAAGAGAAGCGATCTTCTTAGTCACCTTCAGCGGCTTCATCTTTTATGTCCTTCTATTCATCAAGGAGTTTTTCAGAAGTTGACATTGACAGGATGATGCAGAATTTCCTTTGGATGCAGCTTTACCTGGGAGTTATCCCAGCATCATCCCCTTTGTGGGTTTCGGGTGTGGCCCTTACTGCCTCGCTACTGTTTTTTTCCTGTTCCAGTCTGACTCTAGGAGCTGAAGCTCACAGATCCAATTGTGCCCGATAGAGCACCAGTGTCGGTGTCAACAATCCTCTCAACTTTTACACCAATGATTTCCCTTCGGCACGGTTGGACCAGGATGAGTGTTGGAACCAAGGCCCAGGAGATGGGAGCAACACATTTCAGCACATAGCTGGCCTCAGAGCTGGGTCAGGTTGGCTCCAAGGGCTCCCCACTTTTTTTCCCCTGAAGGTTGGGTGATGCTCCCTCAGCCTCGATTCCATATTTGGCCTTCAAAGCATTTGAGAGGATTTGTCTGTACCACACTGCGTTCCATCTTGACCTCCAGTAGATCCTGTTTCCATATCTGGTTATCCTGATCAAAAGGGACAGTTGACCTCCTCCAACCTTGGGGGTTCTTGCTAGGCAAGCTTCCTGTCTGATTTCAAACCATCCTCAGAAGTCCACACCGAGGGGGAGTGGGTCCAAGAAAAGTGTCTTGTAAGAGGGGACATTTAGATTCTTTACCAGAATCAGTCACTGAAGATACAGATTTCAGTGAGGGATGGGATGTCTGTTTAAGAGATATCCTGGAGTCATTGAAGCAAAGAGAGGGTTGGTCCTCTGAAGACTCCTGTGCTGAGGAGTATGTGTTTCTCGAGGTGATTGGGGCTGGCTCTTCTGCCTCCTTGGTGGTTCCACTCACTGACAAGCTAATAGATCTAGTTTCTCAGCAGGCATGGAAGGAACCTGATATAGTGGAGCCAATCCCATGAAGACCAGGTAAGATTTTGGTAACCTGTAGGAGGAGATCCCACTAGAAGAAGGATTCCCCAATGGATGCTATGGTTGTTGCGGCAGCCACAAGGAAGGAGCTCCTTGAATGGTGGAGCATTTATGTTCATCCCCCAATAGGGAACCTAGAGCTTTGGACAGATTTGGAAAATGGAATATTACCTAGCTCATAAGACATGATTTCAGAGGTACTTCAAACAGGTGCTGACAAAGTTTCTCTATGGTAATCTACCTGCAGATATCCAAAAGTCAGTGGAGTCCTAGTTGTCTACTTTGCAGTCAATGTCTGATGTATCTTTGCATCTGGTTTCCAGTGCAGCTGGTGGTATAGCCAGGGCAGCAGGACCTGCCATTACTGTTTGTTGGCTCTTGTGGATGTACCTTTGTGACTTCGCAGAAGGCTTCAAGATGTCCTTCATCAATGTCCTCATTGATGGTTTGACTGTGTTTGGACCCAAAGTGAAGGAAGTGCTTACCAGGAGCAATCAGGAAGGCAAGACCCTTTCTGTAGTCGAAGTATGCTTTTCCACCCCACAAAGGACTTTCTCCCAAAACCAGTAAGGAGGAAGAAGCTGTGGTGCTGAAAATCCTCAGGGTTTTGGCCAGGATGTTCTTGTGAACAACCCTCTACCCCCCCCCCCCCACACACACACACACACTGGGACAGAGGAGGAAATAATTTCAGTGGATGTCAACCCAGAAGCAGAAAAAGACCACAAAGTCAGGGGTTCCAAGGTAATTTCATTGAGAAACCCTACCAGTGCACTCCTGACTGGCTGCCCAACTGCCACTCTCTGGAGGCAGTTGGGGGGCACTGTCCTTGCACCCTCAAGCCCAGCAGGGCATCACTTGAGATTGATGGGTGCAGAAAGTAATCAACAGAGGCTACAATATTCCCTTTGTTTCCCCTCCTTAAAAAATGAAGAACATTCCTGATGTTCCACCTAGTCTGGAAGTAGCAGCAGCAAAAATAAACAAGCTGCTAAAATAGAGAGTCATCCAGCAGGTACCCATAGACTTCTCAGTATCAGGAGTCTGTTCAAGGTTCTTTTTAGTTCCAAAGAAAACAGGGGCTCTAAGGCCTGTCTTGGACCTAAGCCATCTCAATCAGTTTGTGATACAGACAAAATTCTGGAGAGTCACTGTACAGCCCATTCTGTCTCTTCTGAGGAAGGGCAACTGGATGTTCTCCATAGACCTCCAGGATGTGTACTATCATATGAAGATAGCAAAGCAGACCAAGAGATTTCTCCATTTCCAGCTGTGAGCAAATCATTTTCAGTTCGGAGCACTGCCGTTTGGTCTCACTACAGCCCCCAGAGTGTCCACCAAGTGCATGTCAGTAGTAGCAGTGTATCTCAGGATGTAAGGGTTCCAGATGCTCACGTATTTGAACAGTTGGCTTCTTAACTGCACTAACCAAGGATTTACTACTTCAGTGCAAGGACTTTTTTGCTCCATCTTGTTCCACAGTTTGGAGTTCTATCAGTTTTGCCAGGAGTCATTTAACACTGATGCAGAAGATAGACTTTATCAGATGCCACCTAGACACAATTTCTCAAATAGCCAAACTTCCCAATCCAGAGTATTGTCCCTGCACAGGGTAGCTTCAGATGTTCCTCGCCACTCCCGTTCCCGCAACAAGGCTTACTCTCTGACTTTTGGGCTTGATGCCTGGCTCATTCAGACTAGTTCTTCACGCAAGGTACTATATGAGTAGTCCTGCAGTAGACTCTGTCAGTTCAGTAGTCTCTGATGTTACATCCCCTTCACTCACTGATACATCTCACGTTGACTTGCAGTAAAACACATCAGTTGGTGGCTGACCTCTCCTGTAGGTTAATGGGATCATCTGTCCTCCCCTCGATAACCACCATGACCATGGAAATTTCCCTTTTGGGGAGGGCATCTTGAGTGGAGGACTATTTAAGGTTCTTGGCCAATAACAGAGGGCAGTCTTCACATCTCAGTCTTGGGGATGAGGGCAGTCCTCTGAGTTGGCAGGTCTTTCAGGATTCCCTCTCTGAGGGTGTGATCTCCATTCAGATGAACAACATGGTGGTAGTCTGGTACATCAATAAGCAGGGAGGAACCTGTTCATATCCACTTTGCTGGGAAACCATGAGAGTGTGGCAATGGGTGATGCCTTCCCTTCGCTTTCTGGTTCCAGTGACAAACCGAGCAGATCTAGTCCTCTGCCCCATGAGCGGTTCCTAAATCAGACAGTGGCAACACAGATTTTCCGTCACTGGGGCCAACCTTGTTATGATGTTTTTGTTACATAGCTAATTAACAAGTACAGCAATTATTTTGCATTTGATCTCTCCACATGGACAGACACCGAGGGATGCTCTACTCCACAGTTAGCCCTTGGGACATTTTTATGCCTTTCCCTTGATAACAAAATTTCTTCAGAAAGCCAGGAGGTGCAAGACCAGAGTTATCCTCATTGTCCTCTTTTGACCCCATCAGGTGTGGTTCCCCCTTCTCTGGCCTCATCTAATACATCCACCTTGGGTGCTGAACCCTCATCCAGACCTTCTGTATCACCCATCCAGTCATCCTCAGTGGGATCTGCAAATGCTGAAATTAACCACATGGTGTCTCCAGTTTAAATGGTGGCAGGGTTGCCAGGTTGTCTGCCCCAGCTGATCAAAGTTTATACTCCTTACAAAAACTAAATACCAGAAAAGTTTTTCTTAGTAAATGGAAAAGATTTACCATATGGGCTTTCTCAAGATATTTAGACCCTTGTTCAGCTGCTCTTCCATTGATTTTAGATTTTTTGATTGAATTATTTCACAAGGGATCCATTTTGTAACTATTAAGTTGCAGTTGGCAGCCATTTCCAAATTTCATTTTGGGCAGAAACAGACTTCTGTTGCTTCTCTAAAGATTTCCAAGGCCTTTTCAAAGGAACTTTCCTTTTAAGACCCCCCCCCTCCAATCAGGGATCCGCTTTCACCTAGGGATATTACTATTATGCTTCAGGCTTTGACAAAAGTTGCATTCGTGCCTGCTTCTACTGTGGATCTAAAATTTCTTTTCTGATAGACTCGCGTTTTGGTGGCTTTCACATCTGCAAGGATTATTTTGAAGTTGCAAGCCCTATTATGTAAACCTGTATATCTGTGTTTTTCATAAAGCTAGAGTATGTTTGAGAAAAAATCCCCACTTTCTTCCAAAGTTGACCTCTGAACCAAACCTTAATCAGACTACCAATCTACTAGTGTTTTTCCCAAAGTTCTGTAACAAAGGAGAATATGCTGTACATTTGCTACATGTTCATCATCAACTCAGGTTTCATTTACACAGGACAGAAGAGATCAGAAAGTCTGATTAGCTCTTCCTTGCCTTTTCAAAAGCTAAGTTGGGTCAAGGAGTTACTAAGGTAACAGTGTCCATGTGGCTTTCATACTGTATTGCCTTGTTTCATGAAAAAAATGGGACTAGCTTTACATGGCAAACCAAAGGTTCATTCTGCTAGGGCAGTCACTATCTCCACTGCTTTTATGGTAGGGTTTTCACTGATGAGATTTGTGCTGCAGCTACCTGGTCTACTGTTCATAGCTTTGTGTTACATTACAAGTTGGATATACAGTCCAGATTTTGAATATCCTTTGGCTCCACCATTCTCAGGAATATCCTTCCTTGATACCACCTATAGTTTATGGGTAGCTTGGTAATCTGTCCTAGTTGTTGAATTGGATGAAAAAGACAACATCAGATACACAAGTTATGTACTTACCCTAACACTAGATCTGTGTTGTCTTGTGTCATCTGGTTCAACATCCCTCCCTCTGTCCCCATCCTAAACTGTCATTCTCAGAGTCCTGGTCAGACAGTTAAACCTGATCAGGGGCTTTGTCTCTTGGACAGACTTTGTCATTGCTGTCACTTATGTCATATTTGTCTTAAGGGGTCGACAGCTAAGCCTTTGCTTACATTTTCTGGTTGGAATTTTGAAAATCTAAGCAGGCAAACTAGATCTGAGGTAATCTGATGACCAGATGGAATTATGGGCAGGGGAGGAGTCAGATCTCCGATTCCATCTGATGCTGTCTGCAAGAAGAATATGTGAGTTGCAGTGTCTCATGGTGGGTGAGCTCTTCTGATTTTCCACAGGGATAGAGACTCTTTATGAACAAACCCCTCATGCACAAAATGGTTTCAGAGTTTACTTTCAATCAAGCCATCAGTCTCCCAGTTTTCTACCTAGGAAGTAAAACCAGGAAGAAAGGATTCTTCATACTCTGGATGTGCATAGGCAGCTCAGATACTATCTTGATAGAACAAAGCCCTTTTGAAAAACTGATCATCTGTTTATTTCTCATCACGGGACACAAATGGTGCATCTTGTGTCAATAAACAGACAGTTTCCTGGTGATTGCCCTCATCTACTGCTTTTTGTTGTTCCCATTGTGGCAGATCCATTCCAGGTAGTATCAAGGCATATTCTACTAGAAGTAGCAATTCCACACAACGGAGCTGAGTAAAATTCTTTATTGATAGTGGTAAGCGCTTTCAGACAACAATCCGCTTCATCAGACCATGGTCTGATGAAGTGGACTGTTGTCTGAGAATTTTACTCAGCTCCGTTGTGTGGAACTGCTACTTCTTACTGACTTTGGATAATCCTTTTTGTGTTCCTGCATCTACGTGGACGTTTTATTTTTTGGTTGTGTGCATATTCTACTAGAGCCTTGTCTTTTTGGTGGCATACTGGAAAAGGGTAGACTCTAGTAGCATTCGGAAGGCCTCTGTATGGTTCTATGTACGCACCTTTACAAAGCATCACAAAGTGGATTCCTTTTTAAGGTCCAGGGTGAGCTTTGATAGGCCCATCCTGCAGGGGCTCCTGGATCTGTATCCTTTCTCCTCCCACATTGGATAGGCTTTGATAATCAACCCATGTAACCTAAAGGCTACTGCAGCAGTGGGAATGATTAGCATAGTTCAGTTGTGTACAGTTTCACAAAACTCTGGCTACCCATTACCTGCACTCACCCATCACCCCCTACTCTTGTATATGGTTGTATCTGGGATATTAATAGGGTTCTTTTTGTTTCTGATTTATGTTTCTTTCTTATTGTTATGGTTTTGTTCAGGATTGATAGGCTCTTTTATCTGTCCATATGGGCAACAAAGTTCTGAAGAAATCTTTACTGATTCCTGAATTCCCTCATTGGGGCTAGCCAGTCATCAGTCACAGTGAAGGTCTGGAGGGAGCCAGATATTTTTCAAGATGGCAGGTTGCTGTTTCCTGGCCAGGGAAACAACCCATATAGCCTTTAGGTTACTGTAGCAGCGAGGAATTTGCATCTACTGTTATGGGTAAGTCTAACTTATACAACTGTACTTTTGTGACTATCTGCAAGTTTATGCAAACTCTCACAAATGTGTGCACTGTCTCTATGCCCATTTTGTTTGTGATTTCTAGCCTCTTTCATATCATTTGACTAACATTTCTGACTTTTAGTCATATGTGCATTGCCTGTATGAGTTCATAATTAATTTTGCATCTGCACAGTATGAATTCTGTTAATCATCGAAAGTGTATTACAAACATTATAACACAGTGTATTTTATTGCGGTTGTGCAAAGACACCTTCTGGAACATGAACATGTATGTTCTACTGTTGCACTGTTAATCAAGGAAAGTACGGCTTCAGTATGTTCTCAGAATTTGTCAGAAGGAAGCATGAAGATTTGTTTGTTATTGTAAACATTCTGACACAAAAGTAGTTTCTTACAATGCGTTACATTTTAATTTAGTGTGAATCTTAAATATAATATTAATCCCAAGCATTTTTGACCAAAAATCATGATTATTGTTACTTATAGCCTGGACTGTATTCACATTGTCGAACTTCACTATGGCCACAGGCATTTCAATTTTATTCTGTTCTTCTGGTTCTGCACTAGTTCCGCTGCATAACCGCATCTCAACGTTTTACATATTTATGAGGTGATGCATCATCTTGACATCTTGAATACATGCATGGCATCCTTATCAGTTTATTTTTCTTGTATTTGATTTCACCTCTGTTATGCCATTATTTTCACTCAATTTATTTTGCACACTTCCAGCCCCTCAGTAGTGCATTTAAACTGAATACTTAAAAAGGCACTTGCTTTATATACCCTTCTAGTTCTTTACTGACTGTCAGGCTTGTTTTTGTTAATATTCTACCTTTGACTTGATTAATTTTGATACCAGGCACAGTTCTGTCTCTTATCAGTGCATCATCCAAATCTTGCACTCTGTAAACAGGATTCATAGAAAACTTCAATGCAAGGCTTGTGTGATTAAGCAGCATTGTGTACCGTAGAAAAACGCTACATATCCAGGTGAAGACATGTGATGCTTAAGGTCACCTGGCTGCACCTCAGAGTACATAAATGAGCTGCAGAGCAAATATGCAAGGGAATCTATTTCTGCATTGAAACTGTACAGTACAAACAGACATGTAGTGAAAGTCATACGGAGAAGTGCAAGACACAGTCCGTAGAGTGGTCCCCATACTGCATTGTATATGAGAACACAGATTATGAACTCAGACTGAACTATCTCAATATAAAGTAGTGCTGCTGTGAGCTAGGTTGTGTGAATTATTGTGTCTCTTAGTGGGACAGCATCATGTGCCACATACTGATAAATAGCCATGCATTATTTGCAGCTACACTTTTGTGGTTTCCATATATGTGGACACCTATTGGACTCATATGAAATGGAAGGAAAAAGATGTAGAGTCAAGCAGATAGTAACACACAAGGGCAACATACTGGAGTATGCAGGATGGGGAAAGGAGGGATACTTTTCCATTTTTATTTTTGGTAGCGAGAGGGAATGGGTAAAAAGGAAAGCAGGAGTTGAAAACAGGGATAGGATAGTGTATGGGGGCAGGCAGGCAGGCAAACGCAAAACAGCATAAGGGGTGGAAATGCACACAGTAGGATATGGAGTCACTGGAGGGCCAGAGACAAACAAACAGAAGGTTGAAGATGGTGATGGGGAGGGACAAACAATGTATAGCATATGGGGCAAGACACAGAAGGAAGGGGAATTCACATGGCTAGGGATAGAGCAAAGGAGGTAAACCATTACCTTCCCCTTCATGCACCTTGCATCATGGCAGCTAGTCTCGTGTGAGCACTAGCACTTGCTGTCTTTTTCCAGAATTTCCTCTGGCAATAATGATACTTTACTAAGGAACAAAATGGTAGCCTATGAGTTATGTGAATTCCAGTGAGCGTGAAGTGCAAAGTTCTGACAGTATGCATGGCCACAAACATAATGAGCAAGAAAAAAAGCTAGCACCAAATGCAGAGCAAGAATATTTTAGTAATCCATTCTGATGTACTTCATTGCTACACAAGTCTTCATTAGATTTGAGGTCAGTATCAGGACTTGACGATAATTTGTCCAAATTACTAAGTTTTGACATGGAAGAGTTGGATGACTTAAGAATAAATTTGAGGTGACCCCACCCCTCCTTGTGCTTACCGATTGTTTAAATGTGATTTGAATAGTTAGTAAACTGAGTGGCATGTTTAGATGCGGATCAGCTGAGTTCCTGACCATTTTTATTGTCATTCACATCATGTTTGTTTGTTTTTTTTAATTTTCTTAAAGACAAATCTAACAATTTAAACCAACATAAGATGGATGTGTATAAATTACTTGTACTTCAGTCAGCAAATCCTTCATCTAAGCAATGTCTGTTTGTGTGGCATTCATAATACTCAAACTATGCACTTACATGAGTGAAGCAGTATGTTGTATAGAATGCCATTTCATAATGAATCATGAGTCATCTACACCTACCCCATTTGCCAGTTTGGCTGGTGCCAATTTCATTTTTGCACATTAAGATATTTTAAATGCCAAACTGATGCCTTTATTGTCTTAGACCACCTCAGTAAACGAGATAATGATTATTTCACTGATTCTGCAGAGTACTGTCTTGTAGAAGATGTCAGTGTTGAGGGTGTTGCTTCCAGGTCAGAGTTAAAAGGCCAGAGTGTCGAAATATCTTTCCTGTCATTGGCAGGCAGCATGATAAAACACGTTTCAAGGGATTTGCATATGTAAAGTCTAGCACAAAACAAGAAATCCTAGTTCAAAAGAAGTGCATGGAATTGCAAAGATGTGCCAGTGTGTATGACTACAGATAGGTAACAGTAAAGGAAAAAAGTCAACACCAAATGCAGAACAGGAATATTATATTAATGTGTTTTTAGACCTGTATTCTGAGGTCATGTGAATCTTCCATGTCAGACTTTAGTAATCTGTATGACTTGTCCTGTCCTGATACAAACCCTGAATCTAGTAACATCTTGTGTCGCATGGAGGTCTCTCCAAATGGATTAATAAAGCATTTTTTTATTTGTGATAGCCTTTGAAGCGTGCACATAACATTTCTGCGGGCATGAAGAACTATGACACATGTATCCTAGCAATTTATCAGCACAAACTAGCAGCCACAGATTGGTGGGGTGAGCGTTTGAGGATTTTTTTTGTATATTTAGGCAGCGGTAGTAGAAGAAATAGCAGTATTATTTGGCTCTGTAAGCAGTCTGAAGAGGCACACAGTGCTAACACTGTCCACCCTTTACATGCTATTTACATTTCAGAAAGCTAGCGACAAGAATGTGTGTACCTCCAGGTGTTTTGTTTATAGATTGTACTGGCAATAAGGTAGTCCGCAGTATCAGGACAACCTGTCCCTGTACATACCTGTCACGGTTTCTGGTGGTCGTATGGCTTGTCTGGTGTAAATGTTGGTCTGTGGTGGTGAGTACAGCAGTCATGTGCCAACATATATGTATTCTTCCCAAAGTACTAGGGTGAAAACAAAGGTAATTCAGAAAGCTTGAGTCAGGTCTGGTATTCCACTTATGAACCAGAGAGTGACAAGACTAACCAGAAACAGGGTACAAAGTAAGTATTAGTCCAGATAAAATCACTTAAGCTAACAAATCTAGGAGTCTCTGTCTGTGATACCCTCCCTTCCTTTTTTCAGGAATATTCAAATAAGGGACTAACCTGTAAGCATTGGGATTGGCTCCTTGTTTTTCCATTTCCCAGATTTTCCTCCAGTCATCTCCCCTGGGCCATCCCACCATTGTCTGGAACTGTCTTTAAATAACTGATCTGTTGAATATAATTTATTAGAACAAGAACACTCATCCATCTAACTACTTACCTGGATAAACTACTTGAAACTTCAACAAGGCGTCTTTATTCCAGTCACAGTGGGGGCATCGTTGAGAGAGAGTCTCTTGGGTCTGCTAGCTTAAGTGATTTGTTTCTGGACAAATTTACTAGGATTGGGACATATCAGTGGCAAGTAAAAAAGTGACTATAAATGGTTGCAGTAAGTATGAGTTCTTTAACCTGTGCATACCTGTGGCATAAATAATCTACTATATGTATTTTATGGATTCACTTTAGAAGCTTTAAATACTGAAATGTCGAAATTCAGTATTTTGAGCCCATAAAGTGGAATCCTGAGAAGAGCGAAACCTCAGAAGTGTGAAATTCAAAACCTCGAATACCGGAGGTTTTGAATTTCCCGCTTCTGAGGTTTCGCTGCGGTTATGGATTCAGGTAAGTGTGTATGTGTTAAGGGTTTTGGGTAAGGGCTGTGGTGTGTGTCAGTGTAATGTTAAGTTGTCAATCTCGCCTTCATTCTTGCTGGATGGGTTCGGAGCCGATCCTTGGCTCCGACTCGGCACTTGCTAAGCTTGAGAGCTAATTTTACCAGCTCGAGGCAACCCTATATCCCATGATGCAAGGCGGAGACTGCCCAGATCTCGTTTGCCGCTTCACTAACAAGGTGCCTTTTTTTACCAGCTCCAGGTAAGTTTCTAAATATAAGACTTTAGTCTAACCCCTTTAATTTTTCATATCTATAGTTGTTTTTTGTTAAGCTTAACACTTACTTTAACCCTATTCCCGTTAGTGTTCCCTTTTTTTCGAGTTATTTATCCCCTTTCCCTAGGTTAGGCCTTAGGCCTTCCCCTTCCTAAATTTTTTCCTGTCAGGGATTGTTTGTGTCTGACTGTGTTGTTATCCCTGTTTAGTTTAAATTTTTGGATTGGGTGTTTTTTTGTGTGTGTGTGTGTGTGTGTGTGTGTGTGTGTGTGTTGGTGTGTTGTTTTGACAACTTGTGTTTCCTCGACACAGCTATGTCGAAGGACACAAAGGTCTCAGGCTTCAAGAAGTGTGACTCGTGCTGTCAGAAGATGTCTCTGACAGACGGTCACACTTCTTGTGTTTACTGCCTGGGACCTCTGCACCTGCAGGACTCTTGTGCTATCTGTCATGCCTTCAGCCCAAGAGTTCTGCAGGAGCGCAGGAATAAATTGATATTAAGGGGCTTATTATAGCCTGAGAGCTCCCCGACTAAGTCGGCGCCGGGGAAGCCCTCGAAACCTATCAAGCCTTCGGCTGAAAGTTCCAAGCTGTTGGCTTCTGGTTTATCTTCACCAGTGTCCTTCCATTATAGCAGTCACAGTATCGGCTCCATCCGGCGCCGATACTGCCCAATCTGGACATTCAGTGTCGGCTCTGGCTGGAGCCGACGTATCCTCGGCTCCTTTGGCTCAATCGATCTCTAAAAAGAGATCTCGATCCCCCTCATTAGAGTCGATACGTTCGGCTCTGAGATCACCCTTGCTCTTGGAGCGGAGCCATCGGAGCCGTTCTTCTCGGTCGTCCAGGCTGTCTGATCACGACCTCGAGAGAGTGGTGAGTAGACTATTAAAGTCTCAGGCATTGGCCCAAATGCTCCAGAGCCCATCTCAACAGACGGTAGCTATTTCACATCCACCAAACATTCCTCCTTCGACTCTCTTACAGAGCTCGGAGCCGGAGCTCCTCGGAACCGTGACCATTGTAGCTTTAGAGCCGATACCACCCCTTTCGGCTCTGTTGTCCTCTGCACCGATTTCCTCCTTGAGGCCTTCATTGGAGGGATCCGGGCGTCTGGTCTCTCTCGGCTCCGAGGGGGCGAGTGGCATCGGACACTTGTCCGACCCGTTCTCCCTCTCGGGGCTTCGGCGTTGGTGAGCTCAGCCCCGACATCTGCCTCGAGCCTTCCCTCTCGGTGAGGCCTGGAGTTCCTATCTCTTGAGCGGGAAC
This sequence comes from Protopterus annectens, assembly GCF_019279795.1. Taxonomy (NCBI): domain Eukaryota; kingdom Metazoa; phylum Chordata; order Ceratodontiformes; family Protopteridae; genus Protopterus; species Protopterus annectens. The sequence continues at coordinate 1,412,546,166 of NC_056743.1, forward strand.
CTTCTGGTCTCTCTGGCGGGGAGCCTTCAAGGTGATGAGGAGTGTACTAGCCCTGGGCTTAGTCAACGGACAGTTCCATCAGCTCCTCCCACTACAGTGCCTGCTGGCGTCTCTTCCCACTCTCTTGCTCCCGGACCCAGAGATCCAAGGTTTCCATTGGGAATATCTTCCTCTTCGAGGCTTCTCCTGATCCGTCAGGTGAACCTCCGTAAGAGGACATGTAAGAGGAAACATCTAGACTCCCGAGTCTAGTACATCTGATACTGACCTGGATGAGTCGGAGGGATCACCAAGGTCCTCCTCTGAGGATGTCTCTTTCTCAGACATCCTTGAACTCCTTAAGCAGAGGGGAACTGGCCCTCCCTTAATCCTTCCGAGGACGAATCAGTATACCTGGAGGCGTTCGGATCTCGACCCTCCACCTCCTGGGTGTCTCCGCCTTTCGACCCTCTTATGGATGTAGTGGCTTGGAGGGCGTGGATGGCTCGGATTCGTGGAACCTATTCCTAGGTGGCCTTCAAAATTCATTACGGCCCCACCAGATAGACAATATTTGACAAAGGGTGTCCCAGTTGATGCCATGGTGTGGCTGCTGCCACCAAGAAGGAACTAGCTGATCCTTCAGTACCTGTCCATCCTCCTAACAAGGATTCTAGGACTATGGACAGGTACGGCAAGCAGATTTTTTCTTCAGCGACTTTTGCCATAAGATCACTGAACTACTTGTGCCACTTCACCCACCTTCAAAGAGATGTTCTTAAAGAGTTGGGAGAAGTTTTACAGGATCCGTTAGCTGCTGGGTCTCAGGATAAGATTAGCTCACAGCTAGGAATCCTTAACTCCATTGTTAACTCCTCTATGCGGCTCATTTCTTATGCAGCCGATGGAGCGAGTAGGGCCGCAGGCACAGGAGTGGCTTTAAGGCGTCAGTCCTGGATACGGCTTTGTAATTTTGCAGACCCCTTCAAGGCGTCCTTCACAAACTCCCCTTTTGATGGTTCGACCTTGTTCTGACCTCACGTGAAAGACACTTTGACTAGATGCGAGCAAGATGGCAAGATGCTCTCTGCCGTAGGAGTCCGTTTCTCCACCCCTTCAAGACCTTACCCCAAAGGACAGAAGGGAGGGAAAATGTGGTTCTGCAAATCTCAAGGAGGCACGCCTGACGCACGAAGTCAGTTTACCCCCAGAGGCAGAGGGAGTAACAATAATAGACGCCGCCCTAGGGGCAGAGGGGGTCCACAGAATCAGGGTAGCAGAGAGCCTCTTTCTGACAAACCCTTCCAGCATACCTGAGATGTTGCCCGATTGTCCACCTTCGAGGCAGTCGGGGAAGATTATCGCTGTACCCAATAACCTGGCTTTCCCTAGAGAGAGGATTATTACAATAGAAGTACAATTGGTTATTTTACGTTTGTTAGATGAGCGAAGAGAACTTAGGTTGGAGTAAGGGGTTAGTATGTATTCAAGACAAATTAGGGTTCTACAGTCGATTATATCCGAGGGTTACAAGATTCCCATTATTCCAACCCCAGTTCTCCAATGGGAACCCTTCCAGACATTCTACCGGTCTAAGGGAACTATCAGTACTAGAAATATCAAAACTGCTAGCAAAAGAGCCATCCAGCCACTCCCAGCGGACCAAATAGGATCCGGAATCTACTCAAGGTTCTTTTTAGTTCCAAAAAAGACAGGGGACTGGAGACCAATATTAGATCTGAGCAAACTAAACAAGTTTGTAAAGAAATCAAGATTCGGATGGTCACGCTTCAGTCCATTCTACCCTTTCTGGGCAAGGACAATTGGATGTGCTCGATAGATCTTCAGGATGCGTACTATCACATAAAAATTCACAGACGCTGCAGAAGATTTCTCCACTTTCGGCTGGGGACCAGTCACTTCCAATTCAGAGCCCTGCCCTTTGGACTCACTACAGCCCCCAGAGTGTTCACCAAATGTATGGCAGCGGTTACGGCTCACCTGAGACATCAAGGATTCCAGGTGTTTCCATATCTAGACGACTGGCTCCTCACTGCCACCACCAGGCATCAACTTCTCCAAGCCAGAGATTACACCATTCACATTTGCAGAGGGCTAGGGATTTCTATAAATTTTGAAAAATCTGCCTTGTCGCCTTGTCAATCTATTACTTTTATAGGTGCAAAATTGGACACCGTACAACTTTCAGCAAAGTTAACAGACCAAAGGATCTTGGACATTCAAAGTCACGTCCAGGTGATTCTTCTCAGCAACAAAATTCAGGCCAGATTTGCTCTGAAAGTATTGGGTCTTATGGTGGCCGCCATAACACTTCTTCCCTTTGCCCGCTTTTACATGCTTCTTCTACAATGGATGCTATTTGCCCAATGGTCTTTTCAACAACTTCCCATGCATCACAAGATCATAGTAACTCCAACTTGCAAAAGGCATCTGACCTGGTGGATATCTTCCCCTCAAGTCCATCAGGGCAGACCCTTTGTTCCTCCTGCCCCGGTTGCCACGGTTACATCGGATGCCTCCCTGATCGGGTGGGGGGGGCATTATCAGGGCAGAATGGTCCATGGCACTTGGCAACCTTTCGAATACCATCTGCACATAAATGTCCTGGAGATGAGAGCGGTGCTTTTAACGTTGCAAGCCCTCAACGACTCTCTTCCCCTGGGAACTATTGCAGTCCAAACGGACAATATGTCCGTAGTGTGGTATATCAACAAACAGGGCGGAACCAAGTCCTATCCACTGTGTCGAGAGGCTCTCAGACTTTGGCAATGGGCAATCTCTTCTCAGCGGTTTCTGATAGCAACGCATATCCCCGGGAAATCCAACTTCATAGCTGACAGATTGAGCAGAGCTATTCTCATGCCTCACGAGTGGTCTCTCAAACAATCAGTGACAGAAGAGATTTTTCAGAAGTGGGGCCTTCCTTGCTGCGACCTTTTCGCTACACCTCAAAACAGCAAATTCCCAGACTTCTTTCTCTTCCCCCTTCCAGGCCATCCCCCCAGAGACACTCTAACCCAAGACTGGCCCCGGGGACTTCTTTATGCTTTACCCCCCTTTCTGCTGATATCTCAACTAATTCAGAAAGCAACCGCCTTGAGAGCCAAGTTGATTCTCATTGCCCCTTATTGGCCTCGACAGATATGGTTTCCGTTCCTACATTGTTATCTCTTGGTACAGCCATGGCATCTGGACCCGGTTCCAGATCTTCTGACCCACCAGTTGGGGCAGCTGCACCAATCCATACCTTCTCTCAACCTCACTGCTTGGTTGCTCCACTTCCATCCTTAGCCAGGCTTCCTATGATTTCTAATCCCGTCCGGGATATCATAGTAGCTTCCCTAAAATCTTCTACCAGAAAGATTTACACTAGTAAATGGCGATGTTTCTCCTTCTGGGCAAAAGCTAGGAACATAGACCCCTATACTGCTCCGATTCATTCGGTCTTGGACTTCCTAGCTGAGATTTTTCATTCAGGATCCTCTTCCTCCACAGTAAAAGTTCAGCTGGCAGCCATTTCAAATTTTCATATAGGCCTTTTGGACCACAACATTATGTCACATAAACTTTGCAAGGCATTCCTTCGAGGTATCTTTTTACTTAAACCTCCGATTAGAGACCCCCCGCCACAGTGGGATCTAAATTTAATTTTAACATCCGTGATTCTTCCCCCTTTCAAACCTGCAGCTGCCTGTTCTTTGAAATTTCTTTCTTGGAAGACACTTTTTCTAGTCTCCATTACTTCTGCCAGGAGAGTATCTGAGCTTCATGCTCTCTGCATTCATCCTCCCTATTTAATCTTCCACAAAGATAGGGTATCTCTAAGTCCGTCTTTCTTACCAAATGTGGCATCGCAGACGAACCTAAATCAATCCATTGATCTTCCAGTGTTTTTCCCGAATTATTCTGATAGAGCGGAGCAAAAGTTACATTGTCTTGATGTTCACCACCAGCTCAGATATTATCTGGACAAAACTAAACTTTTTAGGAAATCTGATCAACTGTTTCTATCCTATGCAGAGAACAGGAAAGGCCTTCCAGTTTCCAAGGTGACTTTATCTAGATGGCTGTCTTCTGTGATTACTTACATTTATCAGCTCAGAGGCAAAGAGTTGATTTCTAAGCCAAAAGCCCATTCTACCAGAGCTCTAGCTACATCAACAGCTTTTCAAGCTAGACTTCCAATAGACACTATTTGTGCAGCAGCCACATGGGCCTCTCCTAATACCTTTGTTTCACATTACAAATTAGACTTGGCCTCCAGAGACAGAGCGAATTTTGGTTCCACCGTTCTCAAGAGTCTGTTCCATTGAGCCACCCAGGATAGAGGTGCTAGGGACGCGGTCCCATCCAGCAAGAATGAAGGCGAGATTGACAACTTAACATTAAGAAGTTATGTACCTACCATAACGTTCCATGTTAGTTGTCTTCTCTCGCCTTCTTTCTTGCGTCCCGCCCTCCATCCCCCTAGTCTGGTCAGACCGAGAAGATTATGCTTCTTCTATTAAGAGGTTTTATTCCTTTTCTAGCTGTTCAGCTTCTAGTGTCACTAGATTAGGTTGATCTTTTCTAGAGGATTATGATGTTATTTAGTATTGTTACTTTTTCTTCCTCCTCTACAGTTGGAAGAATATATTACTATTTCCTTAGCTACCAAACGAGATCTGGGTAGTCTCCACCTTGCATCATGGGATATAGGGTTGCCTCGAGCTGGTAAAATTAGCTCTCGAGCTTAGCAAGTGTCGAGTCGGAGCCGAGGATCGGCTCCGAACCCATCCAGCAAGAAAGAAGGCGAGAGAAGACAACTAACAAGGAACGTTATGGTATGTACATAACTTCTTATTTTGTTGCTGTGGTGTGTGTGTGCGAGGAGAATGTAGCTTGTGTGGTGATGTTTTGGTCTGTTTGTATGTAGTGTGACCTCAGAGTGAGAATAATTAAGTAGGGGGGTGTGGGGTGTATGGGAGGTTTCCCCCCCTTCTTTTATATAGTAGAAAGCTTGTGTGTGTGTGTGTGTGTGTGTGTGTGTGTGTGTGTGTGTGTGTGTGTGGAGTAGAAGTGCGAAATTCAAAATCTCCGGTATGCAAGATTTTGAATTTCGCGCTTCTGAGTTTTCGCTGTTGTCAGAATTCGAATTTATAGCCTCGAAATACTGAATTTCGACATTTCATTATTTTGAGGATATTAAGTGAATCCATATTTTATATATATATCTTCAGCTACTGTATGGCAGACTCCTCAACTATTCATTTTATTATAGTGTGGTATAAGCAGGCTATCTGTGTGTATGTAGCAGTAATCCCACCACTCCTGTTAGTATACAGTCTGTAACTCTGTGTCTTGTGTTCTCAGGTGTCTGCATGTCTGGAGGATGAGATGGAAAACAGAGGCTGGACAATTTCAGCCCTGCAGAAAATAATGGCCTGCTAGAGGAACTTAGGACATTTTGATCCCACCACATGGATCGAAGGGGTGCTAATCAGCCATTATGTTTCCAGATGTGGCAGACAGTGGCCTATGACATAAATGCCATGGGGATGCAGTTGAACATTACTGCAGTGTTGTAAGCACATCATTGATATGCTACCCCTGTTACAAGACAAATGCACATTCCATAAGATATGACAAGTTGTCCACAGAGGAGGGACAGCAGTCTAATGGAGCCAGAGGAATCTTTGGTGTTTCTGCAGTTGGGTGGAGTTCTGGGATCATCTCTGGACGAATGGACACTTACAGTAGGCTGAACGCAACCCAATGTGTCTTTATAAACACATTCATTTGTGTGTAGTTGCAGAGACCCAGCTTCAGAGCAGTGATATACTCCCTCTGTTTCTGGTTATAGTGCCTATCCCATCTTCAGACCTAATGGCAATTGTCGGGGAGTATCAGTGTTTGTCAAGGATATCGTCACCTCATGACAGATTCCTCAAAACACCAGGCTTGAACTCCTAGATGTGCCAGTCACCATAAACAAGAGTTATCACCACTTCATAGCTAGATATAGAACACCCTGTGTGCCCCTTCTGAGCACAATAGCTGTCTTAACACATTAGTTGAAATCCCGTTTAAAAACCCATCATCTTTCTACTGGGGACTTAACTATCCATCAGGACGTTGGATGACCTACGTTACCAGTGGTTGGCATGTCCAACACTTCTTTGACATCAGAAATGCCAGGTTTGGTGGTGCTGCGGTAGCGTTGTCGCCTCACAGTAAGATGCTGTCTGGTTCGATTTTCAGCTAGAGCGTCTTCTGCGGGGAGACATGCGTGAATGGGCGTACCTTCGTTGAAGGTTGTGCGTTAGGGCTGGTAACTCGGCACGTAAAAATCAACTACCAATCATTAGCGGACCGGAGTTCCGCTGTGGCGACCCCTAACCGGGAAAAGCCGAAAGACACAACAACTTTTATGAATAGTTAACTGTCCTGTTAGGGGCCCCAATAGCCTTGCTGTAGTCTTTGACTCTGCTTAGGGACTTCTCAAAAGCAAACCATCTTCATTTACTTGATAACCTAAATAATTTCCATTATAATCCTCCTGTGATGGATCCCATTGCTAAAATTGCTGTGTATTATTGTAAATTTTACTCCCACATAAATAGTTGTATTGATAAGGCAATCCTTATCCACACCAAATGTAATGAGAAATGCAAAAACAAACCCCTGTGGTAGAATACCAATATAAATAGAAAGAAATTGCATAATGGTTACATGTGGTCTTAATCTACCTACCTCAAGAGCAGTCTTGAGCAAACTAGTAAACAGCTTAAGGGAATCTTTAGGAAGCACAAAACTGAATATGAACTAAAAATTGTAATTAAAGTAAAAAATAACTACAAATCTTTATTTACCCATTTTGTGACGTTAAGAACTAATATCCAACAATGTTAGTCCACAATAATACTGCACAATCAGACCAAAGGAAATAGCTAATATCCTAGCTGACAAATTTACTGCAAATTTTATTCCACCTACAGTTATAGCTATTCTACAGGTTCCACAATCCCAGTTACCCCCTTTAATTTACCATGGAAAAAGTTCTGTCAGCCCTGTCAAAAGCTAAGAACACCTTATCCATAGGTCCTGATTATATCAGGTTGCCTGATTATCAGTGCCAAATATGGGCTATCTGAACCCGTATGTAACCTCCTTAGTCTAAGCCTTTCCACTGGTTTCATTGTTGAAGCCTGGAATATGGCTATTGTAATGTCATTACACAATGGTGGCCTGACCATGGACCCTGGTAACTACTGACCTATCAGTCTCACTAACTTTATATATAAAACTATGAAGCTTATTATGTCAGAAATCATTAATCTGGTTATTGTAAGTCTTTTAACCTTGGACGCTCACCAATTTGGCTTTGTCAAAGGAAGGACCTGCCTCTTTAACCTCATTAATTTCTTTGAAAAAGTAGCAGAAGCAGTGTATAGCAGGTATGCAATACATGCAGCGTATCTGGACCTGGCCAAGGCCCTTGACACTTTTCCCCATGCAGGCATTATTGACAAAATTGTAAATTTGAGTATAAATCCTTATGTTATGCAGTAGATAGATAACTGTTTGTTTGACAGACCCATGTGGTTAGAGTTGCACATGCCGCTTGTGAAAGGAAAAAAAAAATACCACTTTTATACTACAGGGTTCAGTGTTGGGCCTTCTCCTATGTGTTTTTTTTTATTTCTGAGACCTTCTAGCCAACACTACTGACCTATAGTTGCCTAAGTTTGCAGATAGCTGTACATTGGGTGTTGCTGTTCGATCTTCCAATGATTCGCAATTTCTCTAAAGTGACACTCCAACCTCTTGTGCAAAAATAGGAAAAATGCATTGTAGATGGATGGATAGATGTATGGTTAGACCATATTAAGAACTGATACAAGGGCAACGGCTTCAAATTAAAATGCGATAAAGAAAATGTTATGTAGTTAATTTAGGAAAACAAAACATTTTCACATACCATATAGGTGACACATCCCTCCTGTCACTGTCATACACTGTCTTAAGGGGTCTAGGCAGTCTTGTTGATAATTCGTTATCATTTGACCATCATGTTTTCACAGTAATTTTGAAAACCTTCTATCTAGCTCATCTGATTTTCGAAAGGCATCTCCACCAGATCCAAGGAAGTCTTAATTCCCTTTTACTTGTATGTAATCAGACTTGTTATTTAATATAAGGCACCTTTGGCATGTATTTGTCTAAACACGTCACTCAATTTGAGAGACCTCAGAGATTCTCAACTAAAAAGATCAGTGGCCTCAAAAATCTTAATTTTCAGGACAAACTGGCAGCCCTGTCTTTTTACTCACTTTTATAGATTCTTCTATGGAGATCTGTGTTTAGCCTTTCGAGCCATGAAATATCCAGTCCTCTTTGTCCTCCCATTTCTTCACAGAACAAATGATACCTTAGTTACATAGTTAAAGGAGCTAAACCGTCATCAACAGATAAGTAAGAGACGTTGGCATGATAGATTCATATCCCAAAGTATCCCTCGCCTCTGGAACAAACTTTCACTACATGTCAAGCACTCTTATTACCCTCAAAGTAAGCCTCGATAATTGGATGAGCAGCCATAAATTTTCTTTTACGTCTGTCTTGTCTTGCCCTGTCCTCCCTGAGGCAGGTGGGAACTCCATATTTTTTTCTGTAGGCTTGTAGTGCTGTCCAGACTGATTGCCTAGTACTTAACTAGGAACCTATACATCAGATTGTTGACAGATTCCCATGCAGTGGCAGTGCACATGGAGACTGCAAACTGAACAAACTAAATGATGGTTATGTTTTCTTGTAGGCACGTCAGGTATCCAGCCACATCAAGTAATAGAAGCAGCGGTAGGTTGGGATTGTGTACACCTTGCATAGAGACCTTTAGCATGCATGTTACACAGATATGGTTTTGGCACAAGTACCCATACTCACTCCATTGTGATATTTCTTGTGTATCCAGAGGGAAATTTGTGCTGTGGTGATGTCTGTAGAGGCTGGGGCATGACAACACAGTGATGTCACCTTCTTTGAGCTGATGGTCATGATGAGATGGATATCAGAGTCACAGTTTGTCTTCATCCTGCGTGTGTAGCCACCCACAATATAGGCTGAAGGTTTGGCCTCACCCACAGATGAACATGAGGCTGTACACTATGAGGACATGCCATCACCTTTAGTGGGTGGGGCCCCTGTGAGTCCAGCCACCAATGATGCTTCCCCGGTGGCTGCAGCAGCATATGAGCACATAAAGTGGTTTTACCCACCATTTTGTAGGCATGCAAGGGTGCCCAACAGAGTTATTTGCCACATTTAGCTCCTGACATAAACAACACACAGGATCAGGAATTGGTTGTGTCACACTATTTTCCAGATAAAAGAACTGCAAGCCATCAAGTATTTACCTATGTGCTGAGTTGAATGGCATCCATGAGGACATGTTAGTCAGTTGCACGGTACTGATTGCTCAGTTGAGGTCTTTGGTGGTACACACCACTTCCCTGTCTGCCTCCATGTGGAGTACTGATAGTGTTATCATTGATTCTGTCACTGACAGCGTTATCTGAAGTTTGAGGACCATATGTGCTGGGATGCCTGAGTGAGAATATTTATACCAGGGGTGGCAATGTATTGGGGCTGTCATGGCTTACACAGTCCGCACACACATCTAAACATATACGGCACTCTACCACCCCTTGTAGTAGGCAGCAACAACATTCTGCCTTCATTAGTGAAACATCTCATAAGCAAACCTCATCCAGGTCACAATGAGCACACTATCCTTTTCAGGTTTAAACACAAGTATTAATGCCACAACACATCATAATGGCCATAAATTTCAGTCATGTAGTGGCACCCTGACCACTTTGCAGAAAGAAATTGTCTACGATACAAAGTACCTATCACCATCTGTGCATCAGACCACTGACACATAGTGGGACAGCAGGAAATTTGCTGTGACACAGACTAACCATCACTTCAACCCCCCCATCTCAGACTCCTGTAATATCCGTCTTCCCAGTGTGTGTGTGTGTGTGTGTGTGTGTGTGTGTGTGTGTGTAGACAGATATCTCATTGTGTCCCTACTCACCTGTGGACACAATTACAACTGAGACTCATTCCAAGTGTCTTCCTATGTGGTAAATGTGGAATTGCCCAATGCACAGTGTAGTAGGCCATGCACTGGCCATCATAGCCTGATATTTGCACTGCATGCATCATGTTTGAGCTATACAGTACCACATTGCCATTGTGTGTGCTCTTCAGGGACAATAATTCTGGACTAGATATGATCATATTGCAAGTGGTGCTGTTTGGCATGTGGTTCTATGCCTACCAGTTGTTCCTGTTCCAACACACTGTTGTCTTACAGTGGTGTTGAGGAGTCTTCTCTGCTGGCCCTGTGTGTGTGTGTGTGTGTGTGTGTGTGTGTGTGTGTGTGTGTGTGTGTGTGTGTGTGTGTGTGTGTGTGTGTGTGAGAGAGGCGCAACCATACCATTAGTCTGGGGCTGTCTGACCTTTCTCCTCATCATTATATTTTGGAAAATGAAAGTGCTAGGAACATCTTGTAGGCTGTGGCAGGATCATACTAGTATGACATCCAGGCATGTTGATACAGCCGAAGAGGGCTTTAAGCAGGGTGAACACACACTGTTTAGGTTTTTGCATGTGTAGTTTTATACTTGTGCTCAGCTGAACACTGGAGTTCTGTATAGGTGTCACACGTCAGGGCTTCAGTGAGTATACAAAGATCATCTGTAGATGAATTTCAACATGTGTGAGGTTTACTGCATTTGGGCATATTATAAATTTAGTCATATCCTTTAGCATTAGCCACAGTGTCTGCACATAATGACCAAGTAGATGGCCATAGGTAATCTCAGTATGCAGAAAATGGTGATAATAGCTGAGATTTATGCTAAATGTGTGAAATGTGTGAAATGTGTGAAATGCTTGGGTGCTGAGCAAACACATTGGTTATGATTTCATGTACATTGCACATTAACTTCCAGTTCATGGAATGGTATCCCTTCCAGTTTGCAAACCTTTGTGATTGTGGGTCATCTTGGGCCTTTATCTCTACATGTGTGCAATCAGTGGTACCCAGTACCTCAGAGACATAGACAGTGTCATAGACTGCAGGCTTGGTGCTATCTCTCTTCTCTGATGTGTTAGGAAACCATACTGGAGCCTCCACATTTAAAAGCATTATACTGAAGTATTTACTGAGTATTCTAGAAGTGGAGGCCTGCAAAATACCTTATATGTCCTCAGTTGGTCTCTGAAAGAGTTCTGCGGCAATTATTGAAAGAGCTACACCTGACTTGGTCTCCAAAGCTGTGTGCAAGCCAAGCATTCCAATCGAGTCCACATATTGGTGATATATATAAACCAAGGTTCATTCAATGTCCAGATCAGCTCTAAATAAATAAATAAGTTGTTGATCATTAAAACAATGGTAGTCACCTGCTATTGGTACTATTTACCTTGGTGCCGTATGGCACCTTGCACATGCTAACAGGTGTGATGATAGGAGGTACTGCCAGCCATGCCAGGATAAATAGGGCAGTGGATTTATAACATATGCTAGCTGGAATTTTTTAAATAATTATATGTTATTTGTTTATCAAACTGATTTGTTCAGATGCTTGTGCTGAAAATGTATTTGTGAGGTTGGCTTGTGTTAAAATCTATCAACAGTGTGCCCTGCTGGAAGGAAAATAAATGTATGTGCATTATTGTAACTGTTTAAATGTAAACACTGTAACAGCATATACTAGAAGTGAAGAGGTTGATCTTAATCCACCTGACTTTGCAAATTGTTCCTGAAATTAAATTAATTTATGGGTTAAGCCATAAAGATGTTATCCCATAGTTTTGAATGGAACCAGAGATGCAATGTCTGTGCTGGAGAATAGTTGGTAGCTCCTGTAGGATTAGTGAAATGGTTTTATGACTTCCAGCAGCTGCACCACATCTGAGCAAATCTCTGTCTGTATATATGGCAACACATAGGTGCTAAAACCCTGGTAGCTTCTCCTGATGGGGAATAGTGTGGGAAACAGAGTCAGATGACTAGATGTGTGTGATGTCATTCTGTGTGTGTGTGTGTGTGTGTGTGTGTGTGTGTGTGTGTGTGTATATATATATATATATATATATATATATGTATGTGTGTATATATATTATATATATATATGTATATATATATATATATATATATATATGTAAAATATTTTAATATTAGAGGAGACTGAAGTCTCAGCAGCATTCTGTATTCTGCCGTGGATCTGACAACTAGGACCACTCACCCAACTTGCCTTACTCTATTCATTAAGTAGGAACAGTAATTATTTTATTAAAGCAGGAATAGACAGTGAGACTAGCTAAATACTGTTTTTCTATAACTGTGCGAAACTTTCCATCAATGTTATTTGTAATACTTCCTGTGGCTGAAACTCTGGTGTTTATTGTGAATAGACATTTAGTATTTTCTTGCTCTTTTATTAATTATTATTAAATATATTTAAACATTTCATTGTGGCTGGTTCTTTTTAGAAAATATTTAAGCTTTGAGAGTATTTGCATATATTTGTTTGGTGATAACGCTGGCCACTCCTGAAAGCCTTTCTGTTTGGTCAATATTACCATTTGTATTAATATTAACTTCACTCAGTATAATTGGGACCCTTGTAAGAGCCTTAAAGCAGCTGTCAGGAATTCTGGTGACAGTGATGACTACCTTGTAGTGTGGGTAGAAGGGGGAACAGCAGGTGAATCTGTACCAGGCTTTTCCAGGTGTGTGTGTGTGTGTGTGTGTGTGTGTGTGTGTGTGTGTGTGTGTGTACATATGTGTGTGTACATATGTGTGTGTGTGTGTGTGTGTGTGTGTGTGTTGTGCAAATCAAATCTCAAAAAGTGTGTGTGCCAGCTTGTTGGAGCAGGGACACAAAGCACTGGTTTCACAGAGAGGGTGTGGAGGACTTAACTTGGAATCCCAGCTAAGGACTAAACTCTGAGCTGTGCCAGTGGCGAGTCGTATTGGGGGTCTGGGCAGATATAGAGAGGAACCTGCCCTCAGACCAAGCATGCTCTTAAGGAAAATTTTGCTTGACACAGAGAGGTCTCGGTCTGGAAATACTGAGTGTATCCATTTGTATTCCAAATGAACGGCCCTCTCCAGTGTCTGGTGAGGAGTGAAGATTCAGGCTTCTTGACTACTGGCCCACCATGGTGATGTCAGAAGAGGAACCAGCATGGCTAAGAAGAACACTGTGCTGCTACATGAGGGATGCTGTAGCAGCAAGTATCCTCGGTGTATGCAGCAACAACTTTTTCATCATGCTTTATCTCTTTAGTTAGTTGTAGAGACCTGTGCAGTTTTCTCTGTAGACAACTATGAGTTGTGACTGTGTTCATCTTGCAGTCATTTTATTTTTTTATGACCTCATTTTACTATTTTGTTTCATTTGCATATTATTATGCAGCCATTTGCGTATATATTTAGGCTTCCTGCATTGTAGTGCAATATGAAAACATGAATCAGTACTGTGCTGTTCCTGTCTGTGCATAGCTGATTACGGTGCAAGTGCTTGCCTTGTATTGTGCAAGTTATCTATGTTCAGACCTGAATTTCACTTTAGTCACATGAGCATATATTGACTCCTGAAACCCTGATTTCTACAGACAAAATAAATGTCTTACCTATGGCAAAATCTTTAGCTTACACTATGCTTGAAACTTCACTGACAGGACCAATAATGTGTCCCTCTCTTCTTCTTTATTAATAAAAATGCTAAATACCTTCATTTCTTTCTTGCCTGTGACATGAAGGAACATTGCACATCAGATATTTCTGCTGTTTCACCCTCAATTTTTTTTTTAATTCAAAACACTGTATCTGATATTGTCAATTTTTCATTGCATCCTCAGATATGGGTTGACTCTTGCCTTTGCCAACCTCATGGCAACCAGAAAAGCTCTTGGATACCTCCCCTTACCCACAGTGCATCTCTCCCCATAACCTCAGATGTCATTTGCCGCTTTGCAAAGACGTGATCTGATCAGCTAGCACTTGGTTATTACGTCGTATTCTTTAGAATTTTTTCTTCTATAGTCTCCTTTTCTGTATTTTTTTTTTGTGTGTAGTTGGTCTTTTCTATAACATTTCCTTTACAGTAACCATTTTTAATTAGGTTACTTTTGTTTCTTCTCTCTCATTCCCTTTTTACTTTCCTGCCAGTAAAAATTTTTTATAGGTTGCTTCCCTCCCCTTTTACCTTTAAAGGGAACTCTTTAACTACTATTGTTAGTAGTTTTCCGTTGCTTTTACTTCTTTTCTTATTTAAAAAAGGCACACACTTTTCTCTCTTACACTGTTTTTCTCTCTAGTGTGTGTGTGTCTGTGTGAGTGGATTCTCTGCCTGTTCCCTTTCCTTGCATTATAGCAGAGAAACAAGAGATGTCTGCTGGTTTCAAAAAATGCACAAAATGCGGGCACAAGATCCCTGTTAATGACTCACACTCTCTGTGTGTATATTGTCTTAGCCCTCTTCACTTGTAAGAGAATTGTGCAGTATGCCACTCCTTTAATCGTTGAGCTTTAGTAGAGAGGAAAAATAAGCTCATCTTGAGGGGCATGTTGCCTTCGGGGAGGCTGTTTCTGGCAGTAAAGAGAAATCTGGCACTTCCAGAAAGACGAAATCAGCTCATTCGAGCTCAGCCTCATCTGTTTCCTATAAGTCCTCAGATAAAGGAACAAGAGATTCTCTTTGGCACTGACGGATCCTTAGGAGCTGAAACCGAAAATGACAAAATCTCCCAAGTCTGTGGAGTCTCTGGTCTGATCGGAGCCTTTGGCACCAATCCATACCCTGTCGGATCCAGCTTATTTGGCTCCGATCCTCTCTAGTAAGGATAGATCAGGTCTGTTGATGTCAGAGCCGACAGCTAGTCCATTCAAACCTATCTTGACACTACCGACGGCATGTTCCTCCCCAACTTATGATCCAGTTCCATTGAGGGTGCCATCTCCCTTTTTATCAAAATTGGGGTCCCCATCTGCCTCTTCTTCCCATTCGACCAGGAGCCTTACTGAAGAAGATGTGGAATGGATGGTGCAGAAGATTTTGTGGGGACAGGACATTACTAAGTACCCTTTGACCCTTATGGTGCCAAGTCTGTCTAAACCATCCACTCCCCCCTGTTCCTCCTCCTCTTCCAACTTCAGGGCAAGCCCCAATACCTCCTCAGACTACCCCACTGAGGAGGTCCCTAGGAAGAGACTTTGCAAGAGGAAACATTGGGACACCACGGAGGAGTCAGCCACAGAAGACACTGACCTCAAAGAGGGAGAAGGATCCCCATGGTCACCCCCTGAAGATGTTTCCTTTGGGGAGATTCTGGAGATTCTGAAACAGAGTGGTGCCTGGCAGTCCAGTAGTCCTTCACCTGAGGAGTCGGTGTATCTGGCTGCTTTGATTCCCACCCATCTACCCCCTGGGTGCCGCTGCCCACTGATGAACTCAAAGGTTTAATCTCTTGGTGGGCATGGGAGACCCCAGATTCCATTGAACCTGTTCCCTAGAGACTAAATATTATTATAACCGCTCCCTCTAACAAGGCCTTCTGGGCAAAAGGATTCTAGGATGATGGATAGATGTAGGAAGCGAGTGTTCTCTTCAGCGGCCTTTGCCTTGTGGTTGCTGAATTGTCTTTCACATTTCACCAGGTTACAAAGGGATCTGATCAAAGGGCTTTCAGGTACCCTTAAAGGAGCAGTAGCTGAGGGAGTTAAAGAGAAAGTAGCTTCCCAGTTAGCCACCCTACATTCTGTAGCCAACTCTTACATAAGGTTCATCGCGCATGCAGCTGAAGGATCGAGCAGAGCGTGGGTTCCCACTTATTTATGAGGAGGTATGGCTAGATGCACTTTTGCGATTTTGTGGAACCTTTTAAGTCCTTGTTCGTCGACGCTTCATTTGATGGTACATCCCTTTTTGGTCCCAAAGTCAAAGATATGCTATGCATGTGCGAAAAGGAAGGTAAGACTCTTTCTGCTGTGGGCATATGTTTTTCGGCTTCTCAGAGAACTTATCCTAAGTGTCAAAGATGCAGAGGAAAAATGTGGTTCAGGAAGTCTCAAGGGTCATACCAAGACACATGTGGAGAGATTTTACCTAGAGGCAGAGGGGGAAACAGTAATGGAAGATATTGCCCTCACGGAAGAGGAGGTCTGCAGAACCAGGGCTCCCAGAAGTTGTTCTTCCGGAAGCCCTTTCAGCACTCCTGAAAGGAGGCCTGATTGTCCGCCTGTGGAGGCAGTCAGAGGTCGACTATCCCTGCACTGGAGAGCCTGGCAAAAGATAACTTCCTATACATGGGTGCAGAGAATAATATCCAGGGGTTACCAAATTCCTTTTTCTCAACAACCCCCTCCCAACAAAAAAATCCCAGACGTCCTGCCCAGTCAATGGGGGATCAGGCAGTCACTCAAATTCAAAAACTGCTGGAACAAAGAGTCATCCAAGAGGTCCCCTGAGAACAGAGAGGATTCAGAACTTACTCAGGGTTCTTTTTGGTTCTAAAGAAAACAGGGAATTGAAGACCAGTCTTGGGTCTCAGAAGATTGAACAAGTCAGTACGTCGTTGCAAGTTCCAAATGGTCACGGTGCAGTCCATACTTCCTTTTCTGGAGCAGGATGATTGGATGTGCTCTAAAATCTTCAGGATGCATGCTGCCATATAAAAATGGACAGATGCTCCAGGGAATATCTACGCATACGTCTGGGAGCCAGTCATTATCAGTTCAGAGCACTGACCTTTGGTCTCACTACCCCCCCCCAAGTGTTCAAATGCATGGCAGTGGTTGCGGCTCACCTGAGACGTCAAGGATTCCAGGTGTTTTCTTATTTAGACAACCGGCTCATATCTACCTCAACCAGGCATCTACTTATTTGCACAAGATACTCTGTTCTTCAAGTTTGTTAAGAGCTAGGCATAACCATAAATTACCAAGAATCTCATCTGGAAATCACTCAAACACTAGAGGTCATATGGGCACTACTGGACACTATTCAAATGATTGCAAAACTTCCTCCTTCCAGAGTGTTAACAATCCGACAACAAACTTCAAGGTTAATCAGAAACAAAAAGGTAGCGGTCTGCCATGTTCTACAGGCATTATGATCTATGGCTGTGGCGATTGTGTTGGTTGTATTAGCCAGGTTTCACATGCGAATCCTGCAATGGCTTCTGGCTGCTCAGTGGTCAATAATTCACCAGCTGATGTCTCATCAAATTTTTATAACAGAGGTATGCAAAAATAATCTTTTGTGGTAGATTCGTTCAGAACAGGTGATGCAAGGTCGACCATTTGTCCCCCCTCAGCCACAGGCGATGGTGACCACGGATGCTTCCTAAATAGTGTGGAGGGCATTGTCTATACACGGTACAAGAAACCTGGTCTACAGATGAGGCCAAGCCACACATAAACTTCCTGGAGATGATGGCAGTGCTTCTAGTGTTGCAGGCATTTCATACTGCTCCTCCTCTGGGAACAGTAGCAATTCAGTCAGACAACATGTTGGTGGTATGGTACATAAACAAGAAGGAACCAGATCAAACCCTCTCTGTCGAGAAGAGCTCAGAGTGTGGCACTGGGTGATTTCATCCGACTGTTTTCTTATAGCAGCTCACATTCTGGAAGGTCCAACGTCATAGTGGACAACTTGAGCAGAGCCATTCTCATGCCTCACGAGTGGTCCCTCAACTAGAATGTAGTGGAGAACATTTTCCATACATGGGGCCAGCCTTGCTGCAACCTATTTGCCTCTACCATAAATAACAAATGCAGCAGTTGCTTCTCCCTAATTCTCCCACAAGGGCAATCCCCGAGGGATGCCCTGATATACGATTTGCCTCCAGGAGTACTGCATGCCTTTCCCCCATTTCACTGATTCCCAAATTTCTTCAGAAGGCCAACAGGTTGAAAAGAGCAATAACCCTCATGGTCCCATATTGGCCTCGACAAATCTGGTTTCCTTTCCTTTGGCCTCATCCACAGAAAGAGCCCTGGATTCTGGAACCCTTTCCAGGCCTACTGTCTCACCTGACAGGAATGCTTTATCCCAACCTTCACAATCTCAAGCTGACAACTTGGTTTCCCCAGTTCCATTGATTGCAAGACAACCTATGCTCTCCTCCCTGGTCTGTTATATTATGATGTCCTCCATAAGTCATCCACTCAAAAACTCTTTAGGAGTAAATGGAAGAGGTTTGTAATTTGGGCTCAGCAACATAATACGGATCCCCTCATGGCTCTCATTCACTTTCAAGAAGAGAGCTGTAGCTTCTACTATTAAGGTCCGATTGGCAGCCTTTTTGAATTTTCACATTGGGATAGACAGCTTATCTCTTATTTCCCACAAACTTAAAAGGGACCATGATGTTTAGACCTTCCCGCAAGCATCCTTCTCCCCCTTGGGATTTTAATTTGGTACTATGTCTGATTGTTCAACCACCCATCAAGCCTGCAGCTACTTGTGATATTAAGTTCCTGTCCTGGAAAACGTATCTTTTTGGTGGCTATCAGTCTGTGAAATGGATATCAGAAATACAGGCACTACTTCCCAACCCCCATATTTGTTTTTTATTAAGAACAGAGTCTCTTTGTATACCAACCCCTCTTTTTTTAACCAAAGTTGTTTCACAAATAAATATTAATCAGATTATACATTTACTGTTTTTCTTACCTAATTTTAGTAATAAGGGCAAATATGTACTGCATTTGTTGGATGTTCATAGACAGTTACATTTCTGTTTACAAAGAACTGAAAAATTTCGGAAAGCAAACCAATTTTTTATTGCTTTTGTAGGGTGTAGGAAAGGCCACCAGTTTCCAAAGTTACCTTGACAAAATGGCTTTCTCATTGCATTTCTTTCATTTACACCTCAAAAGTCATGAAACCTTCCAAATCCATTCAAGCTTACTCTTACCAGGGCAGTGGGCACATCATCAGTCTTCCAGACAAATGCTTCCATGGATGATATTTGTGCAGCAGCCACATGGGCAAACCATCATACCTTTATCACTCATTACAAGTTAGATTTGGTCTCTAGGGGAAGGGCCTACTTAGGGGCGATGGTTCTAAGGAACATTCTCCAGTGAGTCTGCCCTGGGGTAAAGGTAGTTGGAGATTTGGTCCCATATGCGAGGATGAGATGAAAAATTGACAATATCAGATATAGAAGATGTTAAGTTGTCCATCTCGCCTTCATTCTTGCTGGATGGGTTCGGAGCCGACCTCGGCTCCGACTCGGCCACTCTAAAAGCTCGAGAGTTGGTTCCACCGGCTCGAGGCTCCCCTTATATCCCACAATGCTAGGCGGTAATCCCAGATCTCGTTTGCCGCTACAGCTATCAAGGTGTGTTGCTTCAACCGGCTTCAGGTTAGTGTAGAAAACAGTTTAAAAACTTAGAAAATCCCTTTTGAATTAGTTTTTTGACAGTATCCCCTTACTTTTAAAGGATTCTTATCCCTTCCTCCTTGTTTTTCTCTTCTCCTTACCACAAGAACTTATATGTTCTTCCCTTAAGCCTTCGGGCCCTCTCATCCCTCCTGAAGTGTATGTGTTTTTGTAGGGACCTTTAAACACTATCTAAACTTATTAGTTTAAATTAGTTTTATTTTAGTAAATAGTGTAATCGGTGTGTTTGTGTGTATGTGATTGCACTTGTTCCTTGAAATGTCTAAGGATTCGAAGGTCTCAGGCTTCAAGAAGTGTGACTCGTGCTGTCAGAAAATGTCTCTGACAGACGGTCACACTTCTTGTGTGTACTGCCTGGGACCTTTACACCTGCAGGACTCTTGTGCTGTATGCCATGGCTTCAGCCCTAGAGTCCTGCAGGAAAGAAAAAATAAGCTCATTTTACGGGGCTTGCTAAAGCCTGAGGATCCCCCGACTGTTTCTTCGGGCAAACCTTCTAAGGCTTCTAGGTCTTCGACTCCAGCAACTGAGTCGACACCTAAGACATCGAAGTCTGCTACATCGGCTCCGGCTGGAGCCGATGAGACTCGAACTTCTATTTCTGTGGTTCCCTCGGCTCCGGCTGGAGCCGAGGTAATGGAAATCTCTGAGTCGGCTCCGATCAGACCATCGGAACCGACATCTAGGAAGAGGTCCAGGTCACCGTCCCTTGGCTCCGTTCATTCGGCTCCAGCATCTCCCTTGCTGTCTGAACGGAGCCATAGCTCTCACTCCTCTAGGTCATCGAGACTTTCTGACCATGACCTTCAGAGGGTAGTGAGTCGACTTCTTAAGTCCGAGGCACTGGCCCAGATGCTTCAGAGCCCAACTCATCAGTCGATGCTTGATCCTATCTCTCAAAATGTTCCTCCTCCGACTCCTTTGAGCTCGGAGCCGGGGCGTTTCGGACCCGAGACTGTGGTAGCGTCGGAGCCGATACAATTGTCTTCGGCTCCGTCGTCGGCTCTGATTTCTTCCTTGGAAGAATCTCGGCACCGGACTTCCCTCGTCGGCTCCGAGGGGGTGAGTGGCATCGGACCCTTGTCCGACCCCGCTCTCCCTCTCGGCGCTTGCGCTGGTGAGTTCGGCTCCGACATCGGCCTCGAGCCATCACTGTCGGTGCCGAGGGAGGTTTTCAGCTTCGGGCGGAGACCTCTGGCTCTGCCTGACAGGGTGCTTCGAGGTCATGCGGAGTGTGTTGGAACCCGGTTCAACTCCACAGTCGGCTCCGTCCGTCCCTCCCTCTCGGTGCCTCAGGTTATGTCTACTCTCTCCCTCATCCCACACCGCAGTGAGCCAGCTCCTCTAGAATCCCCTGTGGGATCTCATCCTCTTCCGAGGCCTCTCCTGAATTGGCAGGGAGCCCCTAGGAAGACAAAATGGAAGAGGAAGCACAGAGACTCTACTGAGTCTGTCACCTCTGACACGGATTTAGAGGATTCTGAGGGTTCCTCCCGTTCCCCTTCTGAAGATGTCTCCTTTGCAGACATTCTAGAGATCTTAAAACAGAGGGAAATTGGCCAGCCCTTAACCCTTCGGAGGACGAATCTGTGTATCTTGAGTCGTTCGGCTCTCGCCTTTCCACCTCCTGGGTGTTCCCGCCCCTTTGACCCCCTTATGCAGGTGGTAGCAAAAGGCTTGGACGGCTCCTGACTCTGTGGACCCCACCCCAGGAGACCTTCAAAGTTTATTACAGCACCAGCAGATAAGCAATTTCTGACTAAGGGAGTTTCTGTGGATGCTATGGTGGTAGCTGCCGCCACTAAGAAGGAACTAGCTGATCCTTCAGTGCCTGTCCATCCCCCTAACAAGGAATCTAGGTCTATGGACAGGTACGGGAAGCGGATGTTTTCGTCAGCGACCTTTTCTATGCGTTCGCTGAACTACCTCTGTCATTTCACTCGTCTTCAAAGAGACTTGATCAAGGAAGCGAGTGAGATGTTAAAGGATCCTACATCTGCGGGTTTTCAGGACAAGATGAATGCTCAGCTGGCTACCCTAAATTCTATAGCTAACTCCTCCATGCGCCTCCTTTCATATGCGGCTGATGGAGCGAGCAGAGCCGCAGGGACAGGTGTGGCCTTATGCCGGCATGCCTGGATGCGGCTATGCAATTTTGCGGACCCCTTTAAGACGTCTTTCACTAATTCCCCGTTTGATGGATCGTCCCTCTTTGGTCCTCAAGTGAAAGAAACCTTGACAAGGTGCGAGACGGATGGCAAAACTCTTTCTGCCGTCGGAGTCCGTTTTTCTACTCCTTCTAGGCCTTACCCCAAAGGCCAGAAAAGTGGGAAAATGTGGTTCCGCAAGCAATCTCAAGGGACTTTGCCTGACGCACAGAGTCGGTTCCCCTCTAGAGGCAGAGGGGGGAACAATAATGGTAGACATCGCCCTAGAGGCAGGGGGGGGTCCGCAGAACCAGGGCAATCAAGAAACCTTTTCCGATAAGCCCTTCCAGCATCCCTGCGGTGTTGTCCGACTGTCCACCTTCGGAGGCAGTCGGGGGAAGATTATCACTGTACCCAGAAGCCTGGCGATCCCTAACTCAAGACAAGTGGGTACAGTCCATCATTTCCGAAGGCTATTCCATTCCGTTCTTTCGCTTTCCAAATCAATCAAAAAAATCCCTTCCAGATGTTCCACCCGCTCAAAGGGATCAATCAGCATTAGTAATATCAAAGTTGCTTGCAAAAAGAGCCATTCAGCCAGTGCCAGCAGACCAGCAAGGATCCGGAATCTACTCCAAATTCTTTTTGGCTCCAAAGAAAACAGGGGACTGGAGACCCATTTTGGATCTCAGCATCTTAAACAAGTCTGTCAAGAAAACAAGATTTCGGATGGTCACGTTGCAATCCATCCTACCCCTATTGGGAAAGGAAAACTGGATGTGCTCTATAGACCTCCAGGATGCGTACTATCATATAAAAATGAACAGACGCTCCAGGAGATTCCTCCGCTTCAGGCTGGGAACCAGTCACTTTCAATTCAGAGCCCTGCCCTTTGGACTCACCACTGCCCCCCGGGTGTTTACCAAATGCATGGCAGTGGTGGCCTCTCACCTGAGACGTCAAGGATTCCAGGTGTTTCCATACTTAGACGACTGGCTCCTTACAGCTCCCACCAAGCATCTTCTTCTACTGGCCAGAGACTACACTTTTCGCATTTTTCAAGCTAGGTATCTCAATAAATTGCG
Organism: Protopterus annectens; assembly: GCF_019279795.1. Classification (NCBI taxonomy): domain Eukaryota; kingdom Metazoa; phylum Chordata; order Ceratodontiformes; family Protopteridae; genus Protopterus; species Protopterus annectens. Next base: position 1,412,568,877 of record NC_056743.1, read on the forward strand.
AAAAGTCTGTTTTGTCGCCTTGTCGTGCTATTACCTTCATAGGCGCAAATCTAGACACAGTCAACATGTCTGCGAGACTCACAGACCAAAGGATAGCAGACATACACAAACTAGTCTCCTTCTTTTCCACAGCAACAGAATCAAAGTCAGATTAGTCCTAAAAGTACTGGGGATTATGGCGGCTGCTATCCCTCTACTTCTATTAGCCAGATTTCACATGAGAATCTTACAATGGATGCTCTTCACACAATGGTCATACCAACAACTTCCGATGTCCCACACCATTGTGATAACGCAAGCATGCAGGAATCATCTTCTTTGGTGGATTTCTTCCCCCCAGCTCTTCCTAGGAAGACCATTTGTCCCTCCCCCTCCGGTTGCTACTCTGACAACGGACGCCTCCCTGATTGGGTGGGGGGGGCATTATCAGGGCAGAACAGTCCAGGGCATGTGACAACCAGATGAACGCCACTTGCAAATAAATGTTCTAGAGATGAGAGCAGTGCTTTTAGCGTTGCAAGCCCTTCAAGACTCTCTTCCTTTGGGAACGATAGCAATTCAGACGGACAACATGTCTGTAGTGTGGTATATCAACAAACAAGGCGGAACCAGGTCCTACCCCTATGTCGAAGCACTCAGACTGTGGCAATGGGCGATTTCTTCTCAGCGGTTTCTGATAGCAACGCACATCCCCGGAAAGTCCAATCTCATTGCGGACAAATTGAGCAGAGCTATTCTCATGCCTCACGAGTGGTCTCTGAAAAATTCAATCTTGGAGAAAATTTTTCTGAAGTGGGGCCAGCCTTGCTGCGACCTTTTTGCTACTCCCCAAAACAGCAAGTGCAAAGATTATTTCACCCTCTTTCCTCTACCAGGCCATCCCAGCAGGGACGCTCTAGTCCAAGTTTGGCCCCGAGGACTTCTGTATGCTTTTCCTCCCTTCCCACTAATTTCTCAAGTGATTCAGAAAGCTATCGCTCAGAAGGCCTCATTGATCCTCATTGCCCCTTACTGGCCTCGACAGGTTTGGTTCCCCTTTCTACACCAATTTCTGTTGGAGCAACCCTGGCATCTGGACCTAGTTCTAGATCTTTTGATCCATCAGTCGGGTCAGTTACATCGCTCCCTCCCCTCTCTGAACCTCACTGCTTGGTTCCTTCAATTCCAACCTTAGCCAGGCTTCCTCAAATATCTCACTCAGTTCGAGATATTTTAATAGCTTCCCATAAATCTTCCACCCGGAAGATTTATCTCAGTAAGTGGAAACGTTTCTCCTATTGGGCTCAAGGAAGGGACATAGATCCTTTCACTGCTCCCATTCAAATTGTCCTTGATTTCCTAGCCGAACTTTTCCACGCAGGTTCGTCTCCATCTACTCTTAAGGTTCAATTGGCAGCTGTATCTAACTTTCATGTGGGCATCTCGGATTCTGCCATCATGTCTCACAAGCTTTGCAAAGCTTTCTTGAAGGGAGTTTTTCTTCTTAAGCCTCCTATAAGAAATCCTCCTCCTTCTTGGGACCTTAATTTAGTTCTCACATCTTTGATTCTCCCCCTTTTGAACCTGCAGCTTCCTGTTCAATGAAATTGCTATCCTGGAAGACACTCTTTCTGGTAGCCATTACTTCGGCTAGAAGGGTCTCAGAGCTTCATGCACTCAGCAGTCAACCACCATATCTTTTGTTTCATAAGGATAGGGTATCCTTACGGACCAATCCATCCTTTTTACCTAAAGTAGCCTCTGCAAATCTAAATCAAAACATTGACCTTCCTGTGTTTTTTCCTAACTATTCTAACAGGTCTGAACAAAAATTACATTGGCTAGATGTTCATTGACAATTAAGGTATTATTTGGATAGGACCAAACAAACCAGAAAAACTGACCAATTGTTTGTCTCTTATGCAGAAGGCAGAAAGGGCCTTCCAGTTTCGAAAGTATCACTCTCCAGATGGCTTACATCCTTGATTTCCTTTGTGTATGAGATTAGACACCAAAAGTTGCCTAACAGACCTAAGGCTCATTCAACTAGAGCTTTGGCTACTTCTATAGCTTTCCAAGACAGGCTGTCTATTGATACGATTTGTGCTGCAGCTACATGGGCTACTCCTCACACTTTCATTTCTCATTACAAGTTGGATTTAGCTTCTAGACATAGAGCTAACTTTGGTTCCACTGTACTCAAGAGTCTGTTCCGATAGGCCACCCGGGACAAGGTGCTAGGGACGTGGTCCCATCCAGCAAGAATGAAGGCGAGATGGACAACTTAACATATAGAAGTTATGTTCTTACCATAACGTTCCATGTTAGTTGTCTTCTTCTTGCCTTCTTTCTTGCGTCCCACCCTCCTTCCCCCTAGCCTGGACAGACCTAGAGGAGTTTGATTGTGACCTTTCTTCCTACCACCTCTGTTGTATATATGTATATACTTTACTTTGTATATATTCCTTCATCAGGTTATAGGTCACCTTCCTTCTGTCCTTTTATAGAGGTGGGTTTCCCATTTCCAGTATTCTGGATTTCTTTTGGCTGGGCCTAGCTTACAAACGAGATCTGAGGTATTACCGCCTAGCATTGTGGGATATAAGGGGAGCCTCGAGCCGGTGGAACCAACTCTCGAGCTTTTAGAGTGGCCGAGTCGGAGCCGAGGTCGGCTGCGAACCCATCCAGCAAGAAAGAAGGCGAGAAGAAGACAACTAACATGGAACGTTATGGTAAGAACATAACTTCTATTTATGTGCTCACTATAATGTTCTATCTGCATTGTCGATTTTTCATCTTTCCTCACATTCTCTCCCTCCAACCCTCTTCCTTGGGGTTCTTGGTTGAACAGGAAGAGATTCTCAAATATTAGATTGTTTTTCTTATACTCCAGAAATGGTGTCCTTTAAAATATTTTCAGGTATTAAGAACAAAAATTCCTTTTTTCTATGATTGTAATTTTAGCAAACAAGATCTGAGGTAATGGGGGGAGATGCATTGTGGGTAAGGTGAGGTATCCTAGAGCTTTTTTTGGTTGCCACAAGCTTGGTAAAGGCCGAGTAGGATCCGATGGATCAGATCCGAACCCATATGTGAGGAGAGGTGAAAATCGACAATACAGATGGAACGTTATGGTGAGTGCATAACTTCTTGTCTCAGACAAGTTTCATGCAACTTTACAGATGTTGGTGATTCTAGTGAAACATTTTGAGGCAGAAATGAAGAAAGTATAGCTGAACAAGTAGTAGTAGTAGTTCAGCAGTATGTATTGAGAGCAAAAATCAGAAAACAAATGTACTGTATGGGAAATTGAGATTCAAGCTTAAAGTAATTTTTGTGCTTAAGAACTGTAAGTTTACTTGTTTCAATTTTAGAAGTGAGGAAGTACAAAAGGAATATGTATCAGTTTATCAGCAATCACAAAATGAGGCTAGCTTGCCCTTGCATGTGTCTAGAAGAAGTCACAGACTGAAGAAAACTGCTGTCTCATAACTCAGTCCCATAACTCATTGCCACAAAAAAAAAAAAAAAATACTGCAGTTTGTGTCAAAGCAGCTTTATATCTGGCCCCATATCCCTGATCTAAACATATTTGTAGTATAGGAAGCATAGTATGGAGATAAAAAGGGAGATGTTACATTTTAAAGACTGATCAGAGTGATTACATGAAATGCAAATTAATGTAAACTAGGAAAACGGACTCATCGTTATTCTCAGTTAACCGTGAGACATCTCTGAGAAATCCCTGAATAACCTGTACGATAGCATTGTAGTACTGTCATAGATTCTACTTCTTCTTGCTAATTTATTATAATGCTGAGATTAGGCAGATGGAGCCATATAATAAGTTAACAATGAAAATTAAAAATTCTTTGCAGCATTAATTAAAACAGTAAAATAAAAAAAATCCAGTCACGTCAATTCAGGTTCAGTTTTTCGTATAGTTAGGTTCTGATAAGTAGAGTTTACTTGGATGCTAACAAGTATCCACCAAAAATGCCATGCAGAAGCATAGAAACAGTAGTAGCAAAGATAAGACTGTAGCAGGCTCTTCAGTTTGTGCAACCTGCCACCAGCATCCTCTTTGTCTTAAATGAATCCAAACATCACATTTCCAGCCTTCCCCCAGCACTTAAGAATTTATTTTTGCTTTTTATCTTTCATTGCAGGAAAAGTGATCAGTGCTGTTAAATGAACATCTCTACCATGACCGTCCAAGTTCGACATATGATCTGAAGTAGTTAACTTCATTTGATCAGCAACCTGTGGGTTTCAAATTCTATACAGATCCGAGCCGGCAGCATACCAAGCAAAAAGATCTGAGCTCCAAGCTCCTCCCCCTACCCATACTACACTGCAACCTCCTTCCAATCCTCAGATCTCGTTTGCCACTGCTTTACCAGCACGGGATATTTGAGCTCCAGGCAAGTGTCAGGGTTTTTCTTTGGTCTGTGTGTGCCCCTTTTGATAATTTTGAGAAATAATTATTAGTTATCTTACTCCGTTTACGATAATTATTTGTTTTTCATTTCTTAAAAGTTAACTTTCGGTTAGTGTAGGCCCCCCCTTCCAGCCCGTAGAGTGAGTGTGTGTGTGTGTGTGTGTGTGTGTGTGTGTGTGTGTGTGTGTGTGTGTGTGTGTGTGTGTGTGTGTGTGTTCACTAAAATGTCAGAAAGTCAGAAAGTGACTTTCTCTAAGTGTACAGAGTGTGGCCACAAGCTGTCTCCAGCCGATGGTCACACTCTGTGTGTAGTTTGCTTGGGGGTGGCCCATTTGTCTTCCGGCTGCAAGATCTGTGAGGTCTTCAACCCCTGAGCCCTGCAGGATCGCAGGAACAAGTTAATTCTGGCGGGTCTTCTACCCGCAGAATCAACTTCTGCCTCTTCTGCTGCTTCCTCACCAGCCACGGCTGTGGTTGTTCAGCCTTCAGGCCCTTCTCCCCTGTCCGGGACTCACCCTCCCACCTTACCACAGGGAGAGAGAAAGGCCAAGAAAGATAAAGTCAAAGAAAAACACAGGGAGACAGAGAGACATGTTGACAAGGAAAAGGATAAAGATAGAGAGAGGGGCCGCAAGTGACAGGCCGAGTTGGATCCAACGGCCCATCCCGCTAAGGTAATCTTGTCTCCGGTAAAAGTTACCAGGCCATCCTCTCCTCGGCTCCGTTCACCACGTTTTTCTCCGGAGCCGGAGGAGGAGCCTAGACCACCCTTGAGGCCATCTTTGCGTCGGTTCTCTCGGCCGGCATCGGTGGCGTCCTCCAGATCGACTCGGAGCATCTCTGAAGCAGACATGGATCGGATGATGCGAAGGTTTCTACAAACTCAACTGCAGATGGGGGTACTGCTGGCTCCCCCCTTCCCGGTACGGAGAGTTCTGCTCCATTTTTCACCCCGATAGCTCCTTCTCCGATCCACCATCGGATATCGGAGTCTATGGATCCGAGGAGCCCCAGAGTCAGGGGGCTGGCGCCGATGGTGCCTTCGGCCTTGACACCGGCCATGCCCTCGAGTCTGTCAGATCCGCTTTCGGATCCGAGCTCTCGGAGCCGAGAGTTGGGCGTTGGATCTGAGGGAATGAGTGTGTCATCGGCTCCATTGTGGTCGGGGCATACCGTCCCTTCGGGTCCGGCCATTCCAACTTCGGCTCCGATCCCTTCGTCGGATCCGAGGGTCTCGGCTACCAGTTTCAGGGAGGCTGATTCTCCCTCGGCATTTGACGTTGTGGAGAGGGTTCTCTCTGAAGGATCGAGACCCCTCACTCTGTCCTCGGGGTCCATCCCTACTCCCTCTCTGGGTTTGTCTTCATCATCCAGTCCCTCCAGGGACAGCCTGTGTCTATTGCTCCCCAGACAGTTCCCTTGGAGGAACACAAAACCATTTGTGAGCCCTCCCCGGAGAGTCCACCCGAGGAGGTCCCTCACAAACCCCAGTGTAAAAGGAGGCACTTGGACCCTCACCAAGGATACTGACTTGATGGAACGGGAAGGTTCCCCCAAATCTCCCCCCTGGAAGACGTCTCCTTTGGAGACATTATGGAAATCCTTCGCTTGGGGGGGGGGGGTTGTTTGCTTCTCCATTTGCTCTTCACAGAGAAATCGAGATCCTTTTACCGCTCCGATCCCATCGATATTAGACTTTATGTCTCATATCTTCCAGCAAGGAGCCAGCTCTTCCACAGTGAATGTCCAGCTGGCGGCTATTTCTCATTTCTATGTAGGGGACAGTTTAGGCTCTCTCGCTGCTGCCAGAATTTGTAAGACCTTTTTGAAAGGCACTTTTCTTCTGCGACCTCCTATTAAGAATCCGTCCCCGCCGTGGGATCTGACTGCGGTTCTTCAGGTCTTAGTTGCACCTCCTTCCGAGTCCTTGGCATCAGTTGACTTAAAATATTTGTCATGGAAGATGGCTTTTCTGGTAGCTATAACTTCAGCAAGGAGAGTGTTGGAGCTTCAAGCTCTTTATATGAAACCCCCATATCTTGTGTTTCATAAGGACAGGGTGTCTCTCAGGACTAATCTATCCTTTCTTCCTAAAGTTGCTTCTGAGACAAACATTAATCAATCTATTAATTTGCCTGTCTTTTTCCCTAATTTTCAGAACAAAGGGGAATACAAACTTCATTTGCTGGATGTTCACAGACAGTTACGTTTTTATTTGCACAGGACCGCGGCCTTTCGTAAATCTGATAAACGTTTTGTTTCTCTTGCTAAACCCTTTTTATGGAAACTAGTTTCAAAGGTGACTCTTGCTAGGTGGATTTCCCTTTGTATCCTACAAGCATACCGAGAGCTTGGTTTACCAGAACCAGTAGGAGTTCATGCCCATTCTACACGTTCCATGGCGACGTCTGCAGCATTCTGGTCTAGAGTTTCCCTGGATGACATTTGCTCAGCAGCTACCTGGGCATCTTCTCACACCTTTATTAATCACTATAAACTGGATTTGGTGTCTAGAGGAAGGGCTTCCTTTGGCTCTGCAGTGCTCCGGAATATCCTTCCTTAAGGGCCTCCCAGGATTTTGGGTAGCTGGGGACTCTGTCCCACAGGTTGCTGATCAAATGAAGTTACCTACTTCAGATAAAGAAGTTATGTACTCACCATAACATTCCATCTGAGTAGGTAAACTTCATTTGTCAGCAACCATCCCTCTATTCTTCCCCCTTACCTTGGCATTATTTTTGCTGAGCTCAATGTTCGGAGTTCACAAGCTGGAGGTTTGTCCTTGGTTTAGGAGTCTCAGGTTAGTTTGTTGGTGTCACGTGTGGAGTGGTAAACGCGATCTGAGGATTGGAAGGAGGTTGCAGTGTAGTATGGGTAGGGGGGAGGAGCTTGGAGCTTGGATCTTTTTGCTTGGTATGCTGCCGGCTCGGATCCATATCGGATCTGAAACCCACAGGTTGTTAACAAATGAAGTTTACCTACTCAGATAGAACATTATGGTGAGTACATAACTTCTTTTTTTTAAAACACCTTTTTTAAGTTATCACTTAAGACATAGACAAACATCCAACATCCGAGTGATGCCCCAGGTGCATCTGCAGTTAACTCCTACAGACACCTGTAGGCATCAAATGTTGCTTGTTCATATTTCCATCGATAATTCCAAAACCATGCTATGCAGAAGATTTTAAAAGATTTCATCTTAAAGTTTACACAATGGCAAACTCAACTGCATTAATATTTGACCTCTGTGTAGTGCAAAGACGTAGATATTAACTGTTGATGTTAAGTTGTCTATCTCGCCTTCATTCTTGCTGGATGGGTTGAGACCTCGCTCGGCTCATTCACTCTAAAGCTCGAGAGTTGGTTCCACCGGCTCGAGGCTCCCCTTATATCCCACAATGCTAGGCGTGAGTTACCTCAGATCTCGTTTGCCGCTACAGCTATCGAGGTGTTGGTTTTCTACCGTTTCTTGGTAAGTGACTTTCTTGTAAAGTTAGTGTATTTAAACCCCTTTATTTTTAATTTTTAAACTTATTTCCTTAGTTTAGAGGAATTCTTGCCCTTTTCTTAAAATTCCTGTTTTTTCCCCACAAGAACTTTAGGTTCTTCCCTCGGCCTTCAGGCCTTCTTCCTTCCTAGTGGGTGTGTGTGTTATTTTTCTTAATTTAAAACCTAGTTAGTTGTTTTATTTTAAGCTAAAACTAGACAGGGTGTAATCAGTGTGTTTTTGACTGTGTGTGTGATTGCACTTTCGGAATGTCTAAAGAATCAAAGGTCTCAGGCTTCAAGAAGTGTGATGCGTGCTGTCAGAAAATGTCTCTGACAGACGGTCACACTTCTTGTGTCTACTGCCTGGGACCTTTGCACCTGCAGGACTCCTGTGCTGTTTGCCATGGCTTCAGTCCCAGGGTCCTGCAGGAAAGAAAAAATAAATTAATTTTAAGAGGTTTACTCAAGCCTGAGGATTCGTCCGCCCCTCCCTCTACGGTGCCTCAGGTCAAGTCGACTCACTCCCTCATCCCGGACCGCAGAGAGCCAGCTCCTCAGGAACCCCTGTGGGGATTTCATCCTCTTCCGAGGCCTCTCCTGATTTGGCAGAAGAGCCCCCCCGGAAGAGGAAGTTTAAGAGGAAACACATTGACTCACCTGAGTCCATCACATCTGACACAGATTTAGATGATTCCGAGGGTTCCCCCCGTTCCCCTTCTGAAGATGTCTCCTTTGCAGACATTCTAGAGATCCTGAAGCAGAGGGGAAATTGGCCAGCCCTTAACCCTTCGGAGGATGAATCTGTGTATCTTGAGGCGTTTGGCTCTCGCCCTTCCACCTCCTGGGTGTCCCCCTTTGACCCCTCATGCAGGTGGTTGCTAAAAGGCATGGACGGCTCCTGATTCAGTGGACCCCACTCCCAGGAGACCCTCCAAATTCATAACGCACCAGCAGACAAACAGTTCTTGACAAAAGGAGTTTCTGTGGATGCTATGGTGGTAGCTGCTGTCACTAAGAAGGAACTAGCTGATCTTTCAGTACCTGTCCATCCACCTAACAAGGAATCTAGGTCCATGGACAGGTACGGGAAGCGGATGTTCTCGTCAGCGACATTTACTATGCGTTCGCTGAACTACCTGTGCCATTTCACTCGTCTTCAAAGGGACTTGATCAAAGAAGCGAGTGACATGTTGAAGGACCCTACAGCTGCGGGGTTTCAAGATAAGATGAACACTCAGCTGGCTACCCTTAACTCCATAACCAACTCCTCCATGCGCCTCCTTTCTTATACGGCTGATGGAGCGGTAGGGCCGCAGGGACAGGTGTGGCCTACGTAGGCATGCCTGGATGCGGCTATGCAATTTGGACCCCTTCAAGACGTCTTTCACTAACTCCCGTTTGATGGATCATCTCTTTTTGGTCCTCAAGTGAAAGAAACCTTGACTAGGTGCGAGACTGATGGCAAGACTCTTTCTGCCGTCAGAGTCCGTTTTTCTACTCCTTCTAGACCTTACCCCAAAGGCCAGAAAAGTGGGAAAATGTGGTTCCGTAAACAATCTCAAGGGACTTGGCCTGACGCACAAAGTCGTTTTCCTGCCAGAGGCAGAGGCGGGAATAACAATGTTAGACGCCGCCTCGAGGCAGGGGCTCCGCAGAACCAGGGCAACCGGAAGCTTTCTCTGATAAGCCCTTTCAGCATCCCTGAGGTGTTGTCCGACTGCCCACCTTCGAGGCAGTCGGGAAGATTGTCACTGTACCCAGAAGCCTGGCTATCCCTGACTCAAGACAAATGGGTACAGTCCATCATTTCAAGGCTATTCTATCCCCTTTCTTCGCATTCCAAACCAATCAAAAAAATCCCTTCCTGATGTTCCACCCGCTCAAAGGGATCTAGCGGTTTTGGAAATTTCAAAACTGCTTGCAAAAAGAGCAATTCAGCCAGTTCCAGCAGACCAGCAAGGATCCGGAATCTACTCAAGGTTCTTTTTAGTTCCAAAGAAAACAGGGGACTGGAGACCAATTTTGGATCTCAGTATCTTGAACAGATCAGTCAAGAAGACAAGATTTCGGATGGTCACGCTGCAATCCATCCTTCCTCTATTGGGAAAAGGAAACTGGATGTGCTCTATAGACCTTCAGGATGCGTACTATCACATAAAAATGAACAGACGCTCCAGAAGATTCCTCCGCTTCAGGCTGGGAACCAGTCATTTTCAGTTCAGGGCCCTGCCCTTTGGTCTCACCACTGCCCCCCGGGTGTTTACCAAATGCATGGCAGTGGTAGCTTCTCACCTGAGACGACAAGGATTCCAGGTGTTTCCATATTTGGACGACTGGCTCCTCACAGCTCCCACCAAGCATCTCCTTCTGATGGCCAGGGATTACACTTTTCGCATTTGTCAAAAGTTAGGCATTTCAATAAATTGAAAAGTCTGTTTTGTCGCCTTGTCGTACTATTACTTTCATAGGCAAATCTAGACACAGTAGACATGTCTGCAAGACTAACACATCAAAGAATAACAGACATTCACAAGCTGGTCTCACTCCTTTTCAACAACAACAGAATCAAAGCCAGGTTGGTTCTGAAAGTGTTGGGAATTATGGCGGCTGCCATACCTCTGCTTCCATTAGCCAGATTCCACATGCGGATCCTTCAATGGATGCTCTTTACACAATGGTCATACCAGCAACTTCCAATGTCCCACACCATTATGATCACGCGCGCAGAAATCATCTCATGTGGTGGATGTCTTCCCCTCAGCTCTTGTTGGGAAGACCCTTTGTTCCACCCCCTCCGGTTGCTACTCTGACAACGGATGCCTCCCTGATCGGGTGGGGGCATTATCAGGGCAGGACGGTCCAGGGCACATGGCAACCAAACGAATGCCACTTGCACATAAATGTTCTAGAGATGAGAGCAGTGCTTTTAGCGTTGCAAGCCCTTCAAGACTCTCTTCCCTTGGGAACGATTGCAATCCAGACAGACAATATGTCTGTAGTGTGGTACATCAACAAACAAGGCGGAACCAGGTCATACCCCTGTGTCGAGAAGCACTCAGATTGTGGCAATGGGCGATTTCTTCTCAGCGATTTCTGATAGCAACGCACATCCCGGAAGTCCAATCAAATTGCGGACAAGTTGAGCAGAGCTATCCTCATGCCTCACGAGTGGTCTCTGAAAGACTCTGTTGTGAGAGAAATTTTCCTCAAGTGGGGTCAGCCTTGCTGCGATCTTTTTGCTACTCCCCAAAATAGCAAGTGCAGAGAATATTTCACTCTATTCCCTTTACCAGGCCAACCCAGCAGAGACGCTCTAGTCCAAGTTTGGCCCCGGGGACTTCTGTATGCATTTCCTCCCTTCCCACTGATCTCTCAAGTGATACAGAAAGCTATCGCTCAGAAGGCCTCATTGATCCTCATTGCTCCTTACTGGCCTCGACAGGTGTGGTTCCCCTTTCTACATCAATTTCTATTGGAGCGACCGTGGCATCTGGACCTAGTTCCAGATCTTTTGATCCATCAGTTGGGTCAGTTACATCGTTCCCTCCCCTCTCTGAACCTCACTGCTTGGTTCCTCCAGTTCCAACCTTAGCCAGGCTTCCTCAATTATCTCACTCCGTTCAAGATATTTTGATAGCTTCCCATAAATCTTCCACTCGGAAGATTTATTTGAGTAAGTGGAAACGCTTCACATGTTGGGCTCAAGGAAGGGACATAGATCCTTTCACTGCTTCCATCCAAATAGTCCTTGATTTTCTAGCTGAACTCTTCCATGCAGGTTCATCTCCCTCTACTCTTAAAGTTCAATTGGCAGCTATTTCTAACTTTCATGTGGGTATTTCTGAATCTGCCTTGATGTCCCATAAGCTTTGCAAAGCCTTTTTGAAAGGAGTTTTTCTTCTCAGACCTCCTATAAGAAATCCTCCTTCTCCTTGGGACCTAAATTTAGTTCTTGCTTCTTTGATTCTTCCCGCTTTCGAACCTGCAGTCTCCTGTTCTTTAAAATTGCTATCATGGAAGACTCTCTTTCTGGTAGCCATTACTTCAGCTAGAAGAGTTTCAGAGCTTCAAGCACTCAGCTGTCGACCTCCTTATCTATTGTTTCATAAGGACAGGGTATCCTTACGAACGAACCCGTCCTTTTTGCCTAAGGTAGTCTCGACGTCAAATCTAAATCAAAGCATTGACCTCCTGTCTTTTTTCCAGAATATTCCAATAGGTCTGAACAAAAATTACACTGCCTGGATGTTCATCGTCAATTGAGGTACTATTTGGATAGAACAAAACAATTCAGAAAATCTGACCAGCTGTTTGTCTCCTATGCGGAAGGCAGAAAGGGACTGTCAGTTTCAAAGGTATCATTATCGAGATGGCTAACATCTTTGATTTCCCTTGTATATGAAATTAGACACCAAAAGCTGCCTAATAAACCTAAGGCCCATTCCACCAGAGCTTTGGCTACTTCTTTAGCCTTCCAAGACAGACTGCCTATTGACACCATTTGTGCAGCGGCTACTTGGGCTACTCCTCACACTTTCATTTCTCATTATAAGTTGGATTTAGCTTCTAGGCAGAGAGCTAACTTTGGTTCCACTGATGTTCTTCGTTTCCCATTGCTGCAGTCCTTACTATAGGGTATAGTCCGCATCCAGTCGGCCCGAATACCAGAGTATAAGGCTGACGTCGGTCAGGGCGCATTAGACTGACGTCAGTACGTCAGGGTACTAATGCGCATGACCGACGTCATATCCTCTGTCTTTTTTGCCGCATGGTCCGATGCAGAAGCAGTTTTGCGAGTGCAGGTTGGCGTTCTGAAATATTTCCGAAACCGGAGTTTCAGACCGAAACAGAGTTGGCTAAGTACCCCGTTGGGGAACATTTTGGTTTTTTCTTGCCTCAGTATTTAACCGGATGTCAGAAAAAGTGAATAACTGTATTTCTTGTGGGAAACAGATACCTCATAGGGATTACCATACTTTGTGTATACCTTGTTTAGGGCCTGAGCACGGCGTTGTTGGTTGCGCTCTTGTGCTAGGTTTAACAAACGCACTATTAAGAGGAGGTTAGACTGTGCCAGGTTAGTGTTTGGGAAGCGTTGCAATTATAAAATGCCGTCGGATGCTCCGGCGCCGCTTCGTCAAGAAGCGCAAGGACAAATCAGCGAAGCCTAGGGTTGATGAACCGGCAGTCCCGGACGCCGGTTCTTTAGAAGGCTCAGTGGAGCCAGAGGTTTTGCCAGGAGTTTCCATGGAGTCTCAGGCAGAAACTTTACTATTACAGGATGTGCCTTCTCAGGAGGTAGGCCAGGCTGAGGGGGCTTCTCAGGTAACTGTTCTTCCCTCTCTTCCCAAGGTAGTTAGAGCCTCTCCTTCTGTTGCCAAAACTTCTTTGAGAGGTAGGCCTAGTTCAGTTTCAGTGGGGGCTTCTCCTAGCATTTCGGGTTCTGTACCTAAGAAACATATGCTTAAAATGGCAGAAGATTTGATTACTATGATTAGAGGTTCTATGCCCCGCCTGATAAGAGGCCTAGGGTGGAACCGAGTTTGATAGTTTTGAACAGTGTTCAGAGGCTTCAGAGTCTTCTGCGGAAGACTTGCAGGAGTATCCTACTTATTCTGATTCTAATGTGGATGATTCCACTCCTACAGCTTCTCCTCCTGAGGATTTCTCATTTTCAGAGACTCTGCATTCCATGAGGGAGCATTTTAAATGGGAAGGCCAGGATTACTCTGATTCCAGGAAAGGCTTAGGGAATTCTTGTTTTGCCCCAGCATAGGCCCTTAGCTATTCCTCCTGTGTTGAATGTGGTGGAAGATGTTTTTGCAGAGGCTTCCCTGAACCCTGACTCTTTGCCTCCTGCTCCTGTTAAACCTGATAGGTATTATAGGGTGCCCGAAGCTCATAGGTATTTGTTTAAGAGTCCTAGGGCGGACCCAGAAACTGTTTCTCAGGGGCCTAAAGGTGTTAAAGCTTCTGTGGTTAAAAATCCTGTTCCCACTGATAAAGAGGCAAGGGCTTTGGATAGGTGGGGAAAGAAAGTGTATACTTCTTCCACTCTAGCCATGAGAGCGTTGAATTGTCAGTTTCACATGCTAAAATATCAAAATTATCTCCTTTCACAATTGAAATCTAAGGTGGATGCTTTGGCGGAAGGTATTGAGTGTAAAGAGTTGCTGGATTTGGTTCATGTGTCTGAACAAGTGGGTAAGCATTCTTTGCAATGTGGTTTTGATGCTGTACAGGCCTCCTCGAGGGTGGCTGCTACTAGTTCTGTACTTCGCAGGCATGCCTGGTTGAAGGATCAGAATTTAGCTGAGCATGTTAAGACAAGGATTTTGGATGCTCCTTTACAGTCTGATGTGTTGTTTGGATCGCCTGTGGAAGCAGTTTTAAAGAAAATGGAGGACAAAGCTAAGTCTATGCAAACTGTTAAAGATTTTTTGCAGGTGCAGCCACCGAAGTTTAGTAGAAATTGGCCTGCTAAGGGGTGGACATATCCTGCTTATGATTCCCAGTCTAGGGGTAGGTCTAGACGTGGTAGGGGCAGGGCTCAAGGTTCTTTTAGGCCTAGATCAGGAAGTTCACCTGCTCAGACTTCTGGTGAGGGCAGGGGTCAGTCCTTTCGTAAACAGACCCAATGACCTGCCTTTTCAGCTGCCAGTAGATTCTCGTCTGGCAGCTCCTTTGGGAGGAAGACTGTCTCTTTTCAAAGAAAATTGGGATCTAATTACTCAAGACAGATGGGTGTTGGATATCATTCACCACGGTTACAGGTTTTATTTCCACACAATGCCCCCTTTCAAAGGCATGCTAGACGTTCCTCCTCCACAAAGAAAAGAGGCTCACAAGCAAGTTTCTCAGTTACTCCAGATGGGGGCCATTCAGCCAGTCCCTGTATCAGAAAGGGGCCTAGGATTTTATTCTCGCCTGTTCCTAGTACCAAAGAAGGGGAACACGTGGAGACCAATTTTGGATTTATCTCTCCTCAACACTTATCTGGACATTCCCAAGTTCAAGATGTTGACGTTACAACAACTTTTACCTCTGCTGGGCAAAGATCACTGGATGGTAACTTTAGATCTCAAGGAAGCTTACCTTCATGTGCCTATAAGGCTAAGTTGCAGGAAGTATCTGCGATTCGAGCTGGAAATTCTCATTATCAGTTCTCTGCATTGCCCTTTGGCTTATCTACTGCCCAGAGTATTCACAAAGGTTCTGGCTCCAGTGATAGCTTACTTCAGGCTACAAGGAATTCAAATCTATCCTTACTTGGACGACTGCCTGATCCTGGCTCAAGAAAAGGAAGACCTTCTACAGCATCTGGAGTATGTTATAGCAGTGCTAAGATGCCTAGGGTATTCTGTGAACGAAATAAAGTCCAGTCTAGTACCCTCTCAAGACATGTGCTTTCTGGGTGTGAGACTGAATACAGCAGCCCAGATGGCCTTTTTAACCCCGGACAAACAAAAGAGTCTATCACTTTACTTCCATCAACTATCTCATCAGTCCGTGCTGACTGCAAGGTCAGTCCTTCAAGCATTAGGGTTCATGGCATCTTGTATTCTGGTGCTTCCCAATGCCAAACTGCATATGAGGAAGCTACAATGGTATCTCAAAATATATGGACACAGCACTGCCAGGATTTGGACACTGTCATTCAAATAATACCTTGCCTTCAAAAGAATTTTTGTGGTGGGCTCAGGAATGTCACCTAAACAAGGGACTCTCTGTGACCCGGCCAGAGGCAAGTCAGATTTTAACGACAGATGCCTCGGACATTGCTTGGGGAGCTCATCTAAATGGAAAGTGGATACAAGACAAGTGGCCTGCCAGACTACAGCATCTACATATCAACATGAAGGAGATGTTAGCAGTCCAGTTTGCATTAATGGCTTTCAAGGAGTTACTTCTTCCAGGGCAGGTGTTGATTCTAACAGACAACACAACTGTCATGTGGTACATCAACAAACAAGGGGAACACATTCTTATCCTCTATGCAGGCAAGCAATGATTTTATGGGAGACTGCTAAGCTTGCAACTAACTCTTCAGGCAAGGTTTCTGCCAGGAGCACAGAACTCCTTAGCAGATGTGTTAAGCAGACAAATCATGGATCCCCACGAGTGGAAACTGGATCTTCATGTATTTCAGAAATTGACAGTGTCATGGGAACTCCAGACATAGATCTGTTCGCTTCTCCACTAAACCACCAGCTGCCAAAGTATTGCACAAAGGGGTTTCATCACACAGCTTGGAAAGTGGATGCTCTGTCTTTCAGTTGGAAAAACCTTCATGTGTATGCCTTTCCACCTCTGCCTCTTCTTCCAAAGGTACTATTAAAGGTCAGACAAGACAGGCCAAGGATGATTTTGATAGCTCCAGATTGGCCTCGGCAACACTGGTACCCACTACTACGGAGTCTGGTAAAGAAGCCTCCATGGCCTTTACCTTTGATTCCCCATCTGTTATCTCAGAAGGACGGTCATCTGCTCAATGTCAAGCTTCACTCTCTTCATCTAACAGCCTGGCATATTCTGTGTTGAAACACAGCAGGTCTCAACTTCCTCAACAAGTTTTAAATGTGATTATGGAAGCTAGAAGACCTAGTACAAGGAGAGTGTACGCAGAAAAATGGAAGAGATTTTTATTTTGGAGTACAGCAAAGAATTTGGAGATTTCTGAGCCTAATTTGAGTGTGGCTCTTCAATATCTTACTGAGTTATTGGACAAAGGTTTGTCCTTCTCTTCCATTAAGATTCATGCTGCAGCAATTTCAGCTCACTATGATTGTGACCCACCTTTGTTTTCGCATCCTTTGTTCAAGCAGTTTCTTAGAGGGGCAAAGAATATAAGACCCCCGTAGAGCTCCTACTCCTGCTTGGGATCTCAATTTTGTGTTGGAAAAACTTACTCTACAACCTTTTGAGCCTGCAGCTACTGCTGAATTGAAATACTTGTCATGGAAGACTGCTTTTCTGTTGGCTATTACTTCTGCAAGAAGGGTGTCTGAGTTGCAGGCCCTTATGGCAGTAGAGCCCTTTTGATTTTCCATAAGGATAGGGTATCATTACGTACTAATCCTTCCTTTATGCCTAAGGTGGTTTCTAGTGTGGCTTTAAACCAAACTATTCATTTGCCTACGTTTTATGCAGACCCCCAAAATAAAGGGAAAAGATTTTGCACACTTTAGATGTACACAGGCAATTGCGTTATTATTTAAGCAGGACTAAGGATTTTAGGCAGTCTCAGCAATTGTTTGTTTCTTTTGCTTTGAGTTCACAGGGCAAGCCTGTGTCAAAACAAACTATTTCTAGGTGGATTGGCTTTTGCATTGCATTTTGTTATTCCCATCATGGCAAGGAGATTCCAGCTGGGATTAGGCCTCATTCCACTAGGGCTACTGCCACTTCAACAGCATTTCTAAGGGGGGTGGCAACTGAGGATATTTTGGAAGCAGCTACTTGGAGTTCAGTGCATACTTTCTCTAAGCATTATCACCTTCCTATCTACTCTAAGTCTAGGGCTGGTTTTGCCACAGCTGTTTTGCAAGGCATGTTGTCAGCTCCTACTTCTTTATGATTTGCCAGCCTCCCTTACCTCTGCTTTGGGATTCTACCCAATAGTAAGGACTGCAGCAATGGGAAACGAAGAACATAGTACAGTTTTGTACCTACCATAAATGTAGATGTTCGAGGATTCCATTGCTGCAGTCCAATTTACCCTCCCTCCTTCCCCTCTGTGTTTAGGGGTGGTTGTGTAGGTGAGTTTACATGCTGATATTTTGGTATATAGTCTTGTATATATTGTATATATTTTTAGTGCAGGTATTTTGAGCCTTGTCTTTTTAGGGTCTTCTGACATCTGGGGCAAGAAAAGACTGAGGATATGACGTCGGTCATGCGCATTAGTACCCTGACGTACTGACGTCAGTCTAATGCGCCCTGACCGACGTCAGCCTTATACTCTGGTATTCGGGCCGACTGGATGCGGACTATACCCTATAGTAAGGACTGCAGCAATGGAATCCTCGAACATCTACATTTATGGTAGGTACAAAACTGTACTTTCTCAGGAGTCTGTTCCGTTAGGCCACCCGGGACAAGGTGCTAGGGACGCGGTCCCATCCAGCAAGAATGAAGGCGAGATAGACAACTTAACATAAAGAAGTTATGTTCTTACCCTAATGTTCCATGTTAGTTGTCTTCTTCTCGCCTTCTTCTTGCGTCCCACCCTCCTGCCCCCTGGCCTGGACAGACCTAGAGGAGTTGTGATTGTGACCTCTCTTTCTACCACCTCTGTACTTTAGGTATATGCTCTGCTGTGCATATTTCCTGGATCAGGATGTAGGTCACCCTTCTCTTCTCCCTTATTTATAGAGGTGGACTTTGTTACTAATTATTCTATTACTATTATAGGCTGGGCCTAGCTTACAAACGAGATCTGAGGTAACTCACGCCTAGCATTGTGGGATATAAAGGAGCCTCGAGCCGGTGGAACCAACTCTCGAGCTTTAGAGTGGCGAGTCGGGCGCCGGTCGGCTCCGAACCCATCCAGCAAGAAGAAGGCGAGAAGAAGACAACTAACATGGAACGTTATGGTAAGAACATAACTTCTTTTTTCTATGATATTAATTTATACAGATATAATTTTCACATTTTTCTAAATATCTCAACAATCAAGTAACACAGGCAGAACTCCTTAGCCTCACATGAAAGCCCGCAACATGATAAATACAATGCTGCTGACAATGTGTGTGTAACTTGAGTCGTTGCTGAGATATTGTAAGTTGTTTACAAAATATTACAAGCATAATAGTTACCGTGTTTACTGTGACTTATAAAATTTGGTTTAAGATCTGGAACCTAAAGAATATTACTGTTATAAAAAATAGTTTGTGATGAAGAGTTGGACATTTATACTTCTTTCATAACCCCTATGGTTCCAGAGATATGAACTTTTGTTTGAAATATGAGGACATAATTTGATTCCATCAAAAGGCTTAGGCTCCGCCCACTGGAAGTTACAGTGCAGACTTTCTGAACTTAATTGGAGTGAATTAGTTAACAGGAAAGAAAACAAACCATTTTAACATTTTTCCATTTAAATGCAATATACATCACTTATATATATTTTTTGCTACTATCAGCTGAATCCCTGCCTTCCTTTAACCCTCTCTCCTCCTCCTGAACATAATTATGCAGGTATTCTACCCACAATTTCTATTTACTTCTATGTAATTTGCTTCTTTCCTTTTCTAAAGATCTCTCTTTCAGTTATTTTTTCTCTCTCTTTTTTTTTTTTTTACAATATTCAATACGCCAAACACAGTTGGTATAGACTTTGATTTCCATTTTCTCGTAATTACTTTTTTGGTAGCCACCAGAATTAAACTTAATAAGGCCTTATGTCTAGGCAATTCAGATCTTGTATCCCAGTTCAAAAGAATCATTTCCTTACTTACAGCCATTTGCTCACCCAATATTTCTGATAAAGTGCTCTGTAGGGAATTTTTAAAATCTGCCAACTTATTACACTCCCAAAACATGTTTCCAGTTAAATATTTCTTCTCCATCACACCTCCAGCATTTGCTGTCTACTTGAGGAAAAAGTCTTTGAAGTCTGCTTGGGTATAAAAGTACCTGTGCAAACACATCCAAGCAGAGATCCTAAACCTTCTGAACTTGGTTGCATAACTTGGAGCAGTACATATGTCTTCCTATTGTTTTCTTGTAAACTGCTTTTCCCATATCTCTTCCCAGTCTTTTCTATCCTCCTCTGATTGATTCTTAACAGTTATCATGCAATATTTTATTTGACGTACTAATTATCCCTTTTATTACAGCTGATTCTGTTCTAGATTACTAAAAACTATACCAGGCAGGTCTTTCACTTAAAATACCCCTCTTTCTCTTTGCCTGTACTGAGATCAAGCCCTGGTAGTCAAGGCAGTCTGTAGCCTGCAATCCAAATGTTTTCTCAGACTCGCCACTCTCTGTTACCTTTCCTGCTTGAGTTATTTGCTTCTAATATCTTGGTCAGTTTTCTCCAGTAATTTCCAGCCCCCTTTTGCATTTTTCAGTACCCCAACTTGAGTCATCCCTATTGGCAAAATCACCTTTCTCCATTCTTGTATTGGCTTAGTTCTTAGAATACATTATTCTGATTTATGAATATAATATTCTGTATGGTTGTTGTTATTCTTGTTAGCGATCTGCATCCAAAATGCCACTCTCTCTCTATTTCTTGAACTTCCCTCTTGCTTCATCATACCCTTCCACTTTGATTTGTAACTTCCTGCTTGTATTATTTATATGAGCCTTAACTGTGTAGCTCTAAAATATCCCTTCAAATTAAGTAAACCTAAACCACCTTGTTCTAGTGGAAGGATCAACTTATCCTATTTAACCCTTGCCCTCTTTCCTCTCAGATACATTCCTTCAGTTCTTTATTAATCACTGTCTAGAGCTTCTCCTTTGGTTGATAAAAGTATGCCTGACCCGTATACAAGACTAAAGGGACTAAAAACATTTCACTGCTTTTTAACTTACTATCCATATCCATAAATAAGAGTTTCCAGTTTTTGTATTATCTTTTGATCTGATGCTATCCATGTCATTATTCATCACAAATGGGTCTTGGATCAGACCTCAGATCTGAGCTGGTAACTTTTCAGACAGATCCAGAGCTCAGGCTCCTCCCCTTCCCATAATCCCTTGCTACCTTCTAACCCTCAGATCTCATTTGCTGCTGAAATGCTTCAGACGTGGTCCATGCTCATGCTAGCAATTATCATATAAGTGCTTATTTTTCTTGGGGTTTTGTTGCTCTTTATAAGTTACTTTTCTCTCCCGGTTGAGACCCCCCTTCTTCCTTCATATCCTTCTACCACTTCCCGCCCTTTCTTCTTTAGGGTAGTCTAAAAAAAAAAAAAAAAACTTTCTCTATCCCTTCCTTTTTTTCTGGGGTTAGTTTATTTACAGCTGATACGTGTGTGTTTGTGTGTGTGCTTGTGTTTAGTATGGCTGAAAAACTCTCCGGGTTTAAAAGGTGCTCCTCGTGCATTCGGAAGATGCCATGTTCTGACTCTCATGAGGAGTGTCTGAATTGCTTGGGGTCGGCACCTCTGGAGGTTGAATGCAACATCTGTGCCGCATTCAACCCCAGGGCCGTCGTGGAGTGCCGCAATAAGCTTTTATTGAAGGGCTTGGCTCAGGGTGGTTCTCTGCCCTCGGACTCCCCTTCCAGGCCCTGACAGGAGCCAAAGAAGAGATCTCATCCTCTTCCCTCAGTGGGGTCATATTCTTCTTCTTCTTTCTCTAAAAAGCCTAGGCTTTTGGATTGCAGATCCCTAGATCCGAGTCCAGCCTCTTCAGCTTCGGATCCAAGATCCGCTGTTCTGAGAACCTGGGATCAGATCCTTGGTCCAAGGCCACGGCAGAGTGGAGGAACCCCCTCAGAAGAGAACTTGTAAGAAGAGGCACTTGGATTCCCCCAGAGAATTCCTCACTGAGGACATGGATTTCGAGGAGGGAGACGGGTACCCCAGACGTCCGCCTGAGGAGGTTCCTTCGGGGACATCCTTAAAGTTTTCAAGCAGGGAGGCAGATGGGTCTTACCCAACCCCGTTTTTAGAGGAGTTCATTTTCCTGAAGGCCTTCGTGATGGGCCTATCTTCCACCTGGGATTTCCCCCCTGCTGACGTGCTTGTGGAACTTATCGCCAGCAGGGCTTGTAAGGAGCTGGACAGGGTGGAACCTGTGCCCAAGAGAGTGGACAGATTCCTCAGTCCTCCCAAGGATAGGTCTTTTTGGAGCAAAGGGGTCCTTGTTGATGCCATTGTGGTGGCCACTGCTACTAAGAAGGAGCTAGCTGACCAAAGCTCCTCGGTCCATCTCCTGATCAGGGAGTCCTGGGCGATCGACTGTTTCAGAAAGCATGTGTTTGCCTCATCTACTTGTGGTCTGACAACAACTAATTACTTGGCCCATTTTACCCGACTTCAGAGGGATTTGGTTTCGGAGCTTACCACTTCCCTGTCAGAGTTTTTGCCTCCAGAGAGCCTCAAATTAAACTCTCCAAGACTGTCTACTCTAACCTTTTTGGCTCATGCTTCGATGAGGCTGATCTCCAATACTGCGGAGGCCACCTCTCAAGAAGCAGGCACCGGCATTGCTATCTAATGGCATGCCTGGCTTCGGCTTTGTGGGTTTATGGAACCCTTTAAGGCATCTTTCATTAACACCCCCTTTGACGGCTCCACCTTGTTTAGACTGTCTGTTAAGGAAACCTTAACCTGCTGTGAGCAGGAAGGCAAGATTCTTTCTGTGGTAGGGATCAAGTTTTCTACTCCCCAGTGGTCTGCTGTTTCTAAGACCCAGAGGGGCAGTAAGAAACTTTGATTCCAGAGGACTCAGTCTTCCTTTCAGGATGCTCCCCAAGAATGTTCTTTTGCAGGCCGGGGATTCAACAGCAGATGACAGCCCAGGGGCAGAGGGGGTCTGCAGAATCAGGGATCCCAGGAATCCTTCTTGGAGAAGCCCTTCCAGTGCTTCTGAGACGCTGTCCAACTGTCCTGCCCTGGAAGCAGTCAGAGGTCGACTCTCCCTTCATCCACTAGCCTGGACAAGTCTCACCTCTAATCAGTGGGTGCTTAAAATTATTTCCAGGGGTTACTCCATTCCCTTTTTCCAGACCCCTCCAATTTGGAAATTCTGCCAGATGTACCACCCCGCCAAAAGGAGTTGGCCTGTCTGGAGTGCAAGGCCTCCAACGTAAAAGAGCCATTCAAGAGGTTTCAATAGGGTAACGAGCGTCCGGAACTTTCTCTCCCTTCTTTTTGGTGCCAAAGAAGACTGGGGACCTGCATCCGATTCTGGACCTTAGCTAGCTAAATCTGACTGTCAAGAAGTCCAAGTTCCAGATGGTCACTGTTCAGTTCATTTAGCGTCTCTTGTGCAAGGACAATTGGATGTGTTCAGTGGATCTCAAGGACCCATACTGTCATATAAAGATCAACAGGCTCTCCAGGAGACTCTTATGCTTTTGGTTAAGGGCTAGTCATTACCAGTTCAGAGCCCTATCCTTTGGACTCAACACAGCCCTCCAGGTGTTTACCAAATGTAAGACAGTGGCGGGAGCTCATCTCTGGCTTTAAGGTTTCCGGGTTTTTCTGTACCTGGACGATTTGGCTCCTCATGGCTCCTACAAAGTATCAACTATCACTGACCACCAGGCATGTCCTCAGCTTTTTCCAGCATTTAGGTATCATGGTGAATCTTCCCAAGTCCAGTCTCATTCTGAGCCAAAACCTGGAATTCATCAGGGTCCAACTGGACACAGTATTGGAGACTGCAGCATTGCCTCCCCACAGGTCCAACTCATTCGAGATCAGGTCTCTGTTTTGCTGTAGCGTGTATGCCCGTCGGTTCACTTGATTCTCCAAGTATTAGATTCAGTGGCGGCTGCCATTCGGTTGGGTGCCTCTCACCAGGTACCACATGCAAGTTCTCCAATGGACTCTGGCAGTCCAGTAGTCCATTCTGTCTCAGCCCTGTTCATAATGATAAAATTGACTCAGGTGTGCAGGAATCATCTTGCTTGGTGGCTTCAGTCTCGGGGCCTATTTGTAAGCAGGCCATTTTGTCACCCACGGACGCCTCCCTGTTGGGGTGAGGGGGCATTTCCAGGGCAGGACGGTTAAAGGCATGTGGTCCCTCGCAAAGACCAAATTGCACATAAACATCCTGGAGATGAGAGCAGTCCTTTTAATGTTGCAAGCGTTTTAGGATTGCCTCCCTCTGGGGACTATAGCAATTAAGACAGGCAACATAGTAGTTGTCTGGTATATCATAAAGCAAGGGGGAACACAGCCTTATCTTTGTGCAGAGAAGCCATGAGAGTGTGGAAATGAGTGATGTCTTCCAGGCGCTTTTTTCTTGCAACTCATACACCTGGGAGTTCCACCATGTTGGCCCACAGACTCAGCAGGTCCATCTTGAGTCCTCACGAGTGTTCCCTGAATCTGTCATTGGCAAGACAAATCTTCGACCATTGGGGTCATCCTTGCCGTGATCTTTTTGCCTCCTCAGTCAACCACAAATGCAGCAATTACTTTGCCCTGATCTCCCCATCAGGGGAGTCACCTAGGGATGCTTTACTTCACGACTGGCCTCTGGATTTTATCTATGCTTACCCTCCTATTCCCCTAATACACAAAGTTCTTCAGAAAGTTCTTCGCTTGATGATCATCCTCATTGTCCCTTTCTGGCCTCGTCAGGTGTGGTTTTCTTTCCTGAGGTCTCATTTGAAGTATCCAGCTTGGATACTGGATCCCATTCATGATCTTATTTCCCATCCCTGGGGGCTTCCACTTCCCAATCTCTGGACTCTTCATCTAACCACATAGTTTCTCCAGTTCCAGTAATCCTTTCTCAGTCCGGGCTTTTTTCCCCAATTAGAAGTATTAATGTGAGAGTGTTCAATCTCGCCTTTGTTCTTACACATGGGTTCGGAGCTGATCCTCCGGCCCATTCTCAAAACTCTGCATCGAGAAAAAAAGCAAAAAGCTATCCAATACCCACAATCCACAACTCCCTCTACCTTTCATCTCTAGTTCAGCTGCCATCGCGCTGCTGGAGACTAGCTCGAGGCTTTTACAGATTTTTTTTTTATCTATTCTGTTTAAATTTCAAAATTTTCTTTCAATCTAGTTACTTAAAAGTTATAAGAGTTGGTGTGTGCAGGTGCATGAATTCTCGGTGCCTTAGAATAAGTAGTTTAAGTTAACTTTATGAATTTATAGAGTTTTTTGGAGACCTGCCACCCTACGTGAACACTTGTGACTAGAGAACTTGTTTGTTAGTTTGTTTTTAGCAGTTTATCACCCGGATTTGACACTTTAAAAAAAAACTTGTTGTTCTTGTTTTTTATTTTTTTCATTTTATCTTTAGACTTTTTTATTGACAGCTGTGACTGGATTTGACTTTTTTGTTGACTTTTACTGGACTGGACTGTCTCTTTATCTGTCAAGATGAAATCAGCTGGCGTTGGCGGCGGCTGGCTGGATGTGATCACAGTCAGCCACAGTTCCTGTGTCTACTGTGTCTTGTGTGTACCACTTACAAGGACTTTGCTCTATTTGCCTCTTTTGGTAGGAGGGATTGACGATAAGCGGCCGCGACAGATAGGCTGAGGATGCTGATACATCTTTCCAGGATTGCTGGGATGCTTTCCAGCCAGGGATCCAAGTCTTGAAGATTCGGAGAGGCGTCAGACCAAAGTCATCGGCTCCGAGTCTCTTAGAATCTGGCTCTTCCGAAGACTTACCAGACTTGAGGGGCCAGTGTTGGCAGTGTTAGCAGTTCCAAGCCTCGGGTCTTGGAACCCGGTGTGAACTCCCTCCACCCGACTCTGTTCCTGGAGTCGACTCTCTGTCTCGACTTCCGCCTTCGATCTTCTAGGCCCCTTTCTTGTACCGCCTCCTTCCCGTGGCGTGCACGTGGAGTCCAGAAAGCTGTGGCTCAGACCTCTCGGTTGATCCTCTCTCAGTTGATGTATGACTTGAAGGCCTGCCTATCTCCCATCTGTTCCTCCTCGCTCTTGTTCCTCCTCCGGGCTGACCTCGAAACTGACCTGATGATTGTGCTTTGACGGTTGCCACCTGGGTCCGGCACCGTTTGGCTTCCGTTTCAAACCATCGATCGGTACGATTATCGAACCGGTCTGGAGTCGGTCCGGACCGAGAGTCGAACGGCGTTCGGTTCAGCGCTCCCTCTCGGGGCGCTCGACCAGGATCGATAGGTTTCAAAGGCCGGTCGAGGGCGGTTCCCTTGAAACGGGTCTTCCTTCGCTTTCTTTCGGGATTCTCTACACCTGTTTGCCTTGGGATCATGATGCACCGGGAGACAACACATCAGCAAGTACAACTTCTCCTCCCACAAAGGACCAGCACATCAGCAGGCACCCACAAAGGACGTTATCCTCCTCTGCATCTCAGCCGCCCCTGGAGGTGCCACCTCACCTCGGAGGCTTCGGATGCTCCCAGTCCTCCCGGAGCCTTCCAAGACCCAATAGAGGAGGAACTTGGATTCTCCACAAGAATCCTTGACATCTGATACTGATTAGAGAATCCTTGACACTCCCTAAGATGACTACAGAGGATGTCTCTTTTTCTGCTGATTTGGAATCCTCAAACAGAGGTGACTGGCGACTACCCCCTTCTTCTCTGGAGTGAGTGTTGCTGAAGGCATTGAGTGCCGGTGACTGGCCTCCCCTGGTCCTCCGCCTTTGATCCTCCTGTGGAATTAATTGCTCGGAAGAGTCCTCCTCCTTTCTTACGCGGTGGAGTGGGTCCTAGGATTGACTGCAGTGGAACCAGTCCCTAGGAAGCGAATAGCTTAGTCCACCAAAGGGTTCAGAGTACGCCACCTCACAGGCAGCGTAGGCGAGGAGATATCGGAGTCTTCCTCATCTGTCCCATCCGCCTAACAAGATTCTAGGACATCCAGCAGGTCCCCGGGAAGCGCATTTTCAATTCAATGATTTTCCATCGTTCCCTTCATATCCAACTCATTTTACGTTTACAGAGGATCTATTTAAAGGTTGGGAATGCCCTTAAGGGTGCTACAGATGCCGCTGTTGGGAGAGAAAGTTACAGGTGATACAGACACCCTTACGTCCATTGTGAACTCATCCATGAGGCTGAACGCCTATCTCAACACCCAGGATCGAGGCTGATATCCTATTCAGCGATTGCTCTTCGTGGGGCAGCTGATGCGCTTATGTGTTACTGCTAAGCCTTCGTCTTCCTTCGCTAACGCCCCATTTATGTACACTTTTGGCCTAAAGTAAAAGTGCCACAGTGTGAACCACTTTTTGGCCCACTTTTGGCCCTAAAGTAAAGGAGACCCTACTTCCAGACCCCGTACCCAAAGGGCAGCGTGGTTTTTCCACCCCTTTTCGAAAACTGAGATCTTTCCCAACACAGGGTGATGTGGTCTGGAAACAGGATCTTTCCCAAAAGAAGAAGCCCAAAACCCCTCAGAGAATCCCATAAAACCAAGGTGACAGGGATAACCTCCTGCGTGAAGCAGAGGGGGTCCAAGGAGCCCGACTGTCCCTGCTCTGGAGGCACCAGGGGGTAAGGACTATACCCTCCTGCCTGGCAGAACTCAGCCTCCTGCAATGGAGTAAGCATTGTTACCTAGTTTTAGCCCCCATTCCTATGGCAAACTTCCAAGAAATCTCCCAGATGTACCACCCCATCTTACCAGCCAGCAGCAAACCCTATTTCAAAGCTGCTAGAAAAAGAATCCATCTATCCACCGGCGGCTACGATAGGATCTAAGGACTTAAAAGCAGCTACAGAAATCCAAATCAGGGAAGTAATTTCATCTCGACCCTACTCAAAGACCAAACACCTTTGTCCAAAGAAGGAAAAGTTCGAGGATGGTCACCTTTAGTGATCCTTCCACCTCGACCTAAGGGCGAGGAAAACCTTTGTCAAGAAAAGGCGCAGCATCAGTCATCAAAATGGCCAAGGTGTCCAGAGGATCTTTTGCGCTAATCCTGGGAGCCAGTCACTATCAGAAGGGCAATACTACCACATCAAAATGGCCCCCAGGGTCTTCACATCATGCATGGCAGTGGTAGCAGAGCATCTGAGGCGCCTAGGATTCACCAGTTTCTGAGAGTGAATGACAAATGCATGGTCCACCAGGCGTCTACTGATACAATCCCAATTGCATGGCTACAACTGTACACCTTGGCATCTCAGTGCCCACCCAAATCGTTGCTGGCCATCATCTGGCTCCTTGTTCATGAGGAGCGGAATTAGATACGCGCATCTCAATTCTAAAACTTCCTACTATTGAGAACCTTGGCATCTTCAATTCATATCAAACTTCTTCTGTCGATCAGGAAGTCCAATATCTATTGTTCTGAACAGAAAACGGTCTCATGGCTTCTCATTCTGCGATACCATTGGGAAGACTGCACATGAGAGTGCTACATTGGCTTCAATTTTGGGTCTGGTCATTCCAACAACTTCCACTTACTCGAAATGTGATACTTAGTGAGCAAATTCTCATAATAATGTGGTGGTGGAAGACTGCACATGAGAGTCTGAAGACCATTTTTCTTTGCACAACTCGTCAGCGGCGTGTACGGGCGCTTCCTGATAAAGTGGGGGCATCTTCGCTACAAAGACGGTCCAAAGGCGAATGGACAATCTGAATTACTATCTGCATCAATGTTCTGGAGTTGAGGGCAGACCCAAAGGCGTTGCAACACTTTGCCTGACGCCTCTCAGGGACCATTATGTTTTCAGGACAGACAACATGTTAATCTCGTGGTAACCTGTACATCAATGTTCTGGAGTTGAGGGCAGTGTTTTTGAGTTGCTGAAGGTTTTGGCCCTGGGCTTCCAGTCCACGGTGGCTTTCTGATGTACAGACAACGGGGTCATCAGCTACATAATAAACAAGCAAGGGGAACCAGGTCTTACCAACTATGCAGAGAGGCCACTCAAACAGTCAGTTGCGAGGAGTCCAATTGGGTTAAATGGATACAACCTACCCACCACGTCATCCAACGCCATAGCCGACATGTAAAATGGGAGCTGCGCCTATGCCCCTCGAAGTCCCCAGGCAGCTGGTGCACGATTGGCGCCAAATGGGAACTACTTTTCCTCATTTCCCTGATTGCAGTCCTTCTAACCGCTAAGTTGCCGCGTAGGGACTATTATTCCTGTAAAGGGGATCTGGCCTCGTCCGATTTGGTTCCCGAAAGCCAACATCACGCCTTAGGGGACCTTATTTGCTCCATTTCCCCTGAGATCTGCTGACTCACTCGTCAGGAGTTTCCACCCATCTAGAATCTCATTCGCCTTGTTGGCTGCTCCTTTAGCCATTTGGGCCCCTTTCTATTGCATCACCGCATTCAAGACCTTGGATTGGCTGGACCCAGAGCCACTATTAAGACTTGCAGTAAATTGGGCGTTTTGTCACCCATCTCTAGAATCTTCCATCTAGCAGCTACGAGCTCCGCTTCCCAAGGTAGTAGAATTCCCTCTTAATGGGGTTCATCCCATCAGTTTAGCTTTAAGGTACAGTTAGCTGCCAGAAGACTTAAATTCCCAGTAAGTGGTGGTGTGTCTCTTCTGGGCGTGAACTTTGTAAAAGCTTAGCTGTTTCTTCACATCAGACCAACAGTCAGAAGATGAATTCTATTATGAATTGCAGACTTTGCGCTACTTTTTAAGGTTGCCACCCTTTGAACCAGCTTCATCAAGTCGAAATCACCGTGGTGTGGAAAGCATTATTTCTAGTAGCCTTCAGCTTTTAGACGGTGTTCACTTCAGGAGCACCAGTCAGAAGTCCGAAAATTTAATTTTCATTTTAAACTTATTGCTTTCTAAATTGATGTCCTTTCTGAACAAAGTTTGTTCTTCTAGTAATTTTTTAATTTTTCATTCTTTACATGTATTGTACAAAGACCACTCTAATAAAATTGGAGTATATGTGTCTGAGCTTCGGGCCCCATAGACAACTCAGATTTTATTTTTATTCAGCACTCTGATCTGGGAAATACTATTTCTAGCTTTTGCTGATAGCAGAGGGTCTTCTTTTGATTCTGAAGCGAACTTCTTCTAAGTGGCTAACTGACTTGTATTTATTTATGTTTATGAAGCTTCCAGTGTGACCAGGCAAAACTACCAGATCAGGACTCCAGATCAGTTTCTACATCTTTGGCTCCCTTTAGACGTACCTTTAGACGCACTATTTTGGGCTAAACCACATACTTTTATCTCTCATTACAAAGTTTCTCATTACAAAGTGGACGTGGTTTCTAGGGATAGGGCAGTGCTCGGTTCCACTGTGCTCAAGAACGTTCTTCCTCAGGAGCTAGGGCGCTAGGATGTGTACTCATGTAAGAGAAAAAGGATTAGATTGAACACAAGAAGTTATGTCCTTACCATATAGCGTTCCATGTGGAGTGTTCATCTCAGCCTTTCCTCCCACCAAATCAACCACCCACCCCCCGTTCGATTTGGTGCCTGGTCTGGAGGTATTCTCCTTCTGCTGTTGCAGTATTAGTGTTACTATGTTTTTTTTTTTTTTGTTTTTTATGTACACTTATGTATGTAGTTGGCATGTGTGTATGCTTTATGTCTGTGTTATACAAACTAGATGTTTAATAAAAGGCAGAGAAGTTGTGGGAGAGGGGGATCCTCGGGCTTTTCTCGATGCAGCTTTTGCAGTCGGCCCGCTTCAGGAGGCCGAGGATGGCTCCAGACCAGGAGTCGTGTACCCATCCAGAACTAGAACACATGTATGGGCAGCGTGGAACGAGACATATTTTGGCTTCTCAAAAACCGTCTATGAAGAAGGTGTATTCCAGTAAATGAAAAAGGTTTTCCATGTATCCAAACAACAAAATCTGGATCCTTTTTCAGCCCCTATTCCTGATGTTCTACTCTTCTTATCTTCCCTTTTTCAGGATGGAGTGAGTTTTTCTACCGTTAAGCTCCAGTTGGCTACCATTTCCAATTTCCATAATACCTTTTCTTCCAAACTATGTAAAGTCTTTTTGAAAGGGGTTTTTCTCCTTAGACCTCCTATTAAGGACCCATCCCTGCCATGAGATTTGACCTTGGTTCTGCAGTCCCTAATGCAAAAACTTTTGAACCAGCTAGTTCATGCGATATTCAGTTCCTTTCCTGGAAGATGGCCTTTTTAGTGGACATTACTTCGGCCAAGAGGGTCTCAGAACTCCAGGCTCTGTGCATTAAGCCTCCGTTCATGATCTTCCATAAGGACAGGGTGTCTTTTAGAACAAATCCTTCCTTCCTAAAGTGGCATCTGAAGTTAATCTCAATCAATTAATCTACTGGTCTTCTTCCCTAATTACTCTAATAAAGGAGAATATATCTTTCATTGTTTAGATGTCCACAGACAATTACATTTTTATCTAAAAAGGACTGAGGAGTTTACAAAGGTGGACCAACTTTTTTTGGCTTTCTCTCAAAATAGAAAGGGCCATGCCGTCTCCAGAGTGACTATTTCTAGGTGGATTGCTAGTTGTATCTTTTCCATTTATGCTAGTAGGCCTTTAGAATTATCCAGACCGGTTAAGGCCCGTCCTACTAGGCCTATTGCTACGTCATCGGCCTTTTTGGCTAGACTTTCCCTTGATGAGATTTGTGCTGCTGCAACTTGGTCTAATCCACATACGTTTGTTTTGCACTACAAATTGGACGTAGTGTCTAGGAACAGGGGTGCATTTGGTTCCTCCGTACTGGGGACTCTGACCCATCTGGGATGAATAATGACACAGATAGCATCAGATAAAGAGTTATGTAATTAATATAACTTGGCATCCGTTGCTATCCAGTGTCATTATTTATCACATTCCCGCCCTCCTTCCCCCTTCCTTCTTTAGGTTCTGGCAAGGCTGAATTGGCTTATATTGGGTAAGAACATTTTTGGCCTTCTGTTGCAGTTGTTTCTGCATTTCTACTAATTTAGCAAACTCGATGTGAGGGTTAGAAGGTAGTGAGGGATTATGGGAAGGGGAGGAGCTTGAGCTCTGGATCTGTCTGAGAAGTTGCCAGCTCAGATCCAAGGTCAGATCAAGACCTATCTGTTATGAATGACACTGGATAGCGCAGATGCCAAGTTGTGCGAAGTACATAACTCTTTTTAGTCTCTTACCACATATCCTTAGCTGCCATAACAGAAGCCTTTTTAATTCATATACCTAAATACTTCATCTTATCATGTCCCAGTAAATATGGGTATTGCTGAACCAGTTCATGTGTGGGTACATAATTTATAGTTTCAGCCTTTGTTTTATCTTCATTAATTTTAGATCCCAGAAAGACTTGAAACTGTGTCAAAATGTTCCACAGCACTGAGGTGCCCCTTTCTGGATTTATCAGGTACAAAATAAAATCATCTGCAAATAAAGCCAACTTTTCTTGATTGCCATATCAATTATATCCTTGTAATTCTGAGTCCCTTATTTTCTTTGCCAATGGCTCTAAATATAAAGCAAATAACAAAAGGGAAAGAAGACATCCCTGTCTGGTTCCTCTTTTCAAACACACCTTATCTGAGAGGAACCCACTCACTTTAATTCTTGCCTCTGATCCTTTGTACATCCTTCTAATTAAACCTTATTATTTATATTGGGGAATGCAAATGCTTCCAATGCCTTACTCATAAAATCCCAGTTTACTCTGTTAAAATGCTTTCTCTGCATCAAGACGTACCAACAGCAAAGGTATTTTCTTGCATTCTGCTTCCCCTTTTATCAGCATTGTTCATTAATGTTGCTAAATGTTTGCCTCCCCTCAAAAAAAAAACACACTTTTCCATATCTATCGATTTTGGCAACACCTTTGGCATTCCTTTACTGTTAAACAAAATCTTCCAGATCTTTATCACTTTCTTCCCTCTTAATTTCCAAACTTCCACTGGAATACCATCTGCTCCTGAAGGTTTTCCTGAAGACTGATTACACCAAACTTTTTTTTTCTCAACAACTCCTATCTTAACTGCTGCTTGTTGAACCTTGTCTGCCTCTACCTTTTGGCATAATTAAGTCTTCCATGAATATTTCCATTTATACTCTTTCTTGATGTCCACATTTGTGTGCTTTATACAGATTTTCATAAAATTTACGGAATATCTCTAACAGCTCTATAGGATCTCTCATAATTTATCTTGTTATAGTTCCCTAAGTTTGGTGACAACCCTTTTTATGTTCTATTGCCTAAGTTGCTGTGCTAAAAATTTTTGTGCTCTGGAATTATCAAAAAATAGTTGCTTAACTGCAGTCTTTCTAAATTCTTGCATATTATCCAGATACTCCCTTGTTTTTTTCTTTAGCACTCTGCATTGCTCTTCCTCTTGTTCTGTGAAACTCCCCTTATTCTGCAATACTTTAACCTTTGTCAGCCCCACTAAGTAATTTCTAATACTTCTTATCCATATCTCTTTCTCTTTTAATTCAATCCTATATTTAAACTTCATATTCATTTTATCTCAGTCACTAGCTGTAACTTCTAAAGATATTTCTATCTTCCCTAATAATTCTTGAATAATTTCCATTACGCATTCCTTAAATTTCCCTGTTTTTAAGAGGTAGGTGAGAAAGCACCAATGTCTTATTTTTACTTCATTACCTTGCATTTTTATCTTAGTTTTCATTGATACATGATCAGAAATAATTATTGGATATGTGTTGAAGCTGTCAATTAAATGCACATGTTCCTGTGAAATATTATATATTATGTTGTCCCATCTCTGTTTCATTCTTGCTGGGTTTGGAACCAAGCATCGGTTCTGACTCGGCCTTTTTACTAAAGCTGAAGAACTTCCACTGGGTCGAGGCTATTCCCTATCCCATGATGCCTAGAGAAGGTTACCCAGATCTTGTTTGCCGCTAAACTAGATCGGAAGCTTCTCACTGTGCTCAGGCTAAGTGAAATTCTTTTTTGGCTATAATACAGTTATGTAGTGTTTTTTGAGATGTATATTGTTGTAGAGTAGTTCTAGAGACATTAGGGATAGTTTGTGCTGCTTTTATAGTGGGCGTTTGTTGTTTTTGTTGTGCTTGGCCGTCATTTTTGTTAGGCCTACAAACCCTTTTCCATGTTAAAGCCTTAGTTTCTCCCGTACGAACCCCTTTTAATTAGAGGGTTCGTCCTTTGTCTTTGTTTCAGCCTGTTTAAGTTAGAGGTCTCCCCCTCATGTTTTTCTACTTCCTAGAAGTTTCATCGTTTTAGTTAGAGATGTCTCCTCTGGCTAGAGGGGATTGTCGCTTGAGTTAGAGACCTCTCCTCTAGTCCCTTCTCCTCCCCATGTGTTTAAAAAAAAAAAAAAACAGTTTCACCTTGTTTAGTTAACTGGCTTTCCTACTTGTAGTGTTATTGTGTTTAAAAATTGAGTAGACTTTAGCAACCTTTTTGGTTTTTGCCTGTCAGATAGCTTTTCCTGGACTGTGTGGTTAGTTTTGCTAATATATCTTAGGAAGGGAAAGAAGTGAAGCAATCAGGCTTCAAGAAGTATGACTCCTGTACACAAAAGATGTTGATAACTGACGGACACACTAGCTGTGTCTTTTGCTTAGGTGCAATACACCTGCAGGACTCCTGCTCTATTTGCCATGGTTTTAGCTCCAGGGTCCTGCAGGAACGCAAGAACAGACTCATTGTTAGGGGCTTGATTAAGGGTCCTTTTATCGAGGCATTAGAGGGAAGTCAGACCTCTAAATATTCTCATTCCTGAAGATCTGACAAATCCAGTAAGAGAGCTGCTTCTTCGGCTCTTGTTTCGGAGCCGACAAACAAGCCATCTAAGGACACAGTTTCAGACCCGAAGGCTTTCAGGCCCGATGAGGCTAGTCCTATGGTCCCACCAGCTTTATTGGAATCAGTTAGGAGCCGTGCATGGAGCCAGTCCCCAACTGTGGAGCCGGTCTCCTCTGTACCCCACTCCCCTCATTCTTTCAGGAGCCTGTCTGATTACGATTTGGAGCGAGTGGTCAGGAGGTAGCTTCGGACTCCAGCGCTGGCCAAGATCCTTTCGAGTCCAGCCCAGAAGGAAATGAAACCGATGACTGTCACGACCCCTTACTAACACGATAAGCTATGCTTATAATTCTCAGCATAAACAATTGCCAGGAAAGATTAGGGCCCACTCAACAAGAGCTGTGTCGACTTCGGACGCTTTTCAAGCCAGATTGCCTTTGGACTCGATCTGTGCAGCAGCCACATGGGTCATTCCTCATACCTTCATCTCATTACAAAGTAGATGTGCCCTCCCGGAACTGGGCTTCATTTGTTTCCACTGTTCTGAAGAGCTTATTCTCTTGAGCCACCCAAGAAAGAAGGTGGTGGGAATGCTGTACCAACCAGCAAGAATGAAGGCGAGATGGGACAACATAACATTAAGAAGTTATGCACTCACCATAACGTTCCATGTTTGTTGTCTATAATCTCACCTTCATTTTTGCGTCCCAGTTACATATGTGCTCTGGTTCCCTTCTTGCCTCATAAGATTTAGGCTACGGATGATTAACATTATTTTTGGAATATGAGTTCTAATTTGTTAGTGTTTTTTGCAACAAGATCTGGGTAACCTTATCTAGGCATCATGGGATAGGGTATAGCCTCGAGCTAGTGGAAGCCCTTGAGCTTTAGTAAACAGGCCAACTGAACTGATGCTCGGTTCCGAACCCAACCAGCAAGAATGAAGGTGAGATTATGGACAACAAACATGGAATGTTATGGTGAGCACATAAGTTCTTATTCTGTCTAGTCTAGCCCAGTTATTGTACCTTGGGGAATAATATGTAAATTCTGTCCAACTTCCTGTTACTGAATTCACATATTCCATGCCAAATATTTTCATAAATTTCTTCAGATGTCTGCCCTGCTTTTTGTTATATTGTCCCTTCAAGTTCTCAGTAATACATCCTCATTATTGTAAATTAAATTCCAGTCCCCAATTATAAATAATATTCCCTGCCGAAAGCTGATTATTTCTCCCAAAATGTTCTTAAGTTCCAAAATAGCAGTTTTCAGTGGAATTTAAGTACATGCCATTATAATTCTCCTTCCTTGGCAGTAGGCTTGTTACTGCCCCAAATCTACCATATTTTCTTCCTCTATCAGTATCAGATCCCCTCTAATAATTTACAATTAGTATAATTACTCATCTGAAGTAGTTGCTTCATTTGTTCTGCAACCTGTGGGTATCGGATCCGACCTCGGATCCGAGCTGGCAGCTTCACAAGCTAAAAGATCCGAGCTCCTAGCTCCTCCCCCTACCCATAATCCCCTGCTGCCTACTGTATTACCCCAGATCGAGTTTGCCGTGGCTGAAGACAGCTACTTGTGAAGAGCTCCTTAAGCTTGGAGAGGTCGTTTCAGCTTTTTCTCCTTGAGAAAATTTCTTTAAGTTAAATTTAAGCTTGTTAGTGTTAATTTCCCTTTAGAAATAGTGTTAGCCCCCTTTCTGTAGTTTTCTCGTGGTCGTTAGCTTTTTTTCTTCCCCTCCCCTTTAGTGTTTGGGTGTGTGTGTGCTTTGTGTAATGGCGGAAGGGCCCAAAGCCATTTTTTCCAAGTGCACTGAGTGTGGCCATAAGCTTTCCCCAGCTGATGGCCACACTCAGTGTGTCTTGTGCCTGGGGGTGGCCCATTTATCAACGGCTTGCCAAATCTGTGCAGCCTTTAATCCTCGGGTGATTAGGGGCAGGAAGAACAAGC
Organism: Protopterus annectens; assembly: GCF_019279795.1. Taxonomy (NCBI): domain Eukaryota; kingdom Metazoa; phylum Chordata; order Ceratodontiformes; family Protopteridae; genus Protopterus; species Protopterus annectens. The sequence continues at coordinate 1,412,605,060 of NC_056743.1, forward strand.
TGATCCTGGCGGGCCTACTTCCTCAGGATTCTGCTTCTTCTTCCGCCCCTTCGAAGTCTCAGGCTACTATCGTAGCCCCGGCGCCTTCAGCTCCCCCCGTTCTGCCTGGGACTCAAACTCCCCCTGCTGTGCAGAGTTCGGGGGACTCTAGTGCTTCTTTCTCCAAGGAAAAAAGGCACAAGGAGAAAGATAAGCACAGGTCTCACAAAAGGTGGGCTGAGGATCACTCCTCAGCCTCCCCTTCGAAAGTTACCAGCTCTCCCTTGAAGGTCCCCGGATCCTCCCCCTCTCAGCTCCGTTCGCATCGTTTCTCACCGGAGGAGGAGTACCGGTCTCCTTCGAGACTTCTTCTTACCGACGCGGACATGGATCGGATGATGCGTCAATTCCTGCAGACCCAAATGCAGATAGGAGTGCTCTTGCCTCCCCCCCCCTCAGGGTCCTTCTCTGACCCGGTTTAGGGTTTTGGAGTCATTGGATCTGGGCCCTTTCGGAGCCGGGGTTTCGTCGGCGCCGATAGCTCCGGTATCTTCGACACCGACCTTGCCTTCGAGCGTGTCGGATCCTAGCTCTTGGGGCCGAGCATCAGATCCGTGGGGATTGGTGCATCTCCGGCGCAGTGTAAGTCGGAGCACACCTCTCTCTCGGATCCGACTGCTACGACTCCGATCCCTGCTTCGGAGCCGAGGAGACTACTTTCGGAGCCTGGGGAAAGTAGTTCTCCTTCGGCTTTTGAGGTAGTGGAGAGGGTTCATTTGAGGTCTTCCAGATCCCCGGTCTGGGCCTTGGATCCACCCCCCTATGCATGTGGGTCTATCCTCCATCATCCATACTATGGGACAGCCTGCTCAAACCCTCCAGTTAGTTCCCCTTGGAGGAACAGGACCCTGTGGGTGAGCCCTCCTCGGACAGCCACTCTGAGGAGGTGCCTCGCAAACGGCAGTGTAAAAGGAGGCACCTGGACTCCACTGAGTCCATCACCATGGACACGGATTTGGATGAAGGGGAAGGTTCCCCAAGATCACCCCCCGAAGATGTCTCCTTTGGAGACATCATGGAAATGTTGCTTATTAGAGGGGGGTGGTCTGCCCAAAAACCTTCCTCGGGCGAATTGGTGTTCCTGGAGGCATTTGAGGTGGGCCCGTCTACCTCCTGGGTGTCCCCCCGGCTGACCCCCTGGTGGACTTAATTACCACCAGGGCGTGGAAAGAACCCGACACCATGGAGCCAATCCCCAGATGTCCTGAGAAAGTTCTTAGTCCCCCCGCAGATAGGCAGTCCTGGGCTAAGGGGTCCCCTGTTGATGCCATGCTGGTGGCGGCTGCCACGAAAAAGGAACTCGCACAGGAGAGTTCCTTGGTCCATCCTCCGGATAAGGAATCTCGGGCGATGGACCGCATTGGGAAGCGGATGTTTGCTTCAGCAACCTTCTCTATAAGGGCGCTGAACTATATGGCACACATTATCAGGCTATAGCGAGACTTAATTAAGGAATATGCTGCAGCCCCCCCAGAGTCCATGACGGTCGTGGATAAGGGCACATTTGCGACTCGTATGGCCACTCTAAAGTCCATCTCTAACACGTCCATGCGGTTACTCTCTCATGCTACCGAGAGAGCCGCTAGGACTAGCGGAGCCGGGGTCATCCTGCAGCGTCACGCCTGGCTCCGCCTTTGCGATTTTGCGGATCCCTTCAAGGCATCCTTCGCGAATGCACCCTTTGACAAATCTTCGCTTTTTGGCAAGACCATATGCGAGACGCTGGTCCAAAGCGAGAAGGATGGGAAGATGCCGTCTGCCGTCGGGGTCCGCTTCTCGAATCCCCAACGATCCTTTTATTAGGAATCAGAGGGGACAAAAGATGTTGTGGTTCCGCAAGTCTCAGCAGTCCCACCCGGCTTCGGACCCCTCGTCCTCTAGAGGCAGAGGAGGACAAGGTGGACGCCGGCCCAGAGGCAGAGGGGGGCCACGTAACTTTGGGTCTAGGGAACCTTTTTCGGACAGGCCCACACAACAGCCCTGAGGGCTTACCCGGCTGTCCCCTCTCTGGAGGCAGTCGGGGGGCGTTTATCACAGCATCTGTCAAATTGGGAGTCCATCACAACAGATCGATGGGTGCTCCGAATCATATCCAGAGGTTACGCCATTCCTTTCATTCACCTACCCCCCAAAGTCAGGCGCCTCCCCGATGTCCCACCCGATCAAAGGGAGGCTGCAGCCTTAGAAGTGTCAAAGCTGCTAGAAAAAAGAGCCATCCAGCCCGTCCCCCCAGACCAGTCCGGATCGGGCTACTACTCCAGGTTCTTTTTAGTGCCAAAGAAGACGCTCTGAACCTGTTTGTCCCCAAGGAAAAGTTCCGGATGGTCACTCTTCAGGCTATTCTCCCCCTTCTTCGGGAGAATGACTGGATGTGCTCCATAGACCTCCAGGATGCGTACTACCATATTCTGATGGACCGACGATCTAGGAGGTTTCTCCGTTTCCGGCTAGGAGACAGTCATTATCAATTCAGGGTTCTCCCGTTTGGACTCACCTCAGCCCCCAGGGTGTTCATCAAGGTCATGGCAGTGGTCGCAGCCCACCTGAGACTCCAGGGAATTCAGGTCTTTCCATACCTGGACGACTGGCTCCTCGTCACCCCCAGCAGGCATCAACTCTGCGTTGCAAGGGATTACACTCTAACACTCTTGCCCAGAAGTTGGGCATATCAGTGAACCTTCAAAAGTCCTCCCTTCAGCCAGTACAGGTCTTGGAGTGTATAGGGGCCAAGTTGAACACGTGCATTTGTCGAGCCCTACTAACTCCGGACAGACTGAACAGCCTATCGCATCAGGTCTTAGCCCTTCTTCGAAGCCCAGCTCCTGCGGCGGAGTTAGTCCTGAGGGCACTGGGGTCGATGGCAGCAGCCATCGGGCTCTCTCTTCATGCACGCCTCCGGATGAGGATCTTACAGTGGACTCTTCAAGTTCAATGGTCGTTAGTGCTTCACCCACTGAACACCCCGATTTCACTGAGCAGAGTTTGCAGGGACTCCCTCCTTTGGTGGCTTCGCTCACGGGAGCTGCAAGAAGGGAGACCCTTTGTTATTCCCCCACCCCAAGCCACATTGACCACGGATGCTTCTCGCCTCGGGTGGGGGGGCATTGTTCGGGCAGAACCGTCCAAGGCACGTGGACCCCCATAGAGACCGCTTTGCATATCAATGTCCTAGAGATGAGGGCGGTGCTTTTGGTGTTGCAAGCTCTCCACGGCCTTCTCCCTCTAGGGACTATTGCGATCCAGACAGACAACATGGCGGTAGTCTGGTACATAAACAAACAGGGGGGAACCAGGTTTTATCCCCTCTGCCGAGAAGCTATGAGAGTGTGGGAATGGGCGATATCCACCAACCGCTTTCTGATAGCAACGCACATTCCGGGTCGGTCCAACATATTGGCGGACAAACTGAGTCGGGTGATTCTCACCCCGTACGAGTGGTCTCTCAATCCTTCAGTTGCGAAGCAAATCTTCCGCGCATGGGGTTGGCCTCGCTGCAATCTTTTTGCCTCTCCGTCAAACACAAAGTGCAGCAAATACTTTGCAATACTTCCCCCTTCAGGGGAAGCCCCAAGAGACGCTCTGGTACATGCTTGGCCACCCAGTCTTCTTTATGCTTACCCCCCCCTTCCGCTTATGGTGAAGTTCATTCAGAAAGCACGTCGGTTGGGGAGCAGAGTGATCCTCATAGCCCCATTCTGGCCTCGTCAGATCTGGTTCCCTTACCTACGGTCTCACAGTGTTGTTCCTCCATGGATTCTGGATCCCATTCCAGATTTGATATCACTTCCTGCGGTGTGCCAAACCCCGAACCTGCTAAACCTCAAGCTGACTGCTTGGTTGATCCAGTTCCTCTGATGGCTAGGAAGGCCATTCTGGTGGCAGCCCATAAACTTGCTACCAGAAAAATTTACAATAATAAATGGAAATGCTTTTCCATTTGGGCCGAACGCAAGGGCCCGGAACCATTTACAGTTCCTATTCCAACAATTCTGGATTTTTTGTCACTAATCTTTCAGAAGGGAGCGAGCGCTTCCACAGTTAAGGTGCATTTAGCAGCCATTTCCCACTTTCATGTGGGGGATGGACTGGGATCAGTAGCAGCCTCAAAGATATGCAAAACCTTCCTGAGGGGCATTTTTCTTTTGAAACCACCGGTGAAATCTGTAATTCCCCCGTGAGACTTAACTTTAGTACTACAAGCTTTGACAAGTCCACCCTTCGAGCCTGCCTCTTCAGTTCCATTGAAATTCTTGTCTTGGAAAACAGCCTTTTTAGTGACGATCACATCAGCCAGGAGGGTCTCAGAACTTCAAGCCCTGTGAATGAAACCCCCCTACCTCATCTTTCACAAGGATAGAGTGTCTCTCAGGACTAACCCGTCTTTCCTACCAAAGGTGGCTTCAGAGTCAAATATTAACCAATCAATCAATTTACCAGTATTTTTTCCAAATTTTCAGAACAAAGGGGAATACACATTGCACAAACTGGACGTACACAGGCAATTACATTTCTACCTGCACAGGACTAAGGATTTTCGCAAGTCTTATCAGTTGTTTGTGTCCTTTGCCAAATCAGCTATGGGAAAGGCAATTTCTAAAGTAACTCTGGCAAATTGGATTTCCCAGTGCATAATCCATGGGTATACGTCCTCAGGTAAACCAGTTCCTACGGGAATTCACGCTCACTCAACCCGATCCATTGCTACATCAGCAGCTTTCTGGTCCAGGGTTCCTATGGACGACATATGTTCAGCAGCTACTTGGTCCACTTCTCACACGTTCATCTCCCATTATAAATTGGATATGATTTCGAGGAGTAGGACTTCCTTTGGCTCTGCGGTGCTTTGGAATATCCTTCTGTAAGGCCACCCAGGGTTAATTTCTATAGGTAGCTGGGGACTCTGTCCCACAGGTTGCAGAACAAATGAAGTAACTACTTCAGATAAAGAAGTTATGTACTCCCCATAACGTTCCATCTGAGTAGGTACTTCATTTGTCTGCAAACAAACCCCCCACCCCCTCCATACCCCCTAACCACATCAGGTTAACTGGCCATCTGCAAAATGTCTTTTTCATGAGATGAAGCAGGGCTTGATCCTCTGTCGAGGGTGTGAATTGTTTAGGACTGAGCAAACTCGATCTGAGGTAATACAGTAGGCAGCAGGGGATTATGGGTAGGGGGAGGAGCTAGGAGCTCGGATCTTTTAGCTTGTGAAGCTGCCGGCTCGGATCCGAGGTCGGATCCGATACCCACAGGTTGCAGACAAATGAAGTACCTACTCAGATGGAACGTTATGGTGAGTACATAACTTCTTTTTCTTTTCTTCTGTCCTTGATATTCTGCTGAATATCCATTCTGAAATCCTCTTCTTGTCAAATCCCCACATGCTTTTGTTTGCAAATGTGTCTTCTTACAGCATTGCTATTTGCACTCTGGATTTCTTAGTATAGTTCAATACCCTTTCCTTTTTATCTACACCCGTTAGGCCACTCACATTCCAGGATAACATGGACATCATAGACATCATGATAAAAAGTTATTGTTCCCACCTATTATACACAACAGTTTTTTGAATATGTATGTCCAGCTTTTGTGTTACATGCTTATACTGATGTTTGGCAGGCTGACGTTTTGTACAGTTGTTTCTTCTTATCTCCATTTGAACCAGTGTCAAAATTTTCAAGACTTTTTGTTTTAATGAAAACCCTCAAACAAAAACGAAATACAAAACACTCCCATCACCTATTAACTTGGAACAAATACAAAACTAAGTACATCTTCAAAATGTGAAGTTTAGCCCTCCAGAAGGGAATAAGCCCCAAACTGATGGGTGTACCTACAGGCATTATCTAGCCTAAAATAAGGTTACCCATGCCAAATTGCCTGCTATAGCCTATGATGCCATTTACCCTGATTGTTGTTTGTTCTTTTTTATCTCTTTTCCCTTCTCATATATGAAAAAACAGCTTGTATACTTTCAGAAAACATTATTTTTATCCCTAAGGAAAAGTGCATTGGCTGTCTTTAAACAAAACTTAATTGTAGACTTTTCTGTCGACTGCATTCAAGTATTAAGGCTGCTAGGAAGGTTGTTACCTTTTATTCACTTCCCATAATTTCATACTTCATTTTTTTCACTTGTACATTAAAATTTTGCATATCCCTCAGCAAGGAATACTCAGAATTCTGCAAGACAGATTGTCTTTATGGAAATATGCTGATATACTCAGCAATGAGTCTTTGTAAATTTCACTCAGGAAAAAATGCAGAGTTGCCCTCAACTGCAGACATCTCTATTCCAGTGAACAATTTGCCAGTGGAAAACAAACAAGCTAATATCTTTGTAGTTGTAAGAAGTTTAGCATTTTCATGGCTTTCATCATTTCATCTTATTTTTGAAGCCTACATGCTTACAAAAACACATGTTTACAGCTTAAGACAAAGGTAGTAATCTAGACATTCATCCTTTTAAAATAAAAAGAGAAAATATCCTAATTCTACATATAGTATGATCAGTGCACTTTTACTCTCTACCTCAGCAGCCCAAGATCACAGCATATGAGCATTAAACTTGCTTTTGTCCAGCCTTTTTCCTAATATTATACTGTAAAACCTATATTTCTTACAGCTAAAGTACTTGTTTATTTTAATATTTTTAACATGTGCAACAGTCACTGACAAGACTTCCCCCACATTTAAAATACTGCTGGCTACACACTACACAAACTGTTTTACTGTATATAATATGCAGTTTATACTACAAAGTATTTTATACAAATATTAATAGAAACAAAAATTGTTTTACTTACAGTTAGTCTTCCCCTTTTAGTGTCCTTCTAAACATTTATGATATAAAGTTGGATATATACTTTCCAGTCCACCCACAAGTTTAACAAAGTTAACAGAAGTCAAGTGTTTTTCAGCCACTCTTTCTTGCAAAACTGTATTTCACAAATGTGACAAGATGCTTCATAGTCTTCCATTTAGTCACTAATTTCACAGTTGCTGGTCTTGTTCTTGTTCATCTTCATCTCCCAGTGCCAGACTCTGGTTCAGGTCCAAGGTACTGCTGATTCTTCCAGTCGTCTTGTGCTTTTTTCTGTCTCTCAAGCATTTTACTTTAGAATATTGGAAATGGTTTCCCTGGCAAAGTGTCTCTATTTATTATACTGTCAGAAGAATGCAAAGCAGAGTCCTGTTTTGCTTGCTGGCTCATTTTTTGTTGGATAAACTTTTTTAATTTTCTCCTTTGCCTGTTCTGTGACAAAAATGACTTTGATCCTCTGGGAAAAAAAACACTTTGTAGACAGCTGGACACAGCAGCTTGAATCTTACACCTGCCTCTCAACATTCCCTGGTTGCTGGGATAAATTTGCTTCTCTTCTGCCTGGTGTACACTGAAAAATCGTTTACTACAAACACTGTGCTGTCTCCAATTTTTAATACTCTGCCTGTCTGCTACAGTTCTGTCAGAATCAACTCTTTCTGCTGGTATGAGATTGCATCTTTAGTAATACAAGTCTTGCTTGCTTTCTCACGGCTAGATTTGGAGCATGTACTTGATCTGCCTTTTCAGTTAACAAATTTTGCTGTGGAACATCGAACCATTTGCTTGTTTGTGCTTTCACAAAATGAATACAGTCTGTTCTTGCCAGTTTCTCTGGTACAGCAAAAAATATCAGATTTTTTCTATGCGCTCTATCTTCTAACTCAACTATTTTTTAAACAGTTATACTTGAGAAACGTCATATTCAGCCAGCTTTTTTTCTTCATGTCAGTCTGTGATTTTTGCAGTTTTATCAGTTTATCTGCACACTGCGGTGGTGGTGCTGCTGTAGCGTTGTCGCCTCATAGCAGGACGTTGTCCTGTTCGATTCTCAGCTAGAGCGTCTTCTGTGTGGAGGCATACGTGAATGGGGCGTGCCTTCGTTGAAGGTTGTGTGTCAGGGCTGGTAACCCGGTATGTAAAAATCCACTACCAATGATTAGCAGACCGGAGTTCCGCTGTGGCGACCCCTAACCGGGAAAAGCCGAAAGACACAAACAAATCAGTTCATCTGCACAGCTAGTTAAAGCTTCTTCTCTCTTTTTATTTTAAGCCGCTTGTTGTTTGAATAGATATATTCCTCCACTGCTTTCATTTATATTAATCATCTCTGAGCACATTTGATTTATTTTTTTTCCTCTAAATTACTGGAAGCCATCTCTTGAACAAAAGCTGAAGCCTGGACTGCCTTTTGTTGAAGAGCTGCAAAATCCTTCCCAGACATTGTGTTTTCTTTTCACTTTTTCTGGTTGATTTTCTGTCAGGTTTTTCAGAGTTCTTTTTGCTGGCATTTAGGCAGTTTAATTAATAGCCATTAACTGAATTTTACCCCCCCAAAAAATTTCAGTGGCATTCTTTTTTCTCATTTTCTGCTTTCACACTAGGATAGCTGATGTTATATTGTTGATCAGTGTGCAGCCATCTTGGAAGTCTAGATGGCATATGTTTTTTTAAGGAATAATGTGAAAGTGTTCAATCTCACCGTTTGTTCTTACACACGGGTTCGGAGCCGATCCTCGGCTCGAGTTAACATAGCAAAGCTCTGCATCTTAGAGAAGCTCGAGACCAGGCTATATCCCACAATCCTCCCTGCCATTACTCAGATCTAGTTTGCCGCTGCAACGGATAACATCGATAAGAGAGCTCGGACCAGAGAAAACTTTGTTGTTCAGATAAGATAGTTATTGTTTTGTTTAAAAGTTCTTATAGTTATTGAGAATTTAGTTTTTGATCTTACTATAGTGTGTGTGTGTGTGTGTGTGTGTAGTGTAGTTAGTTCTGTCATTGTTTTTCATAGGTTTCCCTTTGGGGCCTACCCTTCTATAACTTATAGCTATATATATTTTTTTTCTCTCTTAATTATAGCTAGTGTTTAATTTTTTTTTTTACAGTAAAAGTGTATTATGTCTGAAAAGGACAAGTCTGGTTTTAAAAGGTGTCAGTGTGGGCAGAAAATGTCCATCACTGACAACCACCTCCTCGTCTACTGTCTTGGCCCTCTCCACTTGCAAGAGGATTGCTCTATATGCCATTCCTTCAGTGGGAGGGTCATGACAGATAGACACAGGAAACTTATAGACAGGGGACTTCTTAAGCCTGCTTTCCAGGAGGCTTTGGACAAGTCTGACCAGACTTCTAAGTCCTCGAAGTCGAAGATGTCGGAGCCCATGTCATCGGCTCGAGTTCATCTTCTAAAGTTGTTCGCTGGTTCCACAGACTTGGGGCGGCGTCGAGCGTTTATCTTTCACTGAGCCCCAGGTCTTGGAACCAGTGTCGGAGCTACCGCCACCTTCCATTCTTGATCGGTGCCATCTTGCTTCGACCCGATCTTCCAGACCGTTATCCGATACTGATGTGGATCGTGTGTGCAGAAACTTATGGAGAACACGGCACTTTCCAAGTTGATTGCAGTTTGCTCCCAATTGGTGTCAAAACTAGAAGGCCTCCTTTTATCTCCAACAGGTCCTCCTTGAGACCCATCCAGTCTTGAGCCGGAAGAGGATGAGCCGATGATAGTGGAGCCCTCGGTGCGAAACCGTCCATTGCACGATCGACACCATTGACCTCGACTCGCCGGAACCTATAGGTGAGTCGGAGTCGGCGATCTCTCCTTGGTTCCGGGACCGAGAGTCGCCGACCTTCGGTGCCAACTCTCCCTCTCGGGGCCTCGGCGCAGATTGGCTCGGCTCCTCCTCGGGTCGAGACCCATGGGCCCGTGTCTGGGATTCTTCCATGTTCTTCGGAACGGGGAGTCCTCGACCGAGGTTCAGGGGTTTTTGACCTTATGAGGAAGGTTTTGTCTACACAGACAACTACTTCATCGGAGGCGTCTTCTCCCTCCCCTAAGGAGCCGCTCTCTGTTTCTGTTCCCACGACACATCCAAAGCGTGGAGCACCATTGCCTCAGCCACCCCCAGAGGGTGCCCCCTGTTCCTCGGAGGCCTCACCAGAATCCCCCTCTGATGAGGTTCCGAGGAAAAGATTGTGCAAGAGGAGGCACTTGGATTCCCCACAGGAATCTCTAACTTCTGACACTGACTTGGATGAGTCAGAGGGTCTAAAATCCCCCTCCGAGGATTTGTGGACATCTTGGAGATTTTAAAACAGAGGGGTGATTGGCAGTCCCTAGCCCCCACTGAGGACGAGTCGGTGTTGCTGAAGGCTTTTGGTGCTCAACCTTCTACCTCCTGGGTTACTCCGCCCTTCGATGAATTAATGGATTTGATTGATCGAAGGCGTGACACCGGACACAGTGGAACCGGTCCCTCGAAAACCAAGCAAATTTATTACCGCTCCCCAGGACAAGACTTATCTCACCAAAGGAGTTCCGGTTGACACTATGGCGGTGGCTGCAGCCACTAAAAAGAAGATGTCTGAGTCTTCCTCTTCTGTTCATCCTCCTAATAGGGATTCTAGGACTATGGACAGATACGGGAAGTGCGTTTTTAGTTCAGCGACTTTTTCCATGCGTTCGCTAAACTATTTGACACATTTTACACGTCTACAGAGGAATCTCATCAAGGAGCTGAGAGATACCCTCCAGGGTAACACAGATGCTGCTGTTTCAGATAAGGTAACAGCACAGCTTAACACCCTTACCTCCATAGTGAACTCGTCCATGAGGCTCATCTCGTATGCGGCTGAAGGGTCGAGTAGAGCCGCAGCTTCAGCGATTGCTCTACGAAGACAATCCTGGATGCGGCTGTGCTCATTTGCGGAAGCCTACAAGCCTTCCTTCGCCAACGCCCCCTTTGATGGTGCCACTTTTTTTGGCCCAAAGTGAAAGAGACACTAACTCGGTGTGAGCAAGAAGGAAAGACTCTGTCTGCTGCCGGAGTCCGTTTTTCCGCTCCATCTAGACTGTACCCCAAAGGGCAACGAGGCGGAAAAATGTGGTTCCGTAAAACTCAGGGATCTTTCCAGGCCACACAGAGTGACCCCCCCCAGAGGTGGGGGGGGGGCTGAAATGGAAGACGTCGCCCAGGCGGCAGAGGGGGTCCACAGAACCAAGGCGACAGGGATCCTATCCCTGGTAAGCCTTTCCAGCACTCCTGAACGGGGGCCCGACTGTCCTGCTCTGGAGGCAGTCGGGGGTCGCTTGGCTTTATACCCACAGGCCTGGCTAACTCTCACCTCAGACTCCTGGGTAAAAAGCATTGTAACCAGAGGATACAAAATCCCCTTTATGTCAACTCCACCCCAACAAAGAAGGTTTCCAGATGTGCCACCCCGTCTGCGAGGCCCAGCAGCAATAGAAATTTCAAAGCTGCTCAAAAAGAGTCATTCAGCCAGTCCCGACGGACCAAAAGGATCCGGAACTTACTCAAGGTTCTTTTAGTTCCAAAATGACAGGGGACTGGAGACCCATTTTGGATCTCAGCAATCTCAATACCTTCGTGAAGAAGGAAAAGTTCCGGATGGTCACGCTTCAATCGATCCTTCCATTTTTGCAGAAGGACGACTGGATGTGCTCGATAGATCTCAAGGACGTGTACTACCACATCAAGATGGCCAGACCGTCCAGAGATCACCTGCGCTTCCGGCTGGGAGCCAGTCATTTTCAATTTCGAGCCCTGCCTTTTGGGCTCACCTCAGCCTCCAGGGTATTCACCAAATGCATGGCAGTGGTACCGCCTCACTTGAGATGTCTAGGATTCCGGGTGTTTCCCTATCTGGACGACTGGCTCCTCACCGCCACCACCGAGCGTCGCCTCATACAAGCCAGAGACTATACAGTCAACCTTTATTCCCACCTAGGGATTTCCATAAACTTTGAAAAATCTGCCTTACTGCCCTCACAGCATATTTCATTCATCGGAGCAGACCTAGATACGCGCTTAACACTGGATGTTATGTGATCCTATCTCGCCTACATTCTGACTGATGGGTTCGGAGCTGATCCTCGGCTCCGACTCGGCACACTTATGCCAAAGAACGAAGTCTCTTATTGGCTGAGCTTACTATATCCCAGGATGCACCACTACCAGTCCCCCAGCTCTCGTTTGCCGCTAACAAGCAAAGACATGGTCTCGAGCTTGGCTGAGCTAAGTAGTGTTTTTTTCACTTACTTTCCTGTCAGGGATTTCCTAAAATTTCAACAAAAAGCTGTTTTAACAGCTATCTCGTGTTTTTGTGTATGAGTGAATATTTTTTGTAAAATATTTGTGTGGTGATTGTATTTTCTGACTAGAGGTCCCTTTGAGTTGAAGGGCCTTCCCTGTCAGTCAGTTGTCATTCAAGTCCCGTTTTATTTTAGGGTTCTTGGATCCTTTTAGTTATTTTCTATTGTGACAGTCTTTGGTTAAAAAAAAAAAAAAAAAAAAAAAGAATTTTTTCTGTGATAGTTAGTGTGTTTTGTTTAGATTGGTTGCCATAATGTCACAGGCTCCTAGGCCTTCAGGTTTTAAGAAGTGCACTAAGTGCAGTTTCAAAATGTCAATAACAGATGACCATTCTCTCTGTGTGTACTGTTTGGGCGCCAAACATTTGCAGGAGTCCTGTAGTGTGTGCCACGCGTTTTCCTCGAGGGTCCTCCAAGAGAGGAAAAATAAACTTATTTTAAAAGGCCTTATTAAACCCTCATTTGAAGAGGCATTAGCTTCCTCTCCTTCTCCTGCAAAGAAGAAAAGGGCGTCGGCTCCGACCAGCCCGTCAGAACCGACCGCCAAAGACATAGGCAGGCTTCTCCTTGGCTCCACGGACTTGGAGCCGAGGCGGAACAGTCTGCCTCGATGCCTCAGCCTCGACTCCTCTGGGTTGAGCCGGCGGCTGGGGCCACGAGGCGGGTCACCTTCATCGGCTCCACTGATCTTGGAGCCGATGAAGGTTCCACTCAGACACTTCCTCCTCGGCACGAAGACCTCTTGGCACCGATGGAAATTGGTTTGGACACTCCTTCGCCGATAATTATCGAGTCGATTCGAGCCGGTCCCTAGTCCCTTGGAGCCGTTGGAGAGGCCTACTCGGACCCGTTCGGTCTCTTCCAGGTCATCAAGGATGTCAGATTCGGACATAGACAGGGTACTCCAAAGACTTTTCCAGTCCCCAGTCTTTCAGAAATTAGTTTTGGCTCCGACCCAATTGGCTTCGGAGCCGATAGCCCATTCCATTGCCATTCCTCCTCCGACCGCTTCGGCTCCGTCGGAGCCGGTGCTGATGGAGCCAGTAGAGATCCTAGGGTCGGCTCGACCCTTACTCCAACCAGCCTTGGTCGGAGTTTAGCACCGGACTTCTTCGGCCGGGCCGGGTGACGTTTCGGGACCAATGCAGTCGGTTCCAAGCCTCCCTCTCGGTGCTTCGGCCGCGGGACTTCCGCTCCGGAGACTGGACCCTCCCAGGATTCTGGGGGTCCGGCCTTCAGAGCTATGAGGAGTGCCTTGGCCAAATCTTCTTTGGCCATCTCTACGGCTTTACCGGCACCTTCCCTGGGCATGGAGACTGGGTCTTTGGCAGTTCCCCTGTCTCTAGGCAGCGGAGCCCCGGGGCCTGAGATTATCCCCACTGGGGGTTCCCCTCCTCCTGAGGGTCTTTTGGAGTTGTCTTCGGAGGAGCCCCCAAGGAAGAGATCGTGCAAGAGGAAGCACGTGGACTCCCCCGATGAGTCTCTTACATCGGACACTGATCTTGATGATGCGGAGGGGTCCCCAAAGTCGTCCTCGGATGATGTCTCATTTGCAGACATTCTAGAGATCCTCAAGCAACGAGGCGGCTGGAATTCCAAACCCCCTCCGCTGATGAGTCGGTGTTCCTCAAGGCCGGGGCTCAGCCCTCCGCCTCCTGGGTGTCTCCGCCCTTCGACGAGCTCCTAGATTTGGTTTGTCGGAGGGCGTGGGAACATCCAGATACTGTGGAACCAGTGCCTTCTCGCCCTAACCAATTTTTGTCTGCCCCACCCGAGAAGGAGTTCTTAACGAAGGCGTGGCTGTAGATGCCATGGTGGTGGCATCTGCTACCCAGCAGGGCGTGGCAGAGGATTCGGCGTCCGTCCATCCTCCTAATAAGGAGTCTAGGAGCATGGACGATGCAGGAAGCGCACCCTGAGTTCAGCGGCCTTTACTCTGAGGTCCCTGAATTATTTGGCACATTTCACCCAGACTACAGAGGGATCTGGTTAAGGAGCTCTTAGACTCCCTCTCAGGTAACCTACCTGAGCAGCTAGCCCAGTCGGTTGGCTCTCAGTTGGCTATCCTTACCTTGATTTCTAACTCGTCCATGAGGCTCATTTCATATGCGGCCGAAGGGCAGAAGCGGCAGGCACAGGCGTGGCTCTCGAGACAAGCCTGGCTCCGTTTTGTCATTTGTGGGAGGCCTTCAAGTCTTCCTTTGCGGCGCTCCCTTTGATGGGTCCTCTTTGTTTGGACCCAAGGTAAGACACTCTTACCGCTGTGAGCAGGAGGGAAAGACTTTATCTGCCGTAGCACGATTTCCACTCCCTTTCGGCCTTATCCCAAGGCTAAAAGAGGAGGGAAGATGTGGTTCCATAAATCACAGAAATTCTTTCCTCAACAGCAGGAAGATTCCCTTCCAGAGGCAGAGGAGGAAATTTTTCTGGGAGACGCCGTCCCAGAGGCGGCAGAGGCCCCCGCAACACTGGAGACCGCGAGTCCTTTCGTGGCTCTTCAGCCTCCCACACTCCATGAGGGATTGCCCGGCTGTGCTCCTCCGGAGCCAGTCGGGTGCCGTTCAAGCACCTAAAAGCCTGGGAGTCTATTACTCAGGACAGCTGGGTGCCCGGATTATTGCGGAGGTTACACCATTCCCTTCACGCCCACCCCCAGTGTCCAAAAAAATCCGGGACCCACCACTCAGTCAAAGGGAAATTGCAGCCGTAGAAGCTTCAAAGCTGCTAGAAAAAGGAGTCATCCAACCGGTCCCCACAGACCAGATCGGATCCGGAAATTACTCAAGGTTCTTTTTAGTGCCAAAAAAGACAGGGGACCTGAGACCCATTTTGGATCTCAGCAAACTAAACCAGTCCGTCATGAAGTCCAAATTCGAATGGTCACTTTACAATCCATTCTCCCATTGTTGGAGAAAGATGTTTGGATGGGCTCCATAGATCTCAAGGGCCTATTATCACATACCGATACATCAGGCGTCCAGGAGGTATCTGCATTTCAGCCTGGGAGACAGTCATTTCCAATTTTGTGCACTGCCCTTTGGTCTCACCACAGCCCCTAGGGTGTTCAGCAAGTGTTTGGCAGTAGTGACTGCTCACCTGAGGAGTCTCAGTTCCAAGTGTTTCCCTATCTGGATGACTGGCTCCTGACTGCCACCACCAGGCATCTACTACTAGAGAACCTACAAGCCACCATCTCCTGGGTGCTTCCTGGGAATTACATTCAATTGGTCAAAGTCTGTCTTGCTGCCTTCTCAGCGCATAAGATTCATAGGAGCAGAGATAGACTCAAAATTAATGAATCTTCCTTCCTACCGAAAGGATACAAACATTACAAGATCAAGTCCGAGCCCTGCTTCTAAGATCCAAAGCCCCAGCCAGGATGGTCCTGCAACTTTTAGGTTCAATGTCTGCCACGGTTCTCCTAGTTCCTCTGGCAAGGTTGCACATGAGGATTCTCCAGTGGCTATTATCGACACAATGGTCTTTTCAGGATCTCCCCTCAATCATCACATACTGATTACAGAAGCGTGCAAGCGGGACCTCCGCTGGTGGCTTCTGCCATCCAATCTGAATCAGGGAAGACCCTTTGTTATACCCCTCCGGTGGCCACCTTGACAGCGGATGCCTCCCAGGCAGGGGTGGGGGCATTGTCTGGGCAGGTCAGTTCAGGGTTCTTGGCTTCCAAGCGAAACATTTCTCCATATCAATGTGTTGGAAATGAGGGCTGTACTTCTGTCCCTACAAGCCCTCCACAAGTTTCTCCCTCAAGGCATTATCGCCATCCACACAGACAACATGTCGGTGGTCTGGTATCTAAACAAACAGGGAGGGACCAGATCTTACCCCTTTGCAGAGAGGCCATGAGGGTGTGGGAATGGGCAGTGGCTACCAAGCGCTTCCTGGTAGCGACCCACATTCAGGAAAATCCAATGTATTAGCAGACAGACTGAGCAGGACTATTCTCTCTCCTCACGAGTGGTCTCTGAATGAAACAGTAGCAGCTCAGATTTTCAAAAGGTGGGGGACTCCGTGCTGCGACCTGTTTGCAACACCACGAAACACGAAGTGCAAAAGGTTCTTTTCCTTGACCCCGCGTCAGGGGAGACTCTGGATGCTCTAGTCCAACCTTGGCCAACAGGACTGCTTTATGCTTTCCCTCCAGTTCCACTCCTCCCCAAAGTCATCCAGAAAGCTTCCCAATTGGGGTCCACAATGATTCTAATTGCCCCGTACTGGCCTCGTCAGGTATGGTTCCCCTACCTACAGAAATATACCCTGGACGGTCCTTGGTTCTTGGATCTAATTCCGGACCTTCTGGTTCATCAGTCTGGACAACAGCACCAGTCCCTTCACACTTTGAAATTAACAGCTTGGCTCCTCCTCTTCCAACTATAGTCAGAAATCACACCTTGGACCCGGAAGTTATTCACATTTTATCTTCAGCCCACAAACCCACCACTAAGAAATTGTATCACAGTAAGTGGAAGAGGTTTGCTATCTGGGCTCAACTCAGAGGCTTAGACCCTATTACTGCCCCGATACCAGAGGTCTTGAAATTTTTAACATCCTTGTTTAATCAAGGATCTTCGGTCTCTACTATTAAAGTCCAACTAGCAGCTATCTCCAAATTTCACGATTCCATAGACCCACCGTTGATGAGCAGCAGATTATGTAAAACTTTCATGAAAGGTGCTGTGCTTTTAAGACCCCCAGTTTTCCATCCTGCTCCTCCGTGGGATCTTGATTTGGTACTTCATGCCTTAACATCTTCCCCCTTTGAACCGGCTGCTACATGTGATTTGAAATATCTGTCTTGGAAAACGGCCTTCTTAATTGCAATTACCTCTGCAAGAAGAGTTTCAGAACTTCAAGCCCTATCTATCAAACCACCGTACTTGATTTTTCACAAGGATAGAGTATCACTTAGGCCTAATCCATCTTTTGTCCCAAAAGTTTGTTCCAATCTCTGTCTCCAACAGTCTTTAGAGCTACCAGTTTTCTTTCCAAAATTTTCAAACAAAGCGGAATACACCTTCCATACATTGGATGTTCACAGGCAATTGCACTTCTATCTAGATAGGACTCAACAAATTCAAAAAACAGATCAATTGTTTGTGTCCTTTTCAGATAATAAACTGGGTAAAACCATCACTAAAGCTACTATTGCCAAATGGATCAGAGATTGCATAACTCAGGCTTATTCCTCTTCAAATAAACAACTTACAACTTCTGTCAAAGCTCACTCTACTAGAGCTATGGCTACCTCTATTGCATTCCATTCCAAGCTCGCTATTTCTGAGATTTGTGCTGCGGCTACTTGGTCCAACCGCACACTTTCATTTCCCACTATAAATTGGATGTGGCATCTAAAGGGCGAGCATCATTTGGTTCCACGGTACTCAGGAGTGTTTTCCAGTGAGCCACCCAGGATTTAGGTGCTAGGGGCTGTCCCATCAGTCAGAATGTCGAGATAGGATCACATAACATCTTTTAGTTATGTACTCACCATAACTTCAGATGTTTGGGATCCATCTGCCTACATTCTAACCCACCCTCCTTCCCCTGCCTTGGAGATCAGAAGAGATTGAGCGGTTTGAGTTCTACTGTTTTATCTTGTATCATCTGTCAATGTTATATAAGCAGTGCATGCGTGTGTGCATGTATGCGGACAAACTAGATCTGGGGGACTGGTAGTGGTGCATCCTGGGATATAGTAAGCTCAGCCAATAAGAGACTTTGCTCTTTGGCATAAAGCGTGCGAGTCGGAGCCGAGGATCGGCTCGAACCCATCAGTCAGAATGTAGGCGAGATGGATCCCAAACATCTGAAGTTATGGTGAGTACATAACTAAAAGATGTTATGTGATCCTATCTCGCCTACATTCTGACTGATGGAGCCGATCCTCGGCTCGACTGTGCCTTATGCCAAAGAGCCTCTTGGCTGAGCTTACTATATCCCAGGATGCACCACTACCAGTCCCCAGATCTCGTTACCGCTAACAAGTCAAGACGTGGTCTCGAGCTGGCTGAGCTAAGTAGTGATTATTTTCACTAACTTTCTGTCAGGAATCTCTTTATTCTTCAACAAAAGCTGTTTTAACAGCTATTCTTGTGTTTAGAGTGCGTTTGGAGAAATTTACTTAGTAAATTCCTGTGTTGTGAGTGTTGACTAGGAGTACCTCTTGTGTGGAAAGGCCTTTCCGGTCTTTTTTGTTGGTTGTTAGGTGACTTCTTTTCTGTTTAGGATTTCGGATCCTTCTATTGCTGATAGTTTCTTTTCTTTTAAAAGAAGGAAGAAGCAGAAAATTTGTTTCTAATTACAGTGTTTGTACTGTGTTTTGACTTTGATTCACCAGAATGTCTCAAGTTCCTAGGCCTTCAGGCTTTAAAAAGTGCACCAAGTGCAACTTTAAAATGTCTATCACAGATGATCACTCTCTCTGTGTTTATTGTTTAGGTGCAAAACATTTGCAGGAGTCCTGCAGCGTGTGTCACGCTTTTTCCTCGAGGTCCTCCAAGAGAGGAAAAATAAGCTCATATTAAAAGGCATTATAAAACCCTCCTTTGAAGAAGCTTTAGCATCCTCTCCCTCTCCTGCTAAAAAGAAAAGGGCGTCGGCTCCGACCAGTCCGTCGGATCCGACCGCCAAAACATAGGCAGGCCTCTCCTTCGGCTCCAAGGTCTTGGGCCGAGGTGAACGGTCTGCCTCGATGCCACCAGTCTCGACTCCTCTGGCCGGGCGATGGCTGGGGCATCGAGGCGGGTCATCTTCATCGGCTCCACTGGTTTGAGCCGATGAAGGTTCGCTCAGACACTTCCTCCTCGGCGCGAAGCCCTCCTCGGCACCGATGGAAACTAGTTTGGGTATTCCTTGGCCGATAGTCATCGAGTCACCTCGGGCGGTCCCCTAGCCCCTTGGGGCGTTGGAGAGGCCATCTCGAACCCGTTCAGTATCCTCTAGGTCATCGAGGATGTCAGATTCGGACATAGACAGGGTGCTCCAAAGACTGTTCCAGTCCCCAGTCTTTCAAAATTGGTTTGGCTCCGACCCAGTTGGCTTGAGCCGACAGTCCACCCATGCCATTGCCATTCCTCCTTGACCGCTTGGCTCCGTCGAGCAGGTGCTGTCGAGCCGGTAGAGGTCTTAGAGTCGGCTCCGACCCTTACTCCAACCCTGGCCTTGGTCGAGTTTGGTACGGACTTCTTCGGCTGGACCTGGGGTGATGTTTGGGACCTATGCTGTCGGTTCCGAGCCTCCCTCGGTGCCGGCTGCGGGACTTCCGTCTGCTGTCATGGCTCGGGGACGGACACTCCCAGGATTCTGGGGTCCGGCTTTCAGAGCTATGAGGAGTGCCTTGGCCAAGTCTTCTTGGCCATCTCTCGGCTTTACCGGCACCTTCCTGGGCGTGGAGACTGGGTCTTTGGCAGTTCCCTGTCCTTAGGCAGCGGAGCCCTGGGCCTGCGGTTACCCCACTGGGGTTCCCTCCTCCTGAGGGTTCTTGAGTTGTCTTCAGAGGAGCCCCCAAGGAAGAGATTGTGCAAGAGGAAGCACGTGGACTCCCTGAGTCTATTACATCGGACACTGATCTTGATGATGCGGAGGGTCCCGAAGTCGTCCTCGGATGATGTCTCATTTGCAGACATCTTAGAGATCCTCAAACAACGAGGCGGCTGGATATGCAAACCCCCTCTGCTGATGAGTCAGTGCTTCTCAAGGCCTTTGGGGCTCAGCCCTCCGCCTCCTGGGTGTCTCCGCCCTTGACGAGCTCCTGGATTTAGTTTGTCGGGCGTGGGAACATCCAGATACCGTGGAACCAGTCCCTTCTCGTCCTAACAAATTTTTGTCTGCCCCACCCGTGAAGGAGTTCCTGACTAAAGGCGTTGCTGTAGATGCCATGGTGGTGGCATCTGCTACACAACAGGGCGTGGCAGAGGCTTCAACGTCCGTCCATCCTCCTAATAAGGAGTCTAGGAGCATGGACCGGTACAGGAAGCGTACCCTGACTTCAGCGGCCTTTACTTTAAGGTCCCTGAATTATTTGGCACATTTTACCAGGCTTCAGAGGGATCTGGTCAAGGAGCTGTCAGATTCCTCTCGGGTAACCTACCTGAGCAGCTAGCCCAGTCGGTTAGCTCTCAGTTGGCTATCCTTGCTTCAATTTCTAACTTCGTCCATGAGGCTCATTTCATATGCGGCCGAAGGCGGAGAGCGGCAGGCACAGGCGTGGCTCTGGAGACAAGCCTGGCTCCGTTTGTCATTTGGAGGCCTTCAAGTCTTCCTTCCGGCGCTCCCTTTGATGGGTCTTCTCTGTTTGGACCTAAGGTTAAAGACACTCTTACCGCTGTGAGCAAGAGGAAAAACTTTATCTGCCGTAGGTGCACGTTATTCCACTCCCTTTCGGCCTTATCCCAAGGCCAAAGGAGGAGGAAGATGTGGTTCCGCAAATCACGTAAGTTTTTCCATCAACAGCAGGAAGATTCCCCTTCCAGAGGCAGAGGGCGGAAATTTTTCTGGAGGCGCCGTCCCAGAGGCGGCAGAGGGCCCGCAATTCTGGAGACCGCGAGTCCTTTTGTGGCTCTTCAGCCTCCCACACTTCATGAGGGATTGCCCGGCTGTGCTGCTCGGAGCCAGTCGGGTGCCGTTTGCCAAGCACCTAAAAGCCTGGGAGTCAATCACTCAGGACAGATGGGTGCCGGATTATTGCCGGAGGTTACACCATTCCCTTCACACTCACCCCCACCGTCCAAAAAAATCCCGGACCCACCACCCAGTCAAAGGGAAATTGCAGCCGCAGAAGCATCAAAGCTGCTAGAAAAGGAGTCATCAACGGTCCCCACAGACCAGATCGGATCGGAAATTACTCAAGGTTCTTTTTAGTGCCAAAAGACAGGGGACCTGAGACCAATATTGGATCTCAGCAGACTAAACCAATCCGTCCACGAAATCCAAATTCGAATGGTCACGTTACAATCCATTCTCCCATTATTGGAGAAGGATGTTTGGATGTGCTCCATAGATCTCAAGGGCGCCTATTATCACATACCGATACATTGGGCGTCCAGGAAGTATCTGCGCTTCAGCCTGGGAGTCAGTCATTTCCAATTTTGTGCTCTGCCCTTTGGTCTCACCACAGCCCCAGGGTGTTCACCAAGTGTTTGGCAGTAGTAACTGCTCACCTGAGGAGTCTTGGATTCCAAGTGTTTCCCTATCTGGACGACTGGCTCCTGACTGCCACCACCAGTCATCTACTAATGGACAACCTCAAAGCCACCTTTTCCTGGGTGCTACCCTGGGAATTACATTCAATTGGTCAAAGTCTGTCTTGCTGCCCTCTCAGCGCATAAGGTTCATAGGAGCAGAGATAGACTCAAAATTGATGCGTTTTCTTCCTACGAAAGGATCCAAACTTTACAAGGCCAAGTTCAAGCCCTGCTTTCAAGATGCAAAGCCCCAGCCAGGATGGTCCTGCAACTTTTAGGTTCAATGTCTGCCACGGTTCTACTAGTTCCTCTGGCAAGATTGCACATGAGGATTCTTCAGTGGCTATTATCGACTCAATGGTCCTTTCAGAATCTTCCCTCAATCACCCCATTATGATTACAGAAAGCGTGCAAGCGGGACCTCCGCTGGTGGCTTCACCCGTCCAATCTGAATCAGGGAAGACTTTGTTATCCCCTCCGGTGGCCACCCTGACGGATGCCTCCCAGACAGGGTGGGGTGGGACATTGTCTGGGCAGGTTAGTTCAGGGTTCCTGGCTTCCAGACGAAACCTTTCTCCACATCAATGTGTTGGAGATGAGGGCTGTACTTCTGTCCCTACAGGCTCTCCCACAAGTTTCTCCCTCAAGGCATTATCGCTATCCACACAGACAACATGTCGGTGGTCTGGTATCTAAACAAACAAGGAGGGACCAGATCTTACCCCTTTGCAGAGAGGCCATGAGGGTGTGGGAATGGGCTGTAGCTACCAACCGCTTCTTGGTAGCGACCCACATTCGAAATCAATATATTGGCAGACAGATTAAGCAGGACAATTCTCTCCTCACGAGTGGTCCCTGAGCGAAACAGTAGCAGCTCAGGTTTTCAGAAGATGGGGGCCGTGCTGCGACCTGTTTGCAACACCACAAAACACAAAGTGCAAAGGTTCTTCTCCTTGACTCCACATCAGGGGAGGCAGCTACGGATGCTCTAGCACAACCTTGGCCAACAGGGCTACTTTATGCTTTTCCTCCGGTTCCACTTCTCCCCAAAGTCATTCAGAAAGCTTCTCAATTGGGGTCCACAATGATACTAATTGCTCCGTACTGGCCTCGTCAGGTATGGTTCCCCTACCTGAAGAAACATGCGGTGGGCGATCCTTGGATTTTGGATATAACCCCGGATCTGCTAATTCATCAGTCGGGCGACAACACCAGTCCCTTCGCGTTGAAGTTGACAGCTTGGCTCCTCCACTTCCGACTTTAGTCAGAAATCACACCTTAGACCGGAAGTTATTCACATTTTATCTTGCCCACAAACCCACCACTAAGAAATTGTACCTCAGTAAGTGGAAGAGGTTTGCTATCTGGGCTCAACTCAGGGGCTTAGACCCTATCACTGCCCGATCCCAGAGGTTTTGAAATTTTTAACATCCTTGTTTAATCAAGGATCTTCAGTATCTACTATTAAAGTCCAACTGGCAGCTATCTCTAAATTTCACGAAACCATGGATCCACCGTTGATGAGCAGCAGATTATGCAAAACTTTCATTAAAGGTGCGGGCTGTTAAGACCCCCAGTTTTTCATCCTGCGCCTCCGTGGGATCTTGATTTGGTGCTTCGCATTAACATCTTCCCCTTTCGAACCGGCTGCTACATGTGAGTTAAAATATCTGTCTTGGAAAACTGCCTTCTTAGTTGCAATTACCTCTGCAAGAAGAGTTTCAGAGCTTCAAGCCCTATCTATCAAACCACCGTACTTGATTTTTCACAAGGATAGAGTATCACTTAGGCCTAACCCATCTTTTGTCCCAAAGGTCTGTTCCAATCTCTGTCTCCAACAATCTCTAGAGCTACCAGTTTTCTTTCCAAAATTCTCCAATGAAGCAGAATACACTCTCCATAAATTGGATGTTCACAGGCAATTGCTCTTCTATCTAGACAGGACTCAGCAAATTCGTAAATCAGACCAGTTGTTTGTGTCCTTCTCAGAAAATAAATTGGGTAAAACCATCACAAAAGCTACTATCTCCAAATGGATTAGAGATTGTATAACTCAGGCTTATTCCTCTTCAAATAAGCAACTTACAACATCTATCAAAGCCCACTCTACCAGAGCTATGGCTACTTCTATAGCCTTTCATTCCAAGCTCGCTATTTCTGAGATTTGTGCTGCGGCTACTTGGTCCAATCCGCACACTTTCATTTCCCACTATAAATTGGATGTGGCATCTAAAGGGCGAGCATCATTTGGTTCCACGGTACTCAGGAGTGTTTTCCAGTGAGCCACCCAGGATTCAGGTGCTAGGGGCGCTGTCCCATCAGTCAGAATGTAGGCGAGATAGGATCACATAACATCTTTTAGTTATGTACTCACCATAACTTCAGATGTTTGGGATCCATCTCTTCATTCCTAATCTACCCTCCTTCCCCTGCCTTGGAGATCAGAAGAGATTGAACGGTTTTGAGTTCTACTGTTTTATCTTGTTTCTTCTGACGATGTTATATAAGCAGTGCTTGCATGTGTGCATGTATGCGGACAAACTAGATCTGGGGGATTGGTAGTGGTGCATCCTGGGATATAGTAAGCTCAGCCAATAAGAGACTTCGCTCTTTGGCATAAAGCGTGCGAGTGAGCCGAGGGATCGGCTCCGAACCCATCAGTCAGAATGTAGGCGAGATGGATCCCAAACATCTGAAGTTATGGTGAGTACATAACTAAAAGTAAAGCTCTCTCCAGTAAGAGCTTCATCCCTCAAGGAACAGGTTCTTCTTCTACTGCAAAGCAGGAAAGCCCCGGCCAAACTGGTGTTGAAGGTTTTGGGACTCATGGCAGCGTCCCTGATTGCAGTTCCTATGGGGACATTGCACATGAGGCTCCTCCAATGGCTGCTGTTCACGCAGTGGTTGTTCCAGCAGTTACCCCTAACGCACGAGATTCCGATAACAGATTCTTGCAAGTGAGACCTCTCATGGTGGGTGTTCAGTCAGGATCTCACTATGGGTCGTCCATTTGTTCTACCGAATCCGGACCCACGATGACCACGGACGCTTCCTGATAGGATGGGGGGACTTTTCAGGGAAGAACAGTCCAAGGGAATGGTCCAACATGGAGTACAACCTGCACATAAATGTTCTGGAAATGAGGGCGGTGTTCTTGGCGTTGCAACACTTTCAAACCCTCCTACCTCTAGGAACAGTAGCAGTTCAGACAGACAACATGTCTGTAGTCTGGTACATAAACAAACAAGGGGGAACCAGATCTTACCCATTATGCAGAGAGGCCATGAGAATTTGGCAATGGGCAGAGTCCACGGGTCGCTTTCTGATAGCAACACACATCCCGGGGTCATCCAACGTCATTGCGGACAGGTAGAGCAGAGCCATCCTGTTACCTCATGAGTGGTCCCTCAAACTACAGGTGGCGGAAAGAATTTTCCGCAGATGGGGCCAGCCTTGCTGCGATCTATTCGCCTCCCCGATGAATACCAAATGCAGAAGCTATTTTGCCCTTCTACCCCTCAGGGATGTCCCCAGGGACGCACTGATACACAATTGGCCCCCGGGTCTCCTATATACATTTCCACCTACCCCCTTGATTCCCAAATTTCTTCAGATAGCCATGAACCTGGAAAGGACAATTATACTCATAGCCCCATTCTGGCCTCGACAGATATGGCTCCCCTTTCTTCGAGCCCATCAAACAGAGGAACCGTGGATCCTGGACCCAGTACCAGATCTACTGACACAGTCGTCGGGAGTTCCTCACCTGTCTCTTCTATCCCTCAAACTAGCAGCTTGGCTGCTCCACTTCCCCCCCAAGCCAGGTCTGATATACTTTCTCCGGCAGTTCAACGCATTTTGATTGCCTCTCATAAGGCTTCCACTACAAAACTCTACAGGAGTAAATGGAAACGCTTTGTGTACTGGGCATCTAGCCAACACTTGGACACCCTGGTAGCTCCTTTACATTAAGTTCTAGAATTTCTATCCATCCTTTTCCACAAAGGAGCCTCTACTTCCACACTAAGAGTACAGTTGGCGGCCATATCCAACTTCCATGTTGGTGAGGACGGTTCTTCTATTATGTCCCACAGGCTTTGTAAGGCTTTTATGAAAGGTTCCTTCCATCTTCGACCGCCCGTCAGAGACCCTTTATTCCCATGGAATTTAAATTTGTTATTGTTGCAACTAATGTTGCCACCCTTCGAACCAGCCTCTTCTTGCCTCCTGAAGTTTATGTCGTGGAAGACTCTTTTTCTTGTAGCGGTTACTTCAGCTCGAAGAGTGTCAGAGCTGCAAGCACTATCAATCAAACCACCTTACTTAATTTTCCACCCAGATAGAGTTTCCTTACAAACAAACCCGTCTTTCCTTCCTAAGGTATGTTCTGTCATAAATATTAATCAGTCCATTGAACTCCCTACTTTCTTCAAAAACCATACCAGCAAGTTGGAATATATGCTGCAACAGTTAGATGTCCACAGACAGCTAAGATTTTATTTGGACAGGACTAAGTATTACAGAAAAACAGATCAACTTTTTGTTGCATTTGCAGACAATAAAAAGGGCATGGCAGTTACAAAACGTACACTTTCTAAATGGCTTACTGATTGTATAGCTTTTGTGTATTCTAAGTCGAATCAGGCCTTGCCCACCAAACCTAAGGGCCATTCTACTAGATCTGTTTCCACTTCCTTGGCTCATGCAGCTCGCCTGCCTTTGGACACGATTTGTGCAGCAGCCACGTGGTCTAAACCACATACTTTCATCGCTCATTATAGAGTTGACAAAGCCTCCAAAGACAGGACATCTTTTGGTTCCACTGTGCTCAGGAACGTTCTTCCATGAGTCACAAAAGGTGACGGAGCTAGGGACGCTACCCGTGTGTAAGAACAAACGGCGAGATTGAACACTTTCACATAAAGAATTTATGTTCTTACCATAACGTTCCATGTGGAGTGTTCATCTCGCCTTTGTTCTTACATTCCCCCCTTCCCTCCCTCACGTGTTTGGAAGAACGAGTAGGACTAGAGTCTGGTCCACATGCCTTTACCTCTTCCAGGTATATTGCCTCTTACCTCATGGGGTATATTTCGTTACCCTTTAGTTAATTTATCAGTGAGATAGTGTCTCTGAATTTTTGTGGCCGTATGTTGCCTTAGCACCTCAGGTTTATGGTTGGTCTGGTTTGCTTGCAAACTAGATCTGAGTAATGGCAGGGAGGATTGTGGAATATAGCCTGGTCTCGAGCTTCTCTAAGATGCAGAGCTTTGCTATGCGGCCGACTCAGAGCCGAGGATCGGCTCCGAACCCGTGTGTAAGAACAAAGGCGAGATGAACACTCCACATGGAACGTTATGGTAAGAACATAACTTCTTTTTTTACAGCGATAGCATTGTCGCCTCATAGCCAGAGGTTCTCCTGTTCCATTCTCGGCTGGAGCGCCTTCTGTGTGGAGTCTGCATGTCCTCCCCGCGGTCGAGTGGCATTTGAAAGACATGCGTGAATGGGCGTGCCTTCGGTGAAGGTTGGGCGTCAGGCTGGCACCTTGGCACCATAAAAATATACTGCCAATCATTAGCGGACCGGAGTTCTGCTGTGGCGACCCCTAACTGGAAAAAGCTGAAAGAAGAAGAACAAAAACAACTTAGTAAGATGTAATGTGGTTAAATCTAACATTTAAAAATTCCCTGGCATTTTACCATTCTTCTACTTGAATAAGCTTTAGATTTGGTAAACTAAATTACCAGAATGCCAGGCTGGCTTAGATTTTATGGATTAACTTGTAATTTCAAGAGGGTTTTTTTTGTGTTGAAAAGGTATGCTGTTCAAAAATTTGCACATCTTGAGTGAGCTACATTCTGTAAGTTGGTGTAAAATGTCATGCCCACACTTCACTGATGTCTCTGACTGTTTATCGAAAATGCAATGTTGCAGTAAATTTTACCTCATTGTGTTGAACAGTGCAGATCAGTAATGCACTTTTGCAGGGTTTTTGCCTTTTTTTCTCTACTGCGGTCCAGTCGTGGAGTTGTATATAATTTAGGACCTGAAAAAAAAAAAAAGATCTTTTGTGTTTATTTTTGTATGGTTTTCAGGATTTATCTTTCAGAAATCTATTAGTCGAAATATTGTATCTCAGTCAAATGCAAGTAAACAATGCAAAATTCTAAAAATCTTGGCTGTGACCCTTCTTTGAAGTTGCAATACTAAGCAGTCTTCCTTGCGCACAGCAAACTGCATTCTTTAATAAAATATTTAATTGTTTGAAGAGTCCTAGGCTGCTGTTTAAAAAAATCAGCAAACAGATCATAAATCAGCTGTCCCTTACAGTGGTACAAGGTTAGCATGGTAGTCTGAATGGCACTCCATGTGATTTTGGTTTAAAACCTAAATGAGGAACTTCTGTGTTTCCGTCTGTTTGGGTGAGTATACCACATTTATATGACTGAAATTACTTAGAGCAGTTCACCTGGCTTTAGGCAGCTGTATTTGTATAATAAAACTGAGATAGTATGCACAAATGTTATATCTTATAGGTGTTTTAGGCTGGTATCACTTCAGTATTCTAAAAGCTAGGGATGGGTAGATCATCCACAAGTTTATAAGTAGAGCATCACCGTAGCACAGTAGTAACAGGTTCATAAAAATATGGATGTGAGAGTGTTCGATCTCGCCGTTTGTTCTTACACCTGGGTTCGGAGCCGATCCTCGGCTCCGTGTCGGCCGCTTGCAAGCTCTGCATCGAGAAGAAGCTCGAGACAACCTAATACCCACAATCCCCCTCTGCCTTTACCCCAGATCTAGTTTGCCGCTGCAGCGTTCGCATCACTGGGTCGAGCTCGGGCAACTAAAGCTAAGATTAAGATTTTTTTCTTGTTATTTCAGGATAATTTTATTCTAAAAAGTTTGTTTAGTGACTAAGTGTGTGTGTGTGGTACGGTTGAGGAATTCTCGGTTCCGTTTAAGTTTAATTTTAAACTTATTAGAGTTTCCCTCGGGGCCTACCACCCCTTACTGGATTGACTACTGGATAGACATTTTTTCTTTTACTGGATTCGACAATTTCACCGGATTGGACATACTGCTGGACTTGACTTCTCACTTTCTACCATATTAAGTTTAAGATGTCTGAGAAGGCTAAATCTGGATTCAAGCGTTGCCAATGTGGGCAAAAGATGTCAGTTACTGACAATCATAGTTCCTGCGTCTACTGTCTTGGCCCTCTCCATCTGCAAGAAGACTGCTCTATTTGTCATTCTTTCAGTGGGAGGGTCATGACAGATAGGCGCAGGAAACTCATGGATAGGGGTTTGTTAAAACCTTCTTTTCAAGAGGCTCTGGATGCTTCAGACCAGGCATCCAAATCCTCGAAGGAATCGAAGACGTCGGAGCCCAAGTCATCGGCTCCGAGCTCTTCAGTTAAGGTTCGATCACCGGTTCCACAGACTTCGGGACCGAGTGTTCAACTGTTGTCAGTTTCCGAGCCTCGAGTCTTGGAACCGGTGACGGAGCTCCCTCCCCCGACACTGTTGAGGTCGGCTCCGTCTTCGATTCCTTCGACCCGTTCTTCCAGGCCCCTCTCCGACACCAATGTAGACCGCATGGTGCAGAAATTAATGGAGAATACGGCCTTATCCAAACTCATCTCGTTTTCCTCTCAATTGGTGTCGAGACTTGAAGGCCTTCCATTATCTCCATCTGTTCCTCCTCCGAGACCTGTCCAGTCTTTGGAGCCGGAAGAAGCTGATCTACTGATTGTGGAGCCCTCGGTGCCAGAACCGTCCTTTTCTCGGTCGGCTCCGTTCACCTCGACTCCGTCGGATCCGGTACCGGAGTCGAAGATCCATCCTTGGTTCCGGGACCGAGAGTCGGACCGATGTTTCGTCCCGACTCTCCTCTCGGGCCTCGGCTTGATCGACTCGGTTCCGTCCTCGGGTCGATGCCTTCGGTGCCTGTTTCGGGATTCTTCCCATTTCTTGAACCGGAGATACCTCGACTGGGACCCGGGGCCTTCGACCTCATGAGGAAGGTGTTGTCTACCCAGACAACCACATCAGTAAAGCAGCCTCTCCTCCCATAAAGGACCGTTATCCTCCTCTGCACCAACGGCTACATCCAAGCGTCGAGCACCTGTGTCTCAGCCACCCCTGGAGGTGCCCCTCTTTCTCGGAGGCTTCCGGATGCTCCCCGAAGAAGTCCCTAGGTAAAAATTGTGTAAGAGGAGTCACTTAGATTCTCCACAAGAATCATTGACATCGGAGACTGACTTGGTTGTGTCGGAAGGGTCCCCAAAGTCACCTTCAGAGGATGTCTTTTTCTGACATCTTGGAGATCCTAAAACAGAGAGGTGATTGGCAGTCCCTCCCCTTCTGAGGATGAGTCAGTCTTGCTGAAGGTATTTGGTGATCGCCCTTCCTCCTCCTGGGTCACTCCGCCCTTCGATGAGTTAATGGAGCTGGTTGCTCGAAGGGCGTGGGAGACACCTGATACGGTGGAACCAGTCCCTAGAAAGCCTAATAAGTATATCACTGCACCCCAAAACAAGGCTTATCTCACAAAGGGAGTTCCAGTGGACGCTATGGTGGTGGCAGCGGCCACGAAAAAGGAGATGTCGGAATCTTCCTCATCTGTCCATCCGTCTAACAAAGATTCTAGGACTACGGACAGGTACGGGAAGCGCATTTTTAGTTCAGCGGCTTTTTCTATGCGATCGCTGAACTATTTGACCCACTTTACATGACTACAGAGGGATCTAATCAAAGAGTTGGGAGATACCCTCCAGGGTACTACAGATGCTGCTGTATCAGAGAAAGTTACAGCACATCTCAATACCCTTACATCCATTGTGAACTCGTCCATGAGGCTGATCTCATGCGCCGAAGGATCGAGTAGGGCAGCAACTTCAGCGATTGCTCTTCGAGACAATCCTGGATGCGCTTATGTTCATTCTTGAAGTCTTCAAGTCTTCCTTTACTAACGCCCCATTTGATGGTGCCACTCTCTTTGGCCCCAAAGTAAAGGAGACCCTTACCGGTGTGAACAGGAGGGAAAGACTCTGTCTGCTGTCGAGTCCGTTTTTCCACCCCATCCAGACCGTACCCCAAAGGGCAGCGGTGGAAAAATGTGGTTTGAAAACCCCAAGGATCTTTCCAGGCACGCAGGGTGATGCCCTCTAGAGGCAGAGGAGGGGCAGAGGTGGAAGACGCCCGCGGCAGAGGGGTCCAAAACCAAGGTGACAGGGATACACCCCTGAAAAACCTTTTCAGCACTCCTGAGAGGAGGCCCGACTGTCCTGCTCTGGAGGCAGTCGGGTCGCTTAGCTTTATACCCTCAGGCCTGGCAAAATCTTACTACAGACAACTGGGTAAAGCGTGGTTACCAGAGGTTACAGAATACCCTTCCTATCCACCCCATTCCAAGAAGACTCCCAGATGTGCCGCCCCATCTGCGAGACCCAGTAGCTATAGAAATTTCAAAGCTGCTAGAAAAAGAGTCATCCAACCAGTCCCAGTGGACCAAAGAGGATTCGGAACTTACTCAAGGTTCTTTTTAGTTCCAAAGAAGACAGGGGACTGGAGGCCGATTCTGGACCTAAGCAACCTCAATACCTTCGTCAAGAAAGAAAAGTTCGAATGGTCACGCTTCAATCGATCCATCCATTCTTACAGAAGGCCGACTAGATGTGCTCAATAGATCTGAAGGACGCATACTACCACATCAAAATGGCCAGGGCGTCCAGAGATCATTTGCGCTTCCGGCTGGGAGCCAGTCACTATCAGTTTCGAGCCCTGCCCTTTGGTCTGACCTCAGCCCCCAGGGTTTTCACCAAATGCATGGCAGTGGTAGCGTCTCATCTGAGGCGCCTAGGATTCAGGTGTTTCCGTATCTGGACGACTGGCTCCTTTCTGCCACCACCCGTCAACTGATACAGGCCAGGGATTACACTCTACAACTTTGTGTTCACCTCGAATTTCCGTAAATTTCAAAAATCTTTACTACAGCCATCACAGCATATCTTATTCATAGGAGCGGAATTGGATACGCATCATTTAATTCTAAGGCTTCCTCCAGAAAGGATAGCCTCACTACAAAGCCACATATCTCTTCTTCTGTCATCCAGAAAATCCCCAGCAAAACTGGTTCTGAAGGTTTTGAGTCTCATGGCAGCTTCTCTCATTGCGATACCATTGGGAAGACTGCACATGAGAGTTCTACAATGGCTACTGTTTGCACAATGGTCGTTCCAACAGCTACCTCTGACACACGAAATTCTGATTACAAACACATGCAAATCACACCTAGCCTGGTGGCTTCAGACTTGCAACCTTTCCAGCGGAAGACCATTTGTGCTACCCCCGACAGCTACGGTGACCACGGACGCTTCCCTGATAGGGTGGGGGGGCATCTTTCAGGGACAGACAGTCCAAGGCGAATGGACCGAGTTAGAGTACAATCTGCACATCAATGTTCTAGAGTTGAGGGCAGTGTTTCTAGCGTTGCAACACTTTGCTCCCTTCTTCCTCTAGGGACTATTGCAGTACAGACGGACAACATGTCCGTAGTCTGATACATAAACAAGCAAGGGGAACCAAGTCTTATCAACTATGCAGAGAGGCCATGAGAATCTGGCAATGGGCGGAGTCCACAGGTCGCTTTCTTATAGCAACGCATATCCGGGGTCATCCAGCGTCATAGCCGACAGGCTGAGCAGAGCAATCCTGTTGCCTCACGAGTGGTCCCTCAAACAGTCAGTTGCGAAGGAGATTTTTTTAAGTGGGGCCAGCCTTCCTGCGATCTTTTGCGTCTCCAATGAGCGCCAAATGCAGGAGCTACTTTGCCCTATTACCCCTCAGGGGAAGTCCTCAGGGACGCTGGTTCACGATTGGCCCCCGGGTCTCCTGTACGCTTTTCCTCCTTTTCCCTGATTGCAAAGTTTCTGCAGAAAGCCAACAACTTGCAAAGGACGATAATCCTCATTGCCCCATTCTGGCCTCGTCAAATTTGGTTCCCCTTTCTTCTGGCACATCGCATTCGGGGACCCTGGATGCTGGACCCGGAACCAGATCTACTGACACACTCGTCAGGGGCTCCCCACCCCTCGCTCTTGTCACTCCACCTAGCAGCTTGGCTGCTCCACTTCCCTACTTAGCCAGGTCTGATCTTCTCTCACCTGCAGTTCAGAATATACTAATAGCTTCTCATAAAGCTTCCACTACAAAGACCTACACTAGTAAATGGAAGCGTTTTGTGTTCTGGGCAAATTCACAGCATTTAGACCCTGTTATAGCTCCTTTAAACAAGATCTTGGAGTTTTTGACAGAATTGTTTCACCAAGGAGCTTCTCCAGCCACTTTAAGGGTGCAATTGGCTGCCATTTCCAACTTTCATGTGGAAGAATGTGGGGCACCTGTTATGGCTCACAGACTTTGTAAGGCCTTTTTGAAAGCATCTTTCCATATTAGACCACCAGTTAGAACTCCTACATCTCCTTGGAACCTAAATCTCTTATTATCTAAGTTGATGCTACCTCCATTTGAGCCAGCCTCCTCTTGTTCATTGAAGTATTTGTCGTGGAAGACCCTATTTTTGGTAGCCATTACATCCGCTAGGCAAGTGTCTGAGCTTCAGGCTCTTTCCATTAAACACCCTTATCTGATCTTTCATTCTGACAGAGTATCTCTTCGCACTAATCCATCCTTTCTCTCCAAAGTCTGCTCTATTAATAACATTAATCAATCCATTGAACTGCCTACCTTTTTCAAAAATCACTCCAATAAGCTGGAGTATATGTTACACAAGTTGGATGTTCATAGACAACTTAGATTTTACTTGGATAGAACAAAAGATCACAGGAAATCTGATCAACTTTTTATAGCTTTCGCTGATAGCAGGAAAGGTGTAGCAGTTACTAAACGAACCCTTTCCAAATAGCTAACTGATTGTATTATATATGTTTATGATTCTTCAAATCAAACTTTATCTGTCAAACCCAAAGGACATTCTACAAGATCAGTGTCTACATCCCTGGCTCATGCAGCTCGCCTACCATTAGACACGATTTGTGCAGCTGCTACTTGGTCTAAACCACATACATTCATTTCTCATTACAAAGTAGACAGGGTTTCTAGGGACAGGGCAACCTTTGGTTCCACTGTGCTCAAGAACGTTCTCCCGTGAGTTCCTCAGGAACATGGAGCTAGGGACGCTACCCAGGTGTAAGAACAAACGGCGAGATCGAGCACTCTCACATTTAGAAGTTATGTCCTTACCATAACGTTCCATGTGGAGTGTTCATCTCGCCTTTGTTCTTACATTCCCGCCCTCCCACCCTCAGGAAGAATGTGCAATTTGGTGCCTGGTCTGGGGTATTCTACTTCTGCACTTCCAGTGGTTGTATATATATGATGTACATGTGTATATATATATATATATATATATATATATATATATATATATATATAGATATAAGTTTTCTTGCTTTTATGTAAATTTTTGACATGAGTGTGTTCTCTCTCTGACTGCTGGTTTGCTTGCAAACTAGATCTGAGGTAAAGGCAGAGGGGGATTGTGGGTATTAGGTTGTCTCGAGCTTCTTCTCGATGCAGAGCTTGCAAGTGGCCGACACGGAGCCGAGGATCGGCTCCGAACCCAGGTGTAAGAACAAAGGCGAGATGAACACTCCACATGGAACATTATGGTAAGGACATAACTTCTAATTATAAACTTTTGCAAGTGTTTCATAAGGATTTAAGTGTTTTTGTGTGTGTGTTAAATGAGCATTATGGTGTGTTAAGATAATATAAAACCAGCACACTGTTTTAATGTTGAAAACATTTTAAAATGGGTGAGTAATCTGTTCAGTGTTAACTTTTCAAAACGCATAGCAACGAAAGACCTTGAAAGAGTTTACCACCAAGTAATGTATATTCAAAGATCCTCCTCCCTACCCAACTGTCTGAGCTATGTTTCTTCCTTATTTTAATTGGAAGTAAGTTCCACCAACTGCCAGCACTGCAGTGAAAACAATTTCCTCAGAATGTTAGGTTTACTTGGTTTAATGTTAACAACCAAATTATTATTCCTAGTTTTCAAAAGACGCCCATCCCTGGAAATTCCTACACTAATACCAAAAGCGTCATTAGATATACATTTATCATTATCGTGTTCCCTCTAATAAGTCTATAGTTTAAAGTTTAGAGGGACAAGGCTTCTAACCTATTAGCATAATCATGTACCCTCATTCCTTTAATTTGTCTAGTAAAAAATTTCGGACCCTATCCAGTCTCTTTATTTGGGATTAGCTGTAGGAACAGACATCAGGCCTATATTCAATGATGAGGCATACTATAGATCTGAAGTAGTTTACTTCATTTGGTCTTCAAACTGTGGGAATACGGATCCATATCGGATCCGAGCCGGCAAAAATTACTAGTATCAGCTCCGAGCTCCAGACTCCTCCCCTTACTTATAATACACCTCCACTACCTTCCATCTCCAGATCTCATTTGCCATGATTTATAATACATCGTGTCTCTAGACTTCCAGCTAGGAGTGGGTGATTCTTACTGTAAGTTTTCAAAAATTTCTGTTCTTTTAGCCGATTCAGGTTACTGTAGGTACCCTTTCTCCCCTCTCATCACTTTGGAGTCGAGCGTAGGTTTGTTGTAATAGTTAGAGTAGTTTGTCTGTAGTGTTGTCTGTAGTCTAGTGTGGTGAGTGGGTGGGTGTTTGTTAGCTTAAAGAAAGAAAGTTTTTGCCTAACTTTTTAAGGCTTCTTTCTTTTGTAGAATGGCTGAAAAGCTTATCTTTAAGTTCTGCACAGAGTGTGGCCATAACTCTCCCTAGCGGATGGCCACACACTGTGTGTGTTGTGCTTAGGTGTGGCCCACCTTAGTGTGGATTGTTTCATTTGTGTGGGATTCATTCCCCGAGCTTTGAAAGATAGAAAGGCCAAGTTGGCCCTCAAAGGTCTTCTGCCTGCCACTGAACCTCCTTCCTTGTGTTCGGCTTCAGTCACAGCAGCTGCTGTGACTGCCTCTCCTGCTTCTCTTCCTCTGGCCTCCCCTCCTTCCCAGGCTGGGACTCAAACTCTTGCATCCAAGCCTGTGGTAGCTGAGCAGAGGAGAGGTAGAGAATAGGAGAGAGAGTAGAAGATGAAGGAAAAGAGGAAGAGGTTCTTGGATCTCACGTCCCCGAGCAAGTCTGCACAGATCCATGACTCTCCTTGGCTCAGGTCTCTGAGGTTCTCCCCGGAGCTGGAGGAGTCATGTTCAGTCTCCCGGGCCTCGATCCCCCAACCTGCCAGGTCGGAGTCCGTGGCCTTGTCACAGTCGAACCTGCTCTTTATCGGACATGGATCTGGATAAGATGATGAGGCACATTATCCGTACACAGATCCAGATGGGGGTCTTGCCAGCCCCCCTCTTCAGGAGGGGGGGAGCTTGCTTCCTTTTTTTCAACCCATTTCTCCTTCCCTGATCTGACCTTCGGCTTCAGAGTTCTCGGATCTGAGGTTGGCCTTGGTCAGGGGGTCGGCGCTGACACTCCTTGCGTCCTCAATTCCGACAGCTACCTATAACATCTCGGATCCGACTAGTTCGGATCTGAGCCGCTCTTGGAGCCGGAGCCTGGGTGTCAGATCCGAGGGAGTGGAACCTTTTCCATTGGCTCCGATGTTGTCGGGCCATGTTCCCTCCCTCGGAGCTCCGTCCACTTCAGGTCCATGTCCGATTCTCTCATCGACCCCAGGGAGACCGGCCTCCTTATTAGCTTCCCAGGAGGTCCGCTCTCCTTTGGCATTTGATGTGGTAGAATGGGTCCTCTCCATCGGAGGGAGACACCTGATCACCCCCTCGGACTCCACCCAGACCCCCTCGGCTCTGTCTATGATCACATTGTCTTACCAGAGGGACAGCCCATGCCCGATGAGCCCCACACGGTTCCCCCAGAGGAACAGATGGCTTGCGAGTGCTCCCCTGAGGGCCCCACTGGAGATGTGCCTCACAAGCATATGTGCAAGAGGAGGCACTTGGCCTCCCCCAAGTCCCTAACCGAGGACACAGATTTAGATGATAGGGAGGGCTCCCCAAGATCACCTCCTGACGATGTCCCCTTTGGAGACATCATAGAGATCCTGCCCCAGCGAGGAGGTTAGTCTGCCCCCAAACCCTCCTCTGATGAGTCTGTGTTTCTGGAGGCTTTCGGCACGAGCCCATGTACGTCTTGGGTGTCCCCTCCCGTGGATCCTTTAGTGGATTTGATCACCTTGTGGGCATGGAAGGAACCAGATACCATGGAGTCGATCCCCAAGTGCCCCGATAAGGCTTTAAGTCCCCCCATTGACAGGCCTTCCTGGAACAAGGGCTCCGCAGTAGACGCCATGGTGGTAACAGCAGCCATAAAGAGGGAACTATCTCAGGAAAGTTCCTCAGTCCGCCCTCCTGACCAAAAGTCACTGATGATGGACTGCCTAGGGAAGTGGGTGTATGCTTTAGCTACCTTTTCGATAAGGGAGCTGAATTACTTGGCCCATGTCACGAGACTCTAACGCGACCTAGTGAAGGAGATGGAGAAGTCTCCACCCAAGTCCATGTCGCAGGAGGATAAGGCTTCATTCTCTGCAAAAATGGCCACTCTGAAAGCAGTATCAAATACATCCATGCGACTCCTCTCCCTTGCTACGGAAGGAGTGGCTAGGGCGGCTGGATCCGGCGTGTCCATGAGGCGTAATGCCTGGCTGAGGTTGTGCCAATTTACCGAACCCTTTAAGGTGTCCTTTGCCAATGCCCCTTATGATGGCTCGACTTTTTTCAGAAAGACCGTCAAGGAGACACTAGTGCAGAGTGAGAAGCCACTGTCTGCCGTCGGGATCCGCTTCTCTAACCCTCAAAGGTCCTTTTCCCGGAACCAGGGAGGGCAAAAGAAGATGTGGTTCCGGAAGTCTCAGTATTCCCGGGGCACTCAGGGCGCTTCTTCCCCTAGAGGCAAAGGGGGACAGAATGGACGCTGGCCCAGAGACTGAGGAGGTCTGCAAAACTTCGGGTCTCCAGAACCATTCTGGGACAGACCCAGGCAGGAACCCTGAGGGGTTGCCTGACTGCTCTACTTTGGAGGCATTCGGGGGACGATTGTCCTTGCACCCAGCGGCATGGGAGTCCATAACAATGGACCGCTGAGTGCTTCAAATTATATCCAGTGGATATTCTATCCCCTTCGTGGGTTCCCCCATATCTCCCAAACACCTCCCGGACATTCCAACCATGCAAAGGGAGGCAGCAGAACAGGAAATTTCCAGGCTGCTAGGAAAACAAACCATCAAAACCATCCCCCCAGATCAGTCCGGATTGGGCTTCTACTCCATGTTCTTTTTGGTGCCAAAGAAAAGGGGGACTTAAGGCCCATTCTGGACCTCTCTACCCTGAACCTGTCAGTTGCCAAAGAAAAGTTCTGGATGGTCACACTACAGTCCATCATGCCGTACCTGCAAGAGAGTGACTGGATGTGCTCGTTAGATCTCCAGGATGCTTACTATCACATAAAAAGGCGCAGAAGCTCCAGGAGGTTCCTCCGCTTCTGGCTTGGGGCCAATCATTATCAATTTAGAGCCCTACCCTTTGGTCCCACCACAGCCCCCAGGGTGTTTACCAAAGTGATGGCGGTTGTAGCGGCTCACCTGAGGCTTCAGGGGATTCGGGTCTATGTGTACCTGGACGATTGGCTCCTCACTGCTCCCACCAGGCGTCTACTTTCCCAAACCAGGGATTACTTTCTGACACTTGCCCTGAGTTTGGGTATCACAATCAACACATCCAAATCTCTACTAGAGCCTGTACAGGTGATAGACTACATTGATGCCAGGATAGACACACTCCAGTGCAAAGTGTTCCTGACTTCAGAGAGAGTTCAAAACCTCAGGATGCATGTCTCCCTAATTTACTGTTCTCACCTCCCAACAGCGGAATCAGTGTTGAGGGCCCTAGGCTCAATGGCGGCGACCATAAGTCTTCTTCCGTGTGCTCGGCTACACATGCGGATTCTTCAGTGGTCTCTAGCGGTATAGTGGTCCCTGTTGGATTTACCACTAACCTATCCTATCCACCTAAGTCAAGTGTGTCGGTCGTCCCTCATGTGGTGGATGAGCTCTCCGGAGATTTTGGAGGGACGACCCTTTGTTCCAGCCCCAGCCCAAACCACAATGACTACGCATGCCTCCCAACTTGGGGGGGGGGGGCATTGTTCTGGCAGGACAGTCCAAGGCCTGTGGTCCCCCATAGAGACCAGCTTGCATATCAATGTCCTAGAGATCAGGGTGGTCCTTCTAAGCGTTGCAGGCTTTTCGTGCCTTTCTTCCTCTGGGGACAATTGCCATTCAATCAGACATGTCAGTAGTCTGGTATTTCAACAGACAGGGAGGGACCAGATCTTACCCCCTTTGTCGCGAGGCCATGAGAGTGTGAGAATGGTCGATCTCCACCAGTCACTTTCTCATTGCAATGCACATTCTGGGATGGTCCAACATTCCAGCAGACAGGTAAACACAAACCACCAATACTCTCCACCGAACACCACGAAAAGAGTTCCAAAGACCTCCGCTGGCTATACCATGAAGGGCTACCCTCCAAATAATTCCAAACCAAATAGGGAAAAATACCCAAAACGATGATAGTTAGTTCAGTTGCACAAATCCACGAACACGTAGAAATCCAATGCACAGGTAGTAAAAAGAATTTATTAAACGTACAAAGCTAACACAGCTACAAAAACAAGAATGGGATTGAGCGCGCTTTCATCTACAACATCTAGACTTCATCAGAATCCATCATATGCTATGAACAATTACCTTAAATACATTTTTTGGGTAATAAATTAATTAAATAATTGCATAATTGCCCAATTGTTACAAAAAGTAACTGCAATGAAAACTGACCAAAAACACATTCTTTCTGGTATTTAATTATTAACACATAAATGAATCTCTTGTATTCAAAATACAAATTACAAGTTTAAAAATATATATATATATATATATATATATATATATATATATATATATATATATATATATATATTGTTACTAGATGGATAAAAATAATAACAGCAACCAAGTACATATTTTGTTATAAATATAAATGGAACTATTACCCGAGGAAACAGGGGGGAAACAACTACAGATAAGTTGTGAATTTGATAACTATGCTATATCTGCTATTGATAGTGTGGATGTTAATAGTTTTTTACGTAGTGCAGATACTTTTGATGGTAGAGAAGTAAATTACGACATTGATTGTTGTGAACCATTTGAAGTTAACAGGGATGTATTTATTAACCCAAACGGGTGTAAAGTATGTATTGAAAATAATTTTTATATATATAATTTTACTGAATTAGAAGTTACAACTGTTTTTTTTGGTCTGTTTACAAATGGTTTTTCATTTATTCCTGTTAAAAAGCCCAAAATTGATGAGGTGTTACTTGATATAAAATTATTTACAAGGAAACTACATTTGAAATTTATATCTAAACAAGATGAAGTAAAGGTGCAAAATGTGCTTAAAAGGATTAATGTATTTAACCCCCTCTTACAACACGATATTTTTAATTTTGAGACCTACGCACTGAATTTGATTAGGGAAGGCTTTAAGGTGAATGATGGACCTAACGAATACAGTAATCTGTCAGTGGAAGAAGTTAATATTTTGAAGATGTTACAGGGTAATGACAAAATAAGAATTATGAAGCCTAATAAAGGGGGAGGGGTGGTCCTGATGGACCACTGGGATTATACAAGGAGAATGCTGGAGATTTTAAATACAGGTGAGAGGTATCAGATTGCATCAAGGAATGAAATGAACATTTGATGTTATGTGATCCTATCTCGCCTACATTCTGACTGATGGGTTTGGAGCCGATCCCTCGGCTCCGACTCGGCACGCTTATGCCAAAGAGCGAAGTCTCTTATTGGCTGAGCTTACTATATCCCAGGATGCACCACTACCAGTCCCCCAGATCTCGTTTGCCGCTAACCTGCGAAGACGTGGTCTCGAGCTGGCTGAGCTGAGTAGTAATTTTTACTAACTTTTTCTGTCAGAAATTTGCTGTTCTTGTCATAAAAAGCTGTTTTAACGGCTATTCTTCACTTTTGTGTGTGTTTGGAGTTTGTAAGAAGACTTTGTTGTGTGATTGGGAGTTGATTTTGATTTTAGGCCTCCTTTATCTTAGGGCCTTCCCGGTCAGTCAACCCCCCTTAAACCATAGAGGGTTTCAAAGTACCCTTTTTTTATTGTTACGTTTTTTTTCTTTACCTAATCGGCAACTGTAAACCGATTGTTAGGTAGTGTCAGTCAGACAGAAAGTCAGTGGATAGTTTCCTCTTTTCTCTGTCAGGGATTACTGATTTTTTGTTGCTATAATGTCACAGAATCCTAGGCCTTCGGGCTTTAAAAAATGCACCAAATGTAATTTCAAGATGTCTATCACAGACGATCACTCGCTCTGTGTGTATTGTTTGGGTGCAAAACATTTACAAGAGTCATGCAGTGTATGTCACGCTTTTTCCTCAAGGGTCCTCCAGGAGAGGAAGAATAAACTTATCCTTAAAGGGTTAATTAAACCTTCCTTTGAAGAAGCTTTGGCATCCTCTCCTTCTCCAGCTAAAAAGAAAAGGGCGTCGGCTCCGACCAGTCCGTCGGATCCGATCGCCAAAAGACATAGGCAGGCTTCTCCTTCGGCTCCAAGGACTTGGGCGAGGCGAACGGTCTGCCTCGATGCCACCAGTCTCGACTCCTCTAGCTTGGGCCGATGGCTGGGGCATCGAGGCGAGTCACCGTCGGCTCCACTGGTCTCGGAGCCGACAAAGGTTGCCCGCTCAGACTCTTCCTCCTCGGCGCCGAAGTCCACCTCGGCACCGATGGAATCTAGTGTGGGTATTCCTTCGGCGCCGATAGTCATCGGTTCGCCTCGGAGCCTGTCCCCTAGCCCTTTGGGGCCATTGGAGAGGCCATCTCGAACCCGTTCAGTATCCTCTCGGTCTTCGAGGATGTCGGATTCAGATATAGACAGGGTGCTCCAAAGACTGTTCCAGTCCCCAGTCTTTCAAAAATTTGTTTCGGCTCCGACCCAGTTGGCTTCGGAGCCGATAGCCCAGGCCCATCCCATTGCTATTCCTCCTCCGACCGCCCGGCTCCGTCGAGCAGGTGCTGTTGGAGCGGTGGAGATCTTAGGGTCGGCTCCGACCCTTACTCCAACCGGGCCTTGGGTCCGAGTTTGGTACACGGACTTCTTCGGCTGGACCGGGGTGATGTTTGGGACCTATGCTTCGGTTCCGAGCCTCCCTCTCGGTGCTTGCTGCGGGACTTCCGTCGGCTATCATGGCTCGGGGACTGGACACTCCCAGGATTCTGGGGTCCGGCTTTCAGAGCTATGAGGAGTGCCTTGGCCAAGTCTTCTTGACCATCTCTCCGGCTTTACCGGCACCTTCCTGGGCGTGGAGACTGGGTCTTTGGCAGTTCCCCTGTCCGTAGGCAGCGGAGCCCCTGGGCCTGAGGTTACCCCCATTGGGGTTCCCTCCTCCTGAGGGTTCTTCGAGTTGTCTTGGAGGAACCCCAAGGAAGAGATCGTGCAAGAGGAAGCACGTGGACTCCCCGAGTCTATTACATGGACACTGATCTTGATGATGCAGAGGGTCCCAGTAGCCCTCGGATGATGTCTCATTTGCAGACATCTTAGAGATCCTCAAACAACGAGGCGGCTGGATATCCAAACCCCCTCCGCTGATGAGTCAGTGCGCCGCAAGGCCGTTGGGGCACAGCCCTCCGCCTCCTGGGTGTCTCCGCCCTTGACGAGCTTCTGGATTTAGTTTGTCGAAGGCGTGGGAACATCCAGATACCGTGGAACCAGTCCCTTCGTCTTAATAAATTTTTGTCTGCCCCACCCGAGAAGGAGTTCCTCACTAAAGGCGTGGCTGTAGATGCCATGGTGGTGGCATCTGCTACACAACAGGACGTGGCAGAGGCTTCAACGTCCGTCCATCCTCCTAATAAGGAGTCTAGGAGCATGGACAGGTGCGGAAGCACCCTGACTTCAGCGGCCTTTACTTTAAGGTCTCTGAATTATTTGGCACATTTTACCAGGCTTCAGAGGGATCTGGTCAAGGAGCTGTCAGATTCCCTCTCGGGTAACCTACCTGAGCAGCTAGCACAGTCGGTTAGCTCTCAGTTGGCTATCCTTACGTCAATTTCTAACTCGTCCATGAGGCTCATTTCCTATGCGGCCGAAGGGGCGGGTAGAGCGGCAGGCACAGGAGTGGCTCTACGGAGACAGGCCTGGCTCCGCTTGTGTCAGTTTGCGGAGGCCTTCAAGTCTTCCTTCCGGCGCTCCCTTTGATGGGTCCTCTTTGTTTGGACCTAAGGTTAAAGACACCCTTACCCGCTGTGAGCAAGAGGGAAAAACTTTATCTGCCGTGGGTGCCCGTTATTCCACTCCCTTCGGCCTTATCCTAAGGCTAAAGGAGGGGAAGATGTGGTTCCGTAAATCACGTAAGTTTTTCCCCAACAGCAGGAAGATTCCCCTTCCAGAGGCAGAGGCGGGAAATTTTTCTGGGAGGCGCCGTCCCAGAGGCGGCAGAGGGCCCCGCAATTCTGGAGACCGCGAGTCCTTTCGTGGCTCTTCAGCCTCCCACACATCATGAGGGATTGCCCGGCTGTGCTGCTCGGAGCCACTCTGGTGTCGTTTTGCCAAGCGCCTAAGAGACTGGGAGTCAATCACTCACGACGGATCGGTGCTTAGCATCATTGCCGGCGGTTACAGCATCCCATTCACATACTCACCGGACCCACCACCCAGTCAAAGGGAAATTGCAGCCGCAGAAGCTTTAAAGCTGCTAGAAAAAGGAGTCATCCAACCGGTCCCCACAGACCAGATCGGATCCGCAAATTACTCCAGGTTCTTTTTAGTGCCAAAAAAGACAGGGGACCTGAGACCAATATTGGATCTCAGCAGACTGAACCAATCCGTCACGAAATCCAAATTCCGAATGGTCACGTTACAATCCATTCTCCCATTGTTGGAGAAGGATGTTTGGATGTGCTCCATAGACCTCAAGGGCGCCTATTATCACATACCGATACATCAGGCGTCCAGGAGGTATCTGCGCTTCAGCCTGGGAGTCAGTCATTACCAATTTTGTGCACTGCCCTTTGGTCTCACCACAGCCCCCAGGGTGTTCACCAAGTGTTTGGCAGTAGTGACGGCTCACCTGAGGAGTCTTGGATTCCAAGTGTTTCCCTATTTGGACGACTGGCTCCTGACTGCCACCACCAGGCATCTACTAATGGACAACCTCAAAGCCACCATCTCCCTGGGTGCTACCCTGGGGATTACATTCAATTGGTCAAAGTCTGTCTTGCTGCCCTCTCAGCGCATAAGGTTCATAGGAGCAGAGATAGACTCAAAATTGATGCGCGTTTTTCTTCCTGCCGAAAGGATCCAAACTTTACAGGGCCAAGTTCAAGCTCTGATTTCAAGATCCAAAGCCCCAGCCAGGATGGTTCTACAAGTTTTAGGTTCAATGTCTGCCACGGTTCTTTTAGTTCCTCTGGCAAGATTGCACATGAGGATTCTTCAGTGGCTATTGTCAACTCAATGGTCCTTTCAGGACCTTCCTCTCAACCATCCCATCATCATTACAGAAACATGCAAACGGGACCTTCGCTGGTGGCTTCAGACATCCAATCTAAATCAAGGAAGCCCTTTTGTTATTCCCTCTCCAGTGGTCACCCTGACGACAGATGCCTCCCAGACAGGGTGGGGGGGGGCATTGTCTGGGCAGGTTAGTTCAGGGATCCTGGCTTCCAGACGAAACTCTTCTCCACATCAATGTATTGGAGATGAGGGCGGTACTTCTATCCCTACAGGCCTTACACAGGTTTCTCCCTCAGGGCATAATCGCCATCCACACAGACAACATGTCGGTGGTCTGGTACCTAAACAAGCAAGGAGGGACCAGATCTTACCCCCT
This sequence comes from Protopterus annectens, assembly GCF_019279795.1. Taxonomy (NCBI): domain Eukaryota; kingdom Metazoa; phylum Chordata; order Ceratodontiformes; family Protopteridae; genus Protopterus; species Protopterus annectens. The sequence goes on from NC_056743.1 coordinate 1,412,649,483, forward strand.
TTGCAGAGAGGCCATGAGGGTGTGGGAATGGGCGGTAGCTACCAGCCGTTTCTTGGTAGCGACCCACATTCGGGAAATCGAATATACTGGCAGACAGATTAAGCAGGACAATTCTCTCTCCTCACGAGTGGTCCTTAAACAAAACAGTAGCAGATCAGGTTTTCGGAGATGGGGGCCGTGCTGCGACCTATTTGCAACTCCACTAAACACCAAGTGCAAAAGTTTCTTCTCCTTGACTCCACATCAGGGAGTACCAGCTATGGATGCTCTAGCACAACCTTGGCCAACAAGGTTACTTTATGCCTTTCCTCCATTCCACTTCTCTCAAAGTCATTCAAAAGCTTCTCAATTGGGGTCCGCAATGATACTGATTGCCCCATACTGGCCTCGTCAGGTATGGTTTCCTTACCTGAAGAAACATGCGGTGGACGATCCGTGGACTTTAGACCTAATTCCGGACCTGCTAATTCATCAGTCGGGACAACAGCATCAGTCCCTTCTATCCTTGAAGTTGACAGCTTGGCTCCTCCACTTCCGACTTTAGTCAGAAGTCACACATTAGACCGGAAGTTATTCACATTTTATCTTGCCCACAAACCCACCACTAAGAAATTGTACCTCAGTAAGTGGAAGAGGTTTGCTATCTGGGCTCAACTCAGGGGCTTAGACCCTATCACTGCTCCTATCCCAGAGGTTTTGAAATTTTTAACATCCCTGTTTAATCAAGGATCTTCTGCCTCTACTATTAAAGTCCAACTAGCGGCTATCTCTAAATTTCATGAGTCCATGGATCCTCCATTGATGAGCAGCAGACTATGCAAAACTTTCATTAAAGGTGCGGGTCTGTTAAGACCCCCAGTTTTTCATCCTGCGCCTCCGTGGGATCTAGATTTAGTGCTTCGTGCATTGACATCTTCCCCTTTTGAACCAGCTGCTACATGTGAGTTAAAATATCTGTCTTGGAAAACTGCCTTCTTAGTTGCAATTACTTCTGCAAGAAGAGTTTCAGAGCTTCAAGCCCTGTCTATTAAACCACCGTACTTGATTTTCCACAAGGATAGAGTATCACTTAGGCCTAATCCATCCTTTGTCCCAAAAGTCTGTTCTAATCTCTGTCTCCAACAGTCTCTAGAGCTACCAGTTTTCTTCCCAAAATTCTCTAATGAAGCAGAATACACTCTCCATAAATTGGATGTTCACAGGCAATTGCGCTTCTATTTAGACAGGACTCAGCAACTTCGTAAGTCAGACCAGTTGTTTGTGTCCTTCTCAGACAATAAATTGGGTCAAACCATCACAAAAGCTACTATCTCCAAATGGATTAGAGATTGCATAACTCAGGCTTATTCTTCTTCGAATAAGCAACTTACAACATCTATCAAAGCTCACTCTACCAGAGCCATGGCTACTTCTATAGCTTTTCATTCCAAGCTCGCTATATCGGAGATTTGTGCTGCGGCTACTTGGTCCAATCCGCACACTTTCATTTCCCACTATAAATTGGATGTGGCATCTAAAGGACGAGCATCATTTGGTTCCACGGTACTCAGGAGTGTTTTCCAGTGAGCCACCCAGGATTCAGGTGCTAGGGACGCTGTCCCATCAGTCAGAATGTAGGCGAGATAGGATCACATAACATCTTTTAGTTATGTACTCACCATAACTTCAGATGTTTGGGATCCATCTCGCTACATTCCTAATACCCACCCTCCTTCCCCTGCCTTGGAGGTCAGAAGAGATTGAGCGGTTTGAGTTCTACTGTTTTTATCTTGTTCATCTGCGATGTTATATAATCAGAGTGCATGTGTGCATGTATGCGGACAAACTAGATCTGGGGACTGGTAGTGGTGCATCCTGGGATATAGTAAGCTCAGCCAATAAGAGACTTCGCTCTTTGGCATAAAGCGTGCGAGTCGGAGCCGAGGATCGCTCGAACCCATCAGTCAGAATGTAGGCGAGATGGATCCCAAACATCTGAAGTTATGGTGAGTACATAACTAAAAGTTATAAGAAAATTGACCTTTGGTTGGATGACAATCTTTTACAAGGACTCATAGATTTGGATTTATATAACTTTTTTAAAGTTTCTAAACCAGTCATCCGTGAGATTTTTGGCATTCCAAAAATACATAAAGATGTCCAAACCCCCCCCCCCCTTAGACCCATTGTGACATCCGAGTGTTCTAAGACGCAGACTCTTGCCATTTATGTAGATACCAAGTTAAAGTACTTCCATCAGGATTACCATCATATACTCATTGATTCTTGGGACTTTTTGGCCAAATTCAATACCGTTCCATATCATGACAATCATAGTTTTATTACTATTGATGTCAAAGATTTATTTTCAGTAATACCTCACGACATTGGTCTAAGTTGGTTTGAACACGTGTTAATTGAATTTAATTTTTTAAACAATGCAGAGTTTAGACTAGTACTTGAAAACATGGAGTTGGTTCTGAAAAACAATTTTATCTACTTCCAAGGAGATATTTATCATCAGATTGGTGGGGTAGCAATGGGGTCCTCTTGTGCCCCTATTTACACGAATATTATTATGCTTTTTTGGGAGTTAGAATATGTTTTTAAATCAGTGTTTTGGGAACATGTTATTAAATATTTCCGGTTCCTGGATGATATTTTTATTGTTTGGAACGGTACTGTAGAACACATTGAAGAGTTTATTCATTACTTACATACGACAACTACTTTTTTACAGTTTACGTTCCAGCACAATCTTGACCAGGTAAATTATCTTGATGTAACAATTTTAAAAAACAAAATTGATAAGAAATATGAATCTAGGATTTTTAGAAAAAAGTGTTTCTCAAATTCATATGTACATTTTGAGAGTGACCATCCACTGTATTTAAGAAGGAATATTATCAAGGGCCAAATGATCAGGGCTTCACGTATGACTAGTGGCAATGATGGTTTTTCTGAAGAAATGGAAGTTATACAAAATTTTTTTTTTGGAAAGAGGATATCCATTAGGACTCATTAAGAATGTCAAGAGGGAAGTCCTAAGAAAACGGAGTATTCAATACACCCCACTTTTGACCAATAAAAAGAACACCAGTATGGTAGGGACCAATTTTAGGAAAACTAAGACTTATGGTATGGAAAGTGGTGATATACCACGTCTAACACTTACATATTACAAGGGTATAGGTTGGATACAGAAGGGGATCAATGAAGTTTGGAAAATCTTCTCTAGAATGAGTAAGGAGTGTTCTATATTTCAACAACCATTGAGATTTGGCTACAGGAAAAATACTAATTTTAAAAAACTATTTGAGAGGAGAAACTCAACAAAAAGTGGGGACACACAAATGTGGTAGGTGTGCGCAATGTCCTTTTATTATTGGGGAAAAGGAACTTTTCTTGAGGGGCACAGGCCTAAAATTGAGAAGTAATGGTTATTATACCTGTTACACTCAAGGAGTGGTCTATTTGGCCCATTGTTTGACCTGTGCAAATTATTACGTTGGAAAAACTGAACGTAAGTTCAGGCAACATATTTATGAACATATTAGGGACATAAACAAGAGGAATGATAATAATGCATTATTTAGGCACACCGCCACATGTGTGAATGCTAATATTAAGTTTTGGGTTCTTGAAGAAGTTAAGAGAGGGGACAGGGGAGGTGATTGGGAATCCCTGTTGGAATATATTAGAATTAATTTGGCAGCTTAGACTGGATGTCTGTGGCCATAGGGGTATGAACGATCACCTCTCCATTAAACCTGCACTGAAACTTTTAGCAAATAACCCCAAAAGGAAATAATATGAACATGAAGTTTTTTTCCCTGGAAGACCATTTGAATATAATTTCTATTTATTTTTCTACTTTTTAATAATGTTAAATGTTTTGATTTTATTCCATTTTTATTAGGAATTTGCACATATTTATTTATATATAACACATTTATATGGTTATTTATTTTTTATATATTTATATATTAATATTTATATGATATTATGTATTACACATTCATATACATATATATTTTTTAATTTATATGTATTTCTATATGGAATATTGTATTAGGATTTTTTAATTGTGGTTCCTACTATACATATTATATATTGGGTGATTTACAATTTTCATATATCTGCACTTAGTGACATTACACTATACCAAGAGGATTTGTAAGTTTAGAATAGTATTTGGATTTTAATTTATATTTGTATACTGATTCTTATGAGTCAATTTCCTGAAGCACCTTTGGTTTATAGTAAGCCTGTCTTACATTATATTTGGATTTTTATTTAAAATTCCATTATATACAGATTTACATATTTTTAGTACAATATTTGTTTTATATTTATAACAAAATATGTACTTGGTTGCTGTTATTATTTTTATCCATCTAGTAACAATATATATATATATATATATTTAAACTTGTAATTTGTATTTTGAATACAAGAGATTCATTTATGTGTTAATAATTTAATACCAGAAAGAATGTGTTTTTGGTCAGTTTTCATTGCAGTTACTTTTTGTAACAATTGGGCAATTATGCAATTATTTAATTAATTTATTACCCAAAAATGTATTTAAGGTAATTGTTCATAGCATATGATGGATTCTAATGAAGTCTAGATGTTGTAGATGAAAGCGCGCTCAATCCCATTCTTTGTACGTTTAATAAATTCTTTTTACTACCTGTGCATTGGATTTCTACGTGTTCATGGATTTGTGCAACTGAACTAACTATCATCGTTTTGGGTATTTTTCCCTATTTGGTTTGGAATTATTTGGAGGGTAGCCCTTCATGGTATAGCCAGCGGAGGTCTTTGGAACTCATTCCAGCAGACAGGCTAAGTCTGACCATTCTGATGCCTTACGAGTGGTCTCTGAATCTGTCAGTAGCAGAACAGATCTTCAGCGAGTGAGGTCAACCTTGCTGCAGTCTCTTTGCACCTTCTTCCAAAGGGAAGTTCAGCAGGTTTTTCGCTCTGAACCCCTTGCCAGGGGAGACCACCATAGATGCTCTAGTTCATGCTTGGCCTCCCGGTCTTTTGTATGCTTACCCGCCAGTTCCTCTCATCCCGAGGTTTCTGCAGAAAGCTTGTCGACTAGGGAGCAAGGTGATCCTCATTGCCCCATTCTAGCCTCAACAGGTATGGTTTCCCTTCCTTTGGTCTCACCTTCTGGCTCCACCTTGGATCCTAGATCCCATTCAGGATCTGATTTCACACCCATTGGGGGTGCTTCATCCGAGTCTGGGCAGTCTGAAGCTCACTGCTTGGCTGCTCCAGTTCCCGTGATTGCTAGGACTCCCAGACTTTCCTCCTCAGTTAAGTCTATTTTGGTGACTCCTATTTCTGCCATTCTTGATTTCCTAGCTGATATTTTCTAGCATGGAGCTAGTTCTTCTACTGTCAAAGTTCAGTTGGCTGCCATTTCTCATTTTCATGTGGGTGAGAATTTTGCATCCTTGGCATCTTCTAGACTGTATAAAGCCTTTATTAAAGGCACTTTTTTGCTGTGCGCCCCCCCCCAGTCAAAGATCCTGTCCCCCGTGGGACCTTACTATGATTCTCCAAGTTCTGGTTGCCCCACCTTTCGAGCTTGCCGCAACTGCAGATCTAAAATTTCTGTTGTGGAAAACAGCTTTTCTGATTGCTATTACCTCTGCTAGAAGGGTTTCGGAATTACAGTCCTTGTCCATAAAGTTCCTGTACATGATTTTTCATAAAGATAGAGTTTCCCTTCGAACCAATCCATCTTTTCTTCCTAAGGTGGCATCACCAGTCAATATCAATCAGACTATAAATTTGCCTGTGTTCTTTCCCAATTTTACCAACAGGATGTTATACAAGCTACACATGTTGGATGTTCATAGACAGTTACGATTCTGTTTACACAGGACAAAAAATTTTAGTAACTCTGATCAATTGTTTGTTTTGTTCTATAGACCCTTTTTGGGAAAACCTATTTCCAAGGTCACTATAGCTAGATGGATTTCTTCATGCATCCTGTAGGTCTATAAGGACAAAGGCATGTCTCCTCCAGGTCAGGTTAAAGCTCATTCCACTAGGTCCATGGCTATGTCTGCAGCTTTCTGGTCTGGGGTGTCTTTGCATGACATTTGCTCTGCAGCTACTTGGTCCTCTTCTCATACGTTTATTTCCCATTACAAATTGGATTTGACTTCTAGAAGGAGAGTATCCTTTGTTTCCGCGGTGCTCTGGAATATCCTTCCATGAGGGCCTCCCAGCAGTTTAGTAGCTGGGGACTCTGTCCCACAGGTTGAAGACCAAATGAAGTAAACTACTTCAGATAAAGAAGTTATGTACTCATTATAACATTCCATCTGAGTAGTTGTACTTCATTTGTCTTCAACCGTCCCTCCCTCCTTCCCCTGGACCATTGTGCATGTTCAGCCTATGGGCTGTAGTATAGATCACAAGTATGTTATCAGGTCGGGTTTTAAGTATAAGTTCAGCAAACTCAATCTGGGGATCGAAGGCAGTGGAGGTGTATTATGGGTAAGGGGAGGAGTCTGGATCTCAGAGCTGATGCTAGTAATTTTTGTCGGCTCGGATCCGATGCGGATCCGTATTCCCACAGGTTGAAGACAAATGAAGTACAACTACTCAGATGGAACGTTATGGTGAGTACATAACTTCTTTTTTTATAAATGGGTAACAAAACTTTCATATCTCTGCTTGATATTGTTCTATGAATGTTGCCAGTTTGTTTATTTATTTATTTGTTTGTTTATACAATTTGTTAACCGTGGTAGAACATCAGATCTCATTGGATCAGTTTTAATATCAACCCAGAATGTCAATACACATCAAGTGTAAAAATAAAAATAATTCATACAATAAAAGAGCACTCTAAAAACAAAGAAAAATTTCATAGAAACATATTATAACAATCCCCAGTAGGTTTAATCCAGAACCTAAACTGCTATCACAATACTAACACCCAAGTCTCTAATTACCTACACTTCCTTTAAGATGTTCCTTTTCATAGCATAAAAATAACAGAATTATTCATACAGAAGAACATAACTTTTGTTTCATTAATGTTAAATTCCATTCATTCTCCATTGCCCATTTATCAAGTCTTTCTAAAAAGGCTTAAGTGCAATCATTTATATTAGTAATAATCAAACCCAACTTTGAGTCGTTAGCGTACTTGCTGAGACAAATATTATCCTTGGTAGGAAAATTGGACATAAAAATACCAAACAGCACCGATCCCAACATTGAACTCTGAGACACCACAACTAATCTCCTTTTCTTTAGAGATAATATTACCCATTTTCACTTAACATACTCATGCCTTCAACCAATTATTAGTCCCATCTTATCACAAAACAATAATTTTATACTTGGATAATAATAATAATAATAATAATAATAATAATAATAATAATAATAATAACAGAATCCTAGCATGTTGTCAAAAGCCTTACTTCCAAAAAAAAACACACACCATCAACAGCTAAACCACCATCCAAAGATTCCCAAACATTTTGATTAAAGATTCATTTGTCTCACAATCTTTTACAAAGGTAAATGCCCAATGAGGCTTTCATATGATAATATATTCTGTGATAATTCTATTATAGCATTTTCCCAAATGCATGTTAAGCTAATAGGCCTAAAACTGTCTACACTAGATACATCTCCTCACTTGGGAACTGGATCTACAAAAACGTCTTTCTAGACACCTGGACCACATCCAGTTTGCCAAGATTTCTGAAACAAAAACAATAAACATGGAAGTATACTCTCAATTATATGTGACAGATAATAACAGTTAATACCATCCGATCCAGTGGCTGAATTCTTTTTAATTGTTTTATATGCTTTCTCAACTTGTGTAATTGTCAGAGTAGGGCAGTCTTCACCCAACATAGACACATACTCACCCTCAGTCATACCCATCGATCCAGAATAAATCACATTTTCCAAAAAGACCTCAGCCAGTACTTTAGGGTCACTAACAGGGCACCCATTAACTGTAATATTTAGAGATGTCAGTCATTCTTTTTTATAAAGCTTTAAATGACTGAAAAAAAGTGTTTTTGTTATCTGATTTGCCACACATTAATCTCATTTCATATTTACACCTACCAAACTTCATAATTTTTCGGAAAAAAAAAAGGTGTCTACTACAGAGATTTTTAAACTTCCTCTAAACATATTTGCATTCTTGTATGAGCTTTATCAGTTTCCCTGTTCCAACAAGGAGCTGAGAAATTCTATGATTTATTTTGAACTAATGGACCAAAATCATCTATTAATTGCCTCAAGTAATCATAGGACATATTCCAAGCCCTATCAATATCAACATGATATAATAGGTTCATATCATAGGTTCATAGGTGTTTACCAGGCTAACAGCCTCAAGGGACTTTTTAAGCCTAGCCATGTGTCCCAAATCTTTGACAAGTTCTGATATCCTTGATAAGTATAAACATGGGCCTGGGAGATGGACCCTTTACAGGTTACTTGTGTCCATTAGACATAGGTGCCAAACCAGGGATGAATTGCTGATTTCCCATCCAATCGTTCACGTTGCAGTTGAATTGGATTAGGGAGGAACTCTGCTTCACATGGATGGGGAGTCTGTTCCATAGACGGGGTAGTCTCTGGGATACATACATGTCTGTACGGCAGGTCCTATTTATATCACAGGCAAGGATTAAGTGTTTAGAATGGGTAATTCTGGTGCTATTTGTTTTGTAGATATGCAGGAGGTCCATCAGAGTGGGGTCTGACAATGCCCTGTATGCAAGGCATTGATCTCTGCTCAGAAGCCTGTAGGAAACAGAATATAGGGATAAGGCCTTGAGGTGGTCTACATAGTTCATTTTACTTACGCCCTGTATTCTTTTAGTGAGAAACCTCTGTGGCTTGTTTCCAATCCCAAACCTTTAATTTTAAATTAATAAGCTCATAATTATTTTATTTATTTATTTTACATTTGTTGACCGGGATAGTCCAACTGGATTAATATCCATTTTCAGTGGAGGCCCGGGGAGAAAAGCTCCAAGGTAAAGAGATAAGCACTAACAAAGAAGGCATATTACCAAGGTAGACAGATAAGTAATAGCAAAGAAGACATATTACAGAAGAGATATTTACAAATAACATAAGCAGACATGAAACAGACAAAATCACAAGTTCGAGTTACCCCTGGTAACAGTCAGGGGGAACAAATAACAGTAATTTGATTAATAGATTATATACATTCATGTTGAGAGTTATCCAGGCTTGTTACAGTGGCAAAACCTGTTTAGTGACAGATGTTGTTTGAGTTTAGCTTTGAATTGGGATAGGTAGGAGAGCAAAGTAATGATCTGAAGTAGGGACTTCATTTGTCAGCAACCTTTGGGATACAGATCCGATCTCGGATCCGAGCCGGCAACTTCTATCACAGCATAGATCCGAGCTCCTAGCTCCTCCCCTTACCCATAATCCCCTGCCTACCCTGACTGACCTCAGATCTAGTTTGCTGCTCTTCAAGCAACAGCTAGATTCCAGAGCTCTTGGCGATTTTGTGAGAAAAAAAGTTTTTTTCTTCTTATCTGATTGAGTGGTTGTGTGTGCGTGTTAGGTTTACCCTTAACGCTAAAACTTCTTATTTTAAGCTTACTTAGCTTAAATTTTAATTTTAATTTTTTCCTCCCTCCCCGCTGGTCGTAGCGTGTGTGTGTGTCTTGAATGTAGGGGCCTAGTGAGTGTGCTTTACTTTAGTTATGTCGGAGGCCCCTAAAGCCATTTTTTCTAAATGCACTGAGTGTGGTCACAAGCTTTTACCGGCTGATGGCCACACTCGGTGCGTTAGGTGCCTTGGGGTTGAACACCTCTCTTTGGGTTGCGTGATTTGCATGGCGTTCAACCCCAGGGCACTTAAGGATCGGAGGTCGAAGCTGGTTCTGGCGGGCCTTTTACCCCCAGACTCTGCTTCGCCTCCGTACTCGGTGACCGCTACCCCCTCAGTAACGGTCACTCCTGCCTCCCTTCCTCCGACCGGGACTCAACCTCCTGCTTCGGCTCTGGAGGATAGGGAGTCCAGGAAAGAGAAGCGGAGGGAGAAGCACCTTAAGCGGCAGGCCAAGGACTCTTCATCGGCCCCGCCCGCCAAGAGGGCTTCTCCGTCCAGGTCTTCTCAGTCTCCTCCTCCTCGGATCCGATCCCCTTGTTTCTCCCCGGGACCCGAGGAGGAGGTGACCTGGTCTCCGTCGAGGTCATCGAGGTGGCACTCCAGGTCGGCCTTGGTGGTCTCTTCAAGGTCCACCTTTAGCATGTCAGATGCGGACATGGACCGGATGATGAGGAGATTTATCCAGGCCCAGATGCAGATGGGAGTGCTCTTGCCTCCCCCCGGGAGCTTGACCCCTTTTTTTGCCCCTATTGCTCCTTCTCCGACCCGCATTCCGGGTTCGGAGCACTCGGAGCCGAGCCACGTTGGATCCGGGGGTGGGTCGGAGCCGACCGTGCTGGGCACGTCGGCTCCGACGGCTCCCTCGAGTTTGTCAGATCCGACCTCTCGGAGCCATGGGCCGAGCTTCGGATCCGAGGGATTCGGTGTGCTTTAGGCTCTGTTCCGGTCGGAGCACACTGGTCCCACAGATCCGACGTTCTCGGCACCGGGTCCGATCCCTGCTTCGGATCCGAGTGGGAGTCGGGTCTCGGATCCGTCAGAGAGCGGCTCACCCTCGGCTTTGACTGTGGTGGAGAGGGCACTGTCGAGTGCTTCCAGGCCTCCGGTCCTGGCTTTGGCTCCCTCCCGCACTTCTTCTTATCTGGTCCTGGCTCCCCTCATCCGGACCTCGGGGCAGCCTACCTCAGCGCCTCTAGGAGTTCCAGTGGAACAAGATACAGCCCGTGAGGACTCCTCGGACAGCCCCCCCGAGGAGGTTCCTCACAAGGCAAAGTGCAAGAGGAGGCACATAGACTCCCCTGAGAGTCTCACCAAAGATATGGGCTTAGATGAAGGGGAAGGCTCCCCCCTAGGTCACCTCCCGAGGATGTCTCCTTCGGAGACATCATGGAAATGCTCAAAATCGGGGGTGGTCTGCCCCCAAGGCTTCCTCTGATGAGTCCGTATTCCTTGAGGCGTTTGAGGCAGGACCGTCTACCTCTTGGGTGTCCCCTCCACCCGACCCCTTGGTGGATCTCATATCCACTAGGGCTTGAAAGGAACCAGACACCGTAGAGCCAATCCCCAAGCACCCGGACAAAATTTTGAGCCCCCCTGCAGAGAGATCACATTGGAGCAGAGGTCCCCCTGTGAATGCCATGTTGGTGGCTGCAGCCACCAAGAAAGAGTTGGCTCAGGAGAGCCCCACGGTTCATCCTTCGAGCAAGGAGTCTCGTGCGTGGACCGTCTTTGGAAGCGGGCCTTCAGTTCAGCGACCCTCTCTATGAGGGCCTTGAACTACGTGGCACACGTTATTCGGATGCAGCGGGCTCTAATTAAGGAATATGCTGCTTCCCCCCTGGGTCCATGTCGGAGGGAGACAAGGATCTGTACTCCTCCCGAATGGCCACCCTCTGCTCTATTTCTAACATCTCTATGCAGCTGTTGTCTCATGCTACGGAGGGAGCCGCTAGAGCAGGCGGAGTCGGGCTTGTTATGAGGAGACAGGCCTGGCTCCGCCACTGTGACTTCTCGGAACCCTTTAAGGCGTCATTCGCGAATGCCCCTTTTGATGGTTCTACACTGTTTGGCAAAACCGTTCGCGACACTCTTGTCCAGAGCGAGAAAGACGGGAAGACTTTGTCTGCCGTCGGAGTCCGCTTCTCTGCGCCCCAGAGGTCCTTTTCCAAGAACCAAAAGGGTCAGAAGAAGATGTGGTTCCGAAAATCGCATCAGTCCCAGTCTGCTCAGGACAACCAGTCCTCTTGAGGGAGGACGCCGCCCCAGAGGCAGAGGGGGTCCCAGGAATTTTGGGTCCAGAGAACCGTTCTCTGAGAGGCCCACGCAGAACCCCTGAGGGGTTACCTGGCTGCTCCACTCTGGAGGCAGTCGGGGGGCGTTTTTCGAGGCACCTAGCAATGTGGGAGTCCATAACAATGGATCGCTGGGTGCTTCGCATTATATCCAGAGTTTACCAAATTCCCTTTATCATAACCCCCAGAATCAGAGGCCTCCCCGACGTACCACCCAGTCAGAGAGAGGCGGCTGCTGCAGAAATTCAGCAGCTTCTGCAAAAAAGAGCCATCCAGCCCGTCCCCCCAGATCAAATTGGATCAGGGTTTTACTCCAGGTTCTTTCTGGTGCCAAAAAAGACGGGGGACTTGAGGTCCATCCTCGACCTCTCTCTCCTAAACCTGGCGGTACCCAAAGAAAAGTTCCAAATGGTCACGTTGCAATCCGTCCTCCCCTTATTGTGGGAGGATGACTGGATGTGCTCCATAGACCTCAAGGATGTGTACTATCACATTCTAGTGGACAGGCATTCCAGGTGGTTTCTCCGCTTCCGGCTGGGCGCCAGTCACTTTCTATTCAGGGCCCTCCCCTTTGGCCTCACCTCAGCCCCCAGGGTGTTCACCAAAGTCCTAGCGATAATAGCGGCCCACCTGAGACTCCAGGGAATTCAGGTCTTTCCATACCTGGACAACTGGCTCCTTACGGCCCCAACAAGGCATCTACTTTGTTCATGCAGGGATTATTTCCTCAGTCTGGCTCCGCTATTAGGATTAACCATCAACATGACCAAATCCTCTCTGATCCCTACACAGGTGTTGGATTTTATAGGGGTGAGACTGGATTCCAGACAGATGCTTGCGTTCTTGACTCCAGATCGGCTTCGGAACCTGATGTGCCACATGCAGGCCATCCTTCAACTGCAAACTCCTTCGGCAGAATTGGTCCTGAGGGCCTTAGGATCTATGGCGGCTGCAATCCCTCTGCTGCCATTGGCCCGGTTGAACATGAGGGTCCTGCAGTGGACCCTCCAGGTACAATGGTCCCTGTCTCGCAACCCCCTGTCTCATCCCATTTCCTTAAGCAAGGTTTGCAGAAGGTCGCTCGTGTGGTGGCTCCAGTCCCCCAATCTCCACACGGGATGTCCCTTCTCACTACCACCGCCAGTCGACACAGTGACCACTGTGGGGGGCATTTTTCAGGCAGAACAGTCCAAGGCACGTGGAACGATGTAGAGACCTCTTTGCATATCAACGTCCTAGAGATGAGGGTGGTGCTTTTGACGTTGCAGGCACTACACAGCTCTTTCCCGGTAGGGACGATTGCAGTACAGACAGACAACATGTCAGTCATCTGGTACATCAACAAACGGGGGAACCAGGACTTACCCCCTTTGCCGAGAGGCCATGAGAGTGTGGGAATGGGCAATTTCCACCAACCGCTTTCTCATAGCAACCCACATTCCGGGACGGTCCAACATTCTAGCAGACAGGCTCAGTCGTACTATCCTGACTCCTTACGAATGGTCTCTCAACCCTCGAGTTGCAGAGCAAGTATTTGCCCGATGGGGGCAACCTTGTTGCGATCTTTTTGCCTCTCCTTCAAACACCAAATGCAACGATTACTTTGCTCTGATCCCCCCTCCGGGGGAGTCCCCAAGAGACTCTCTAGTTCATGCTTGGCCTCCCGGTCTGCTTTATGCTTACTCTCCTCTTCCCCTGATGTTGAAATTATTGCAGAAAGCCAGGCAGTTGGGGAGCAAGATGATCCTCATTGCCCCATTCTGGCCTCGTCAGACGTGGTTCCCTTACCTATGGTCTCACCTAGTGTATCTACCATGGATTCTGGATCCCCTCCTGGATCTCATTTCTCACCCTCTCGATCTTCCGACTCCGAACCTGGTCAACCTCAAGCTGACGGCTTGGTTGCTCCAGTTCCACTCCTCATATGGACTCCCGGGATCTCATCACCTGTCAAAGCCATTCTTGTAGCAGCTCACAAGCCTTCCACCAGGAGGGTTTATCGGAGTAAGTGGAAACGCTTCACCATTTGGGCAGAACACCGTCGTTTAGACCCTTTTACAGCCCTGATAGCGTTGGTTCTATATTTTCTAACCTCTCTCTTTCACCAGGGGGCTAGTTCTTCCACAGTCAAGGTACAACCTGCAGCAATCTCATACTACCACGTGGGGCAAGAGTCTGGCCCTCTTATCACTTCCAAACTGTGTAAGACCTTCCTCAAGGGTACCTTCCTCCTTAGGCCTCCAGTCAAAGAGGTGGTACCTCAATGGGATTTATCCCTAGTCTTACAGGCTTTGACTGGTCCCCCTTTCGAACTGGCGGCCACAGTTGATCTCAAATTTCTCTCTTGGAAGACAGCTTTTTTGGTGGCCATAACTTCAGCCAAAAGAGTATTGGAATTGCAAGCTCTTTGTGTCAAACCACCACATTTGGTCTTTCACCCGGATAGGTTTTACCTCAGGATCAATCCGTCCTTCCTACCTAAGGTATCTTCAGAAGCGAACATTAATCAATCTATCAATCTCCCAGTGTTTTTCCCCAACTTTCAAAACAAAGGAGAGTACAAGCTGCATTCCTTAGACGTACACAGACAACTACGTTTTTATATTCATAGAACTGCTGATCATAGGCAATCCGATCAGTTGTTTATCTCCTTTGCCAAAAGTAATTTCGGAAAGCCAGTTTCTAAAGTTTCTCTCTCTCGATGGATCTCGAGTTGTATTCTCTTAGCACATCAGAGCTCGGGAAGGCCTGCACCTCAAAGAGTCCATGCTCATTCTACTAGGGCCGTTGCTACATCGGCGGCCTTTCAAGCTAGGGTTCCACTGGATGACATTTGTTCCGCAGCCACTTGGGCTTCATCTCACACCTTTATCAGCCACTATAAAATAGATGTTGTCTCCCGAGGCAGGGCGTCCTTTGGCTCTGTGGTGTTCCGGAATATCCTTCCATGAAGGCCACCCAAGATTTAGGTAGCTGGGGACTCTGTCCCAAAGGTTGCTGACAAATGAAGTCCCTACTTCAGATTAAGAAGTTATGTACTCATCATAACGTTCCATCTGAGTAGGTATCTTCATTTGTCTGCAACCACCCCCCCTCTTTCCCCCTGACCAAAATGATCGTTCTTGAGGTTCTTAGCATCTGTTCCCTTTGGGACACTTTTATCAGCTGTGCTATGGGGCAAACTTGACCTGAGGTCAGTCAGGGTAGGCAGGGGATTATGGGTAAGGGGAGGAGCTAGGAGCTCGGATCTATGCTGTGATAGAAGTTGCCGGCTCGGATCCGAGATCGGATCCGTATCCCAAAGGTTGCAGACAAATGAAGATACCTACTCAGGTGGAACGTTATGGTGAGTACATAACTTCTTATTAGCTGGAAGGAGGTTCCATGCTTTGCCTGCAGAGTTTGCAAAGAGTGAGTCACTGGCTACATTGTTAATTTTAATTATCTTTAATTTGTAGTCTGAGGATCGGAGCAGTTTTGGATTGTTGTGTGTGTGTGTGGGGGCGGGTGATCATATTTTTAAGAGCTGGTGTGTTATCTGGATAATAGAGGATTTTATTAGCCATAATCAAAAGGTTATGTTGGATTGGACTGGGAAGTTCTAGCCACCCAAGCTGTTTAAGGTTGATGCAATGGTGTGTTCTAAAAGGTAGACCAGTGGCAAACCTGGCAATCTGGTTGTAACAGATTGAAAGTCTATTAAGTACAGTTTTATTTAGATTAGAGAGAATGGGGGATGCATATAATAGTGTTGAAAGCAGGTGGGAGTGAGCTATGGCAACCATAGCTGGAGTGGTTAGGAAGTATTTTATTCTATATAGTGACCCTAGTTTTTTATTGATGATTTTGATTGTTTGGTTTACATGAAGGTCAAATTTTAGATTATCAATTATTATTCCTAACAGTTTTGTAGAGGAGTTGGGGGTGGTTATTGTGCCATCTTTTGTATTTATGGTGCAGGTAAACGGTGTGGACCTTTGTGTTGAAGAGAATAACAGCAGTTTTTGGGATTTAGCAACAATCAACGTTCAGAGATCCAGGTTTCTATAGTATTAAAAGTGGATTGGGTAACAGACCTTAATTCTGAGGGAGATGTGGCTGAGCAAATCAGGGTGGAATCATCAGCATACTGGATACAGCTGACATTTGGGATGACTGTATGTAGGTTGTTTATAAAGATAGAAAACAGTAAGGGTCCTAATATAGAGCCTTGTGACACTCCAAGGGTGTTAGGTAATAGGTTGGACAGCTTGTTCTGCCAGAGGACAGCCTGCTGCCTCCCACTGAGGTAAGATTTAAACCATTGAATGGCACTGGTATTTAGACAGAAAGATTGCAGGGTGTGAATCAAAAGTTGGTGATCCACCATGTCAAATGCCTTAGAAAGATCCAAGAAGAGGGATGAGGATATTTGATTATTGTTACGATTGTTATTAATAGTATTGGTGAACGCTAGTAGGGCTGTGGTTGTGCTGTGGTGTGGACGGAAGCCATGTTGAGGTGATTCTGAATTAAGTGGTGCATGAGTTGTTTGTGTATACATTTTTCCATAATCTTAGCTGGTGGAGAAAGTATAGCTATTGGTCTGTAATTGGAGAATTCAGTGGAGGAACCTCCTTTATGTAGTGGGATTACATAGGATGTTTTCCAAATGGTGGGAATTTTTGTCTCTGCTGTGGTGTGGCTAATTAGTATAGATACTGGATAGGCAATGGCATCAGCTGATTTTTGAAGGTACTCAGCAGGGAGTTGATCAGCTGAGAGTGTGGTGGGTTTTTATTTTTTTGAGCAAAATACAAATAATTGATGTGGACACTGGTTGGAAGTTGAAAGAGAGTAGCTTTATAGGGGTGGTGCTATCAGGGCCAGGGGAGCTGGGAGGTAGTTGGCTAGCTAGGGCTTGAATTGTCTCTGTAAAGAAATGGTTAAAACTGTCTGAGACATCCTCAGGAGATTTATCAGTGGTAGCAGTGGAGATAGGGGTAGACATTTTTCCAGGATGGAGTAGATTATTCAGACCTGCCCAAAACTTCTGAGGATTGTTCTGGTCTGCTTTCTGTAAATTACAGTAGTATTGTTTTTTGTCTTGTAGAATGGATTTTTTAGTCTCATTCCTAGCTTGCCTGTATTTAACATGATTGTAGGGGTCTTTAGTGGAGCGCCATAGAGTCCAGATTTTGTTTCTTCTGGAAAGTTTTAGTCTAGATTCTTTAGACAGCCATGGGGCAGTTTTTGCCTTTGTTCGCTTAGAACAGGCAGGTGCATGCAAGTCAAGGATATCAATAAATCTATTGTTAAAATATGCAACTGCCTCTTCTAAGGGGAGGTGTTTTAACATAGACCAGTTACAGGAGTTAAGTTCCTGTTTGAATATGACAGGGTCAAAGTTTACTTTGTTTCTGACTTTCCTAAGAAGGATTGATGAGGAATAATGACTTTTTGCGTAACAATATAAGTAAGAAGGTGATCACTCAGGTCATTAGAGATGGTACCAGCAGTGTACAGTTGGGGGTTACTATTTACAAGTACCCAGTCTAGTATGCTTTCTTTATGTTTGGCATTACCTAGCCTGGTTGGGGTGGTTATGATTTGAGTAAATGCATACAGGTTGATGTGGGTGGTAAGGGATTTTGAGGAACAGGTGGCCCAGTCTATGTTAAAGTCACCAAGTAATAGGGTTTCTTGAGGGTAATGACATGAAATCCATTGTAGGGTATCTTCGAGTGTGGTTATATTATTACCCGGGGGAATATACATACAGATAATGGTGATGCATTTACTTTTGTTAATTTGCAATTTAGTGGCCAGGATTTCTGAGTTATTAATTTGAGGTGGTTGATTAACATCTATGGTCACATTCAGTGCAGATTTATAGAGTATAGCTACCTCACCCCCCTTCCTGGAAGCACGGTCTAGCCTGTGAATGTTATACCCAGGTGGTAACACTTCATTATCAGTTGTGGTAGGTTTTAACCAGGTCTCAGATTGACAGAGAATCTCAGGGGAGTGGACAGCCAGGAGTGCATGCAGTTCATGTACCTTTTATTGATGCTTCTAATATTGAGATGACAGGCCAGGAGAGAGTTGGTAGGTCTACTAATTGTAGTTTTGTGGCTTAGGTGGCAGATAAAGGGGTATATCAGAGGTGGATGGGCCAGGGTTGGGATGAATGTCACCACCAAGTATAAGACTAGGGCTATACTTAGTGATAAGTTTCAGGAGTTTGTTTAAAAGTTTGTAATATTGTTTGGGGTTTGCATGCTGAAAGAGTGAGCAAGGCTTAGAGTTGGACCCATATTGATTAGTATGGCTAAAGGTGGGCTGTTTTACATCTGGTGTGATAGTATGGCCATTTGGATACTGATAGTTAATAACCATCTGGTTTTCATACAAGGTGAATACATAAGTAGCCAGCAGTATGGGTATTAGAGAATAGTGTAACATTATGAGAGAATGAGTGTATTTAGAAGCAAAGATGGCAAATACAAAAACAATTACAGCATACAATAGGTCCATCGGAGTTTAAGTCCTGGCCAAAATAAAGTCCAAATCTTAGTTACAAATATATGCAGAGATAAGTCACAAACAGTACAGTAAAAAGAACAATATTAAGTCTTGGCATTACAATATACAAAAATATGCTACATTATAAAGGAGAGTTTAGCTGTGGTAACAAAGGTATGCTTTACACAAAACATCAAGCAATAAAGAGCAGTAGTAATTAAGGTATTTGTCAACTGAATGACAAGGCATTTGAGTTTCAGACTTCATATCCTCCAGAAAACTCATGGCAACATAAAACCTTTTACTGTAGCAGTCTTCGAAATTCATAAGAACACATGGCAATTCTAATGCTGTATAAGGCAAAATAATTTTCCCTAGTAGCAAAACCTTCAAAAAATACAAATGCCTTGACTGTAAACCATAATAGCTGTATGTGTATGCCTCATGAAAGGCAACCAGAAATAGTATTAGAAGGTACACCAAATAAAAAAAAACAGGAACCTTTACTTCACTGTTCCATGGTCATGTAAAGCAGTGAAACTAGAATGCTAACTGATTAATTACAGACCAAATATTTAGCCTTAGATCACATTGTACCTGAAGCGTTTAATGTCTTCATCAGCAACCAAATTTTTGATGAGAAGGTAGCCATTCTCTTCATAAAACAACCTCTGCTCCAGAATGAGATGATAATTATTCAGAGTGTATCTCAGCTTGACAGAATTGCTGCTTTAAGGAACCACTTGTATAGAAGTCGGCAAGGTTGTTTAGAAAATCAAACAGCTTCTGTCTAAGGACTTTATCTGAGGCATCCACGGATAGCACAGAGCCTAAAAGATCGTTGCATTTTGAACTGACAGCCACAAACACTTCAGCAAAATCAGGTTTCTACTCGTCATCCAAACGTACACCAAAGATAGGCATTTTACTGAACTGCGTATGTCCAGCTTACTGAAGCATGTACACTTTATGTAACTTATTTCGTCTGCTTTTATGTACAGTAGTACTTCTTACGGGATGAGCAAAATCAACAATACAGGTCCTTACATTTCCACGCTGCTACACATTTCTTACCCAGATTGTTCTTAGTTTTGTCTTGTACTCGCTACTCAATTCTGCACTGATTATCACTGAAGGACTGTTATTATAGTCAAATATGGTTGGGAAAAGCTCAAATGAAGTCCATCACTATTCCAATTCAAGGAAGAAAAGATTACTTGTCAACCATTAAGAGCTGTTACAAATAAATATAATCAATTCTAATTCTTTTCTTGTGTGCACATACAGCATGCTTGCAGCAGTTCTTTTTTTCAGCGAAATGACCAGAAAGCTGCCTGATGCAACCTGCTTTAGCTGTAGAGACCATGTTGGCCAGGACAGGTAACAGCCTGCCATACTGCTTTGAGACAGCCATATAAAAGGTTCCACTCCGCACCATATCTTATACCAAAAAAGTTTTTGTCTTACTTATGTAATACCAGATTACACTCTTGATGATCAGACCTAGTTAATTTGCAGTCAACAAAGCAACCAAAACTCTCATTAATATTTTTAACCCAAGCTATATCTAGAATGTTTTTATTGTGAGTATGTTCACTTACAGGTGAGAGTAACCACATTCTAAACTCAGATTGTTCTTAGTTTTGTCTAGTACTCGCTACTCAATTCTGCACTGATTATCACTGAAGGACTGTTATTATAGTCAACATTAGATTGGTATTCCCATTTAATATTAGGAGAGTTTAAGATCACCAGCAGTAATGTCAGAACTGTTAGCAAAGTAAGATATAAAACCTACACAAAACAATTAATTTTTTCCTTATTATGGTTTGGTGGTCTGTAAAACATGCAAACCCTAATATTCTCCCCACCTCTACTTAATTAACAGCAATAATTTCAGAAAGATCAATTTATAGTTAAGAAAAGAATCTCATTTGTGAATAACATGTAGAGACACAACCACCCCTGTCCTTGTACTCCTAAAATTATGATGTCCCTTATAATCGTGTAAGTATAATAGCCCACAGATATTGTTAAACCAGTGAGCTGATGTTGTCAGTTCCTATTCGTTCATCAACTCTTGGGTTCTCAGCCACTTCTACCAGCTCGTGGATCACTGAAACCCTTGAGCTCCTCCCTTTCCCATGATGCCCTAGTCACCTAACATACCTCAGATCACATTTGCCACCTTAGCATATGGACGTGGTCACTGTTTTACTCTTGACTTTAGCAACTTTTGTACAGTGAGTGAGAATCTATTATATCTTTATAACTTAATATTCTATGCCCTTGAAAGTTCTTACATCCTTATAGCTCTTCGTCCCTTTTCCAGTTAGTTATTTAATTACTTGTGCATTTTTAATTAGCATTGCTGGTATTTCTACTTAGCATACTTTTTGTACACCTAAATTTACAATTGTTGTTATATTTTTTCTTCTTTCTTTCCTATTTCTTAAAAAAAAAATTCTCTCTTCAAATAGGTTATTTTCACTATAGAATCAAACCCCATTTCTTCTTAGCATACTTTTTGTACACCTAAATTTACAATTGTTGTTATATTTTTTCTTCTTTCTTTCCTATTTCTTTAAAAAAAAAATTCTCTCTTCAAATAGGTTATTTTCACTATAGAATCAACCCTAGGGACTTATAGACAGAAAAAACAAATTAATCCGTAGAGGTTTGCTTCCCTTTAAATCTGTATCAACATCATCTGGGGCTCAAACCTGTAAGACATCCAATAAAAAAAACTCTAGGAAGCATTCCCTGAATTTTATTTTTATTTATTTATTTTTATTTTACATTTGTTAACCGGGCTAGTCTAACTGGATATATTTCCATTTTTTTGTAGAGGCCCGGAGAAAAAAAAGACATGTAGACAGAATGATACAACAAAAACAAAACAAACATAACATATAATATTTAATCAGAGATTTAAAAAAAAGAGGTAGAGGTATTTACCAGAATAACTAATAATATTTTATATTTAAAGATAAAAAAGAAAAAATAAAAAACATTATCAATTAGAAATCATAGGAAAGAGTCAGATTAGGAAGAAGAGAAAAGAGAAACATTTGAAAAAACAAAAGTACAGGATAGAAGAGATATGTAGACTAGAAGAGAGAAGAAAAAGAAGAGAGAGAGAGGAGAGAGGAGAAGAAGAAAAGAATCAGGTTTGAAAGTTAATCAATATTGAGAAGTTATATTAGTGGAGTTTTTATTTTTGTTTTTTTTTAGTTTTTGTGAGTAAGTGATTGAGAGTTCGGGAGGAGGTTTATTCAATGTTTCGAGTTTATTTTATGTCCAAAGGAAGCATTTGGCAGGTTATTAGATTTGGTTAGGTTATTAGAAAAAGTTAGAAGAGTCGGAGTAGTTCAGGTTTGGGATAAGCGAGGAGGGTTAGAGAGAGGAGAGGTGAGTAAAGAAAAGAAAAGGTGTATAGGAAGGACATAAACATGTTAATTGGACACACATACATGTTGTTAGGTTCAAGACTGTTTGTGGTTTGCAAATTAGATTGTTTTGTAAATGATTCTGTATTATTGTAAATCTAAATATGTTATTGTTAACAAATTTGATTGTATTAGGAGATTATTTTTCTAAGATTGAGAAGATAGATGTAAGAGAGATATAGTGAAGTGGAGAGAAGTGATGTGGAAAGATGATTTGATTGGGCATAGAAAAAAGTTTTTTTTTTGAGAAGTTAAAAAAGTTTCTGGTTTGAAGTTTAGAAGGAAGAGATTGTTAAGGATTTGATGGAGATGTTGAGATAGTAAGGAGAAGAAGGAGATTGTACCATTTGTTGACAGAATCAATGTGATATAAAAGTACCATTGTGATACACAATGGAGAAAGTCAGTGACAATGTCTGTAGTAGAGTGAGAGGGATTTTGGTCTTTTTTTTTTAGGAAGTTTTTGGTGCTTAGGTTTTAACAGTGTTCAAGCGAGCTGAGACAAGTTTTAGAAATAGAGTATAGTTCTTGAGTGTTTGAATGCAGTTCAACAGAGGGATTACAGAATATAAGTAAAGCCAGAGGAGAAGAATGGTGGAGAATAGAGCAGGGGGAGGCAAGGGGGTGTAAAGAAGGGATAAAGAGGGAGACACCAAGAGAGATTAGAAGAGATGAGAGGGAATAGATTGAGGAAGATTTGCTTCCTGTTAGTGAGATATGAGCTAAACCAGTGGTTTAGTAGGAGATTAGAAGAGCCATGAGCTAAAGGAGAAGTTGGTCAAAAGAAGAGAGGAGAGAGATCAACGAGATTTTTTAGTGTATTGTTAAGGTTAAAGACAGGACATTATTATTGGAGTTATTAATAATAGCAAATAGAAAGGACAGGATGTATTGTGGTATTATATTGGTAAGAAAGTGTGTAAGTTAACTGTTGTAGATTTTGTTTTGTAGACACGTGGTGATTATTTGTCAGTATTTTATTTTGTAGAGTTGGATTATTTTACTTTGTAGTGACACATTGGGGTAGTTAGTTGTTAGAGGGATTAGTTAGAATGTTCAAAGGAGTTACCTCCTTTATGTAATGGTATGGATGAAGAATGATTTCCTGACTCATGGAATGGTTTAAAATATGATCAGCTATTGTTTTTTAGAGAATGGAAGGGCTTTAAGGGAGGAAATGCATCTGGCTATTTCAGAGTGAATTTTTTGAAGGAAGGTAGAAGGAAGCTGTTTGGCTAGATGAGTGCAAGTGAAAAGGTTGGTAGTGGAGATGAGTATGGAGGCCAAGAGTAATAGTGGGGATGAAGAGTGGTGGGAGAAGGAAGTATTGATGTTGATGGAGTGAGTTGAAAGTGTTAGTAATGTCAAGGGGAGAGAATCCAGGGTGGCAGGAAATAGAGTGAGTCCAAAGTGGAGAAAGTGTAGGGGGGGTGATGTTTTCAGTAGGAGATTGCTTCACAGAGTAGGAAGTCAGGGGTAGTAATTCTTTTTTGATGAAGTGATTTTTGATAATATTTCTCATCTGTCTTCAGAGATGTAAGATTGTTAGGTTTTATTGCTAGTGTGTTGCCATTGATTTGATTGTATGGGAGATTTTTGTCTTTCAGGTCTTTTGGCTTTAGGGAGATCTAATAGAATTTTTTGTCTAGTCATTTTTTGAAAGATAGTGAATTTTTTTGTAAATGTCTTAAGTTGTTGTTGAAGAGGAATTTAGCCTTATGGTTAGAATGTTTTTTTTAATGCATTCCAATCAGAAAGATTAGGTGTTTTAATTAGGTTGGGTGTAAAAGCCTGCTTCTTGAGTAGGAAGTGTATTAGGTTGTTTAATAATGAGGTATTTAGTGTCTAATATATCAGGGTTGGGTTAAAGAATTGTCATCAACCACTTCCTCGGCTCCAGGTTCTGAACCTCCTTCAAAATCATCTAAGACCTCAGATCTGATCCCTTCGGATCCGAAGACCAGAACAGAAAAATCTCCTTGGATCTGATCGCTACTGTTGGCCCTGAATCCAGTTTCCTCTAGGTTACCTTTCCCCTTCTTGGAACGGTCTCTGAAGCATCACCATTCAAGACCATCATCGACATCTTCTTTGGCACATTTTTGCAAAAGTTTGACTGAAGCGAACATGGAGAGGATGATGAGGAAGTTCGTTTTGATGCAGATTCAAATGGGGGTCTGTCGGGTTCTAACCCAATCGGGCTTGGAGACCTTTATTAGTTCAGAGCCGTCGGATCGAAAGATTCCAGAGTCGTTGACATAGTATCCAAAGATTCTGGTATCTTTGAATCCATTGGTGTCTCTGAGTGACCTTTGCTGAGCGCCTCAGAGCCAGATGACTGAGCCATAGCATCTATACCAGATCGTAGGTGTAGGAGTCAACTCTGAAGCTGTCTGAGCTGTCTCTTCCTCTCAGAGCCTTGGCACTAGATAGCTGGGCTTCTATACCTTCTTTGAGTACTCTGCTTTCTGGGCAGAGGGAGTGTATGGAACATAAGCATATCTTCTTGGAGCTGTAGGTTTCCTTTTCTCTGAAGCATTCTGCATTTTGTTTTCCTTGAGCTTGGACTTCTTCTCCTCCTTTGGCTCCAACTACCCTAGTCCATTCGTCTGTGCATCTGAGCCTCAACCAACTGTGCTATTGGGACAGCCAGCCCAAGTTAGTCACCAGGATACCCAGTAGGGTATACTGATTTCTTCTGACATGTCACTGGAGCATTCCACGAAAAAAGTTCCCAGCAAGAAAAACTGCAAAAGGAGGCACACCTGGACTCTCCACAAGAGTCTGTCACAGAAGATAGTGATTTTGATGAAGAGGAAGTGTCCCCAAGGTCACCACCTGACGACGTCTCATTTGGAGACATTCTGTAACTCCTAAAGCAAAGGGGTAGTTGGTCTCCTGACAACCCTTCCCAAGAGGAATCAGTTTTCCTGGAAGCTTTTGGAGCTGGCTCTTCTGCCTCCTGCGTGACTCTGCCCACTAATGAGCTCATTGATTTGGTCTCTTGACAGGCATGGAAGGAACCTGATACCATTGAACATGTCCCCAAGAGACCAGATAGGATCCTGGCACCACCTAGGAACAGAACATTTTGGAGCAAGGGACTACCAGATGATGCCATGGTCGTAGCAGCAACCACGAAGAAGGAAGCAGCAGAACAAAGTTCCTCTGTTCACCCCCCTAACAGGTAGTCTAGGGCACTGGACAGATTTGGAAAGCATGTTGTACTTTAGCAACCCTTGCTTTTCAGTCACTGAACTATTTGGCACACTTCACAATACTCCAGAGGGATTTGATTAAGGAACTTAACCAAAACCCTTGCTGGGACCATATTGTTTGAGGCAGAGAGCACTGTTGCCTCACAACTGGCTACCCTTCAGTCCTCTTCTAATTTGTCTATGAGACTTATCTTCCATGCAGCAGAATGTACCTCACAGGCGGCGGATTTAGACATTTCCATCAGAAGATATGCCTGGATGCTTTTGTGTGACTATGCGGAACCATTCAAAGCTTCCTTTGTCACTGCTCCCTTTGACAGAAGTTCCCTATCTGGCCACAAAGTGGAAGACATACTGTCCAGGTGTGAATAGGAAGGTGTAAAAACCTGTCTGCTGTGGGCACGCATTTTTTGAATCCTCAACAAACCTCTTCTAGGAATCATTGTAGAGGTAAAAATATGTGGTTCAAGAAATCCCAGGGTCCCTTCCAAGATCCACGTGGAGACAGGTCCCCAGGGGCAGATGGGGGGAATTGTAACGGAAGATGCCATCATTGCAGCAGAGGAGGTGTGCGAAAGCAGGGATCTAGAGATGCTTTCTCTGCCAGGTCCTATCAGCGCTTCTGAAAGGAGGCCTGACTGTCCATCAAAAGGGGCAGTCGGGGGTTGTTTATCCCTGCACCAGTGAGCCTGGTTAGACATTACAAAAGATTCAGGGGTGCGGAGGGTGATATCCAGAGGTTATATCATACCATTTTTCTATTCACCTCCATTGGTTTTAAAGGAATTTCCTGATGTTTCACCTAGTCAGAGGGAAGCAGCAGCACTGGAAGTAAACAAGCTGCAAGAAAAAAAGAGTCATCCAAGAGCCCCCCCCCCCCCCCCGATAAGAAATAATATGGAGCTTACTCAGGATTCTTTTTAGTGCCAAAGAAAATAGGTAACTGGAGACGAATTTTGGATTTTAGCAATCTGAATCAGTTGGTTCAGTATACAGAGTTCCAAATGGTCACGGTTCAGTCCATTCTACCTTTTCTACACAAAGATGATTGGATGTACTCCATAGATCTTCAGGATGCGTGATATCACATCAAAATGAACAAGCAGTCCAGGAGATATCTACAATCTGGCTAGGAGCCAATTATTACCAGTTCAGAGCTCTGCCCTTTGGTCTCACCACAGCCCCCAGAGTGTTCACCAAGTGTATGGCAGTAGTGACAGCTCACTTGAGGCTGCAACGATTCCGGGTGTTTCCATATCTGGATGACTGGCTCATTACTGCTTTGACCAGGAGTCATCTGATTCTAGCCCAAGATTACATATATATACTCCAATTGTGCTCCCACCTGGGAATTTCTATCAACCACAACAAATCTCATCTGGAACCAACACAGTTTTTGGATTTCATAGGTGCCTCACTTGACACAATCACTCAATCAGTGTCTGTTCATTGGCCTAGGGTTCTATCTGTTCAATTTCAAGTCAAAAAGATCATTTAAAATCCTTCTCTGTCAACTTGACTGATCCTCCCAAGCTTTGGGTTTCATGTGAGCATTAGTCATTCTGGTACCATTGGCAAGGTGCCGTGTAAGAATTATTCAGTGGACACTCGCAACTCAGTGGTCCATTCTTCATCAGCCATTGTCCATTCAGATCAAAATAACTGAAGCTTGCAAAAATTATCTCCTATGGTGGATAAACTCCTCCCAAGTGCTAGAAGATTGTCCCTTTGTTCTCCCCCAGCCCAAAGCCATAGTGGCCATGGACGCCTTCCAGATCAGGTGGGGGGATTTTTGGGAAGGACAGTCCAAAGCATGTGGTCCCCCAAAGAGGCCAACACACATATAAATGTCCTGGAGATGAGAGCTGTCCTAGTGTTGCAGGTCTTAAGTCACTGAAAGATGCTCTACTTCACAATTGGCCCTGCAATCTCCTTTATGCCTATGCCCCATTACCCCTAATCCCCTAGATTTCTTCAGAAAGCATCTTGATTGAGGAGCATAGTAATCCTCATTGCCCTTTATTGGCCTCATCAGGTTTGGTTTTCCTTTCTTTGGCCTCATCTTCTTTGCCCTGTGTGGACTCAAGATCGAACTCCAAACCTACTGTGTCAACTGACAGACACGATTCATCCAGACATTTCAGGCCTAAAGTTGACTGCAAGAAAAAGAATTAAATCCCTTTTCAGCTCCTGTTCATAAAGGTCTGGAATTGTTAGCCTCAATCTTCAATGACGGAGCTACCTGTTTTACTGTTAAAGTACAATTAGCTGCCATTTCCAGTTTTCATATAGGAGTAAATAACTCATCTCTGGCATCTTCCAAAGTTTGCAGAGCCTTTCTAAGAGGAACTTTTCTTCTTAGACTTCCAGTTGAAGATCCCACTACTCCTTGGGATTTGAACATAGTCTTACAAGCTTTAACCCAAACTCCATTTGAACCTTCATCTAAAAGTGAGCTAAAATTTCTAACTTGGAAAACTATCTTTTTAGTAGCTGTTAACCTCTGCCAGACGAGTATCAGAATTACAGGCCTTGTCTTTTAAGCCTTCTTATTTGATCTTTCATAAGGATAGAGTATCCTTAAGAACCAACCCTTTCTTTCTTTTTTCCTAAGGTGATGTCAGAATCCAATATTAATCAAAGTACTAAACTTCCAGTCTTTTTTCCAAATTTATCAAATAAAGATGATTATATGCTATACTTATTGGATGTTCACAGACAATTACGGTTTTACTTACATAGAACCAAAAATTTTAGAAAATCAGAACAATTGTTTGTTTCTTTTTTGGATTCAGAATTAGTTAAATCAGTTTCTAAAGTGAATTTAGCTAAATGGTTGACTGATTGCATTACACTTGTTTATAACAAATTGGGTATGCCTTTACCCAAACCACCAAAGGCACATTCCACCAGGTGTATGGCTACTTATTCAGCTTTTTTGTCCAGATTTTCACTGGATGACATTTGTGCAACCACAACTTGGGCTAAACCTCATACATTTATTGCTCATTACAAATTGGGTCTGGTCTCTAGGGGAAGAGCAGCCTTTGACTCAGTGGTATTCAGGAATATTGTTTCTTAGAATCCTCCCGGGGTTTAGCTAGCTGGAGACTCTGTCCCAAGAGTTGAGGAACAAATGGAAATTGACAAATCAGATAAAGAAGTTGTGTACTCACCATAATGTTCCATGCATGTTGTCCATTTTCATTCTTCCTCAACTTCCCTCCCAGCAACCATCTCCTTGTATTTTGGAAGAATTGAAGATGCTGAAGGAACCTTTGTTCCTTTGTTTAGGTCCCAAATTCTGTTATTTTACTTATCTACAATGCTCTACAGATGTAAGGGACAGCAAACAAGATCTGAGGTATGTTAGGTGACTCAGGCGTTATGGGAAAGGGAGGAGCTTGAGGATTTCAGTGATTCATGAACTGGCCAAACTCAAGGGTTGAAGAAGTTTGAAAATAGACAACAGAAATGGAAGGTTATGGTGAGTACATAACTTTGTTTTTCAGTAGCAAGGATTGCATACATACTGTCTGATTTAGCCTTAGCCTCCAGATAAGCAAATTTATTATTAGGTCTTTGTGCGTTACACAGAAAAAAAACTAAGCTGATTCTCTTTCCCATGACATTTTACTCATTTGTTACATTGTATAAAAAATAAGGAATTTTTACATGCTTTTGAAACTTTTTCAGAAGACATTTGCTTCCACAGTGATATAAATGCAGTTGATATCATCAAAATAATGACCTATCATGTCTTCCCATAACAAAATACAGTTCACTGAACTAAAAAAAACATCTTCCTTATATTATTAGTAAACTCCTTGGCAACCTTTGTTAACAAAAGATTAAATTTTAACACTGGGAGGACATCGCAAAAAACAAGATTAATACTTTTCTTTTATTCTTAAGTCAATAATAGACAACTGAGAGTTAGTCTTCCCAACATCAACTCCCACTACAACTATTACAATATTATATTTTTGACCCTTATTATAAAGTTTGTAAAATTAATTACAAATCTCCTGTATTCTAGAAAGTGGAAGTCTAGAAACTGTAATCACATCTTTATTAATATTTGGCAATATATTTATTATACCTTTAACCATAAAGCCACCATTAAGTAAGTTGTGTTTGTTAATAAAACCTTAGTTAACACTCTCACTAGCTGTCTCCATTAATACCCTTAATCTTCTTACATAAATCCACCATACTTAACCTCCTAATGGCTGTTCTTTGTTTCACAACTGCAAATCATCTAACTCCACAAGCTCTGAATAATCCAGTTCCAAACTTCTTTTAAGTTTTGTTCTTTTTGTGACCTTGTCTGAACAGGTACATCTAGATCTGATGTTGTCCTTTTTATTCCTCCTCACAAATGGGTGTCTGATCCGATATCGAATCAAACTTGTCTGCTTTCCCAGACTTAAGATCTGAGTGTCAAGCTCCTCCCCCCACCCACAATGCTCCATGCCTTCCTCAACACCACAGATTTCATTTGCCATGCATTGTGACCAGACGTGGCTCCAGTCTTGGACTAGTTGTTCAGATAAGTTTGAAACTTTCAAAAGATTTTTTTCTGTAGATTTAACTTTACTGTTTTTTTATAATTAGTCCTCTCTTCCTTCACCTTTGCCTCTTCCTAGTTATCAGGTGTCAAAGGCTTTAGGTTTCCTTTCTCTCGCGTCTTCATCTCCTTCTTTCTCATGCCATTAGCACTTTTACAAAACAAAAAAAAGCTTTCTAGTCAAAGTTTAAGTTTAAAAGTTAGCTTAACTGTTTATTATTCTTATTGCTGCTGTCCGTATAGTGTACTACTATGGTAGAGAAGCTTACTGGGTTCAAGAGATGCACTTCTTGTAGGCACAAGATCCCCAACTTGAATGACCACAACAAATGCATCTGTTGTCTGGGTCCAGACCATTTAGACATTGAATGTAAGCTCTGTGCAGCATTCATCCCCTGCGCTTTGGCTCATCGCCGTAACAAGCTCAATTAAAGTGGCTTGTTGCCTGTGTCCACCTCTTTTGGGGCCCAAACTCCCCTTAAGTGTGCTAGCTCCAAATGCTCCCTCTCTGCTTCCTCATGGGAGTCAGAGTAAGCCAGAAAAAAGGCTAACATGTTGGATCAGTAGTCTGCTGATCCAAGTACCTCCCACAAATGCTTGGATTCCAAGAATTCTTCAGATCAGACTGTGTTGACTCTGAAGGACTCAAGACCAACTTCAGATCCAAAATTGTTGCTGGATCCATCTTCTTCAGCTCCGAGCACCTCTGTGACCTCGGATACTATTGTTATTTCAGGATCCCCCGTTGCCTGGTACCTCCTCCTCGGATCCCAGGATTTGAGATCCGGTGGTTAGGAGCCTGACATCAACATTCCAGGTTGAACTGGTGTCCCCTGCTCTTCCTTCGAAGATCCTTCAAACCCCTAGTAAATTGAGACATGCTTACTTAGTGTTTTCCAGGTCTTCCTGAAGCTTCACAGAGGCCGACATGGATGCGATGATATGGAAGTTCCTTAGGGCACAGGCACAGAAACAGATGGGGGTTTTGCCATCTCCAGCCCATCCCATCTTGGATCCGTGAGTGCTCCTTTTCTGTCCATTCAGACTCCTTTTTGAATCTGACCCTTGGTTTCGGAACCCCAAGAGCTTGGGTACCAGAGAGAGTCTATGCTGGATCTGAGGAAGCTTCCTTGTTTGACTCCAGTGGTTTCCCTAACTGGCACTTCTCCATTTTTGTTAGATCACAGCAGGTCCCTGACCCTTGACTTTGGTGCCAACTCTAGGGGATTGACTTCGGCTCCAACTTTCTCTGAGCCGTTGCTTCCGCTTGGAGTTTAGGCCTTTGACAGCTCAGGTTCTGTTCTGTAGGGAAGCCTCGGATCCATGGGTAGCTGTGCTCTTTCCCCTCGAGTAACTTCTGTTCTAAGGGAGATTGATGGGGCTTTCTTGGACCTGTCAGCCTTCTGCATGGTAGAAAAGGCTTTCCCTACTTTTAGAGAGTCATCTCCTCACACTCAGGTTCTACCCTGTCCTTCATCAGATCTGAGCACTGAGCCTGTCTTTCCTGTCCTAGGTCAGCCTGTCCCGAGAAGCCTCCAGACTACTTCTTCCAGGGAGTCCCCTCTTCTTCCAACAACTACCCGAAACAGCCAACTGAGGAGGTTCCTCAGAAGAAAAAGTTTAAAAGGAGGCATATAGACTCCCCTTTGAAGTCCCTCACTGAGGACACTGATTTTGATGAGGGAGAAGGATCTCCCTGATGACCACCTGAAGACATCTCATTTGGAGACATTCTAAAACTCCTACGTCTGAAAGGTGGATGGTCTGCCCAAACTCCTTTTCCTGAAAGAGTTTTCAAGAGGTGAAGGTTCAGTTCTGGGACCGCTCTTCTTTGGCATCTACTTCTCTGAAGTACAGGCCAACTCTAAGGGACTCTGGCTAACAAAGTTTGCAGATTACTGCAAATTGGGAGCCATTATTGAATCCCCAAATGATGTGGATGTTCCACAAAAGGGCCTTATAGAAACAGATGATTGGTGCCAGAGCCATGGGCTCAAGCTCACTGCCAAGAAATGTATAGTTATCTCCTTTGGGAAAAAACATGTACCCATGAATTACCACATAGGTGGCAGTACAATAAACACCGAAAGTGTGATAAGAGACTTAGGGACACAGGTGAACAGTGGTCTCACCTTCGATAACCACATCGCCACAACAGTCAGGAAATCCTTCTATGTGGCACACCTCATTAGTAAGGGCTTTTCATCCAGAAAAAAGGAGGTTATTGTCCCACTGTACTCATCCCTCATTAGACCCATTATAGAATACAACACCCCGTTTGGTATGTACCTCTCAAGACATATGCAACAACTGGAAAGGCCGCAGAAATACCTCACTAAAAGAATCACAGACCTAAAGCAGATGCCCTATGCTGACCGTCTTAAAAAAAACTCCACCTGTAGTCTGTCGCATATCGTCTACTCAGAGGCGATCTGTGCTTAACATACAAGGCCATGTAAACCCAGAGCTGCTGGACAGGCTACACTTAAAGAAATCCCAATCCCTCACAGACACATGCTCTAGGGATCCAAACCTTGTCATCACAACAAACAAAACATGCTGGAGGGATAGGTACCTGACCCAAAGACTCCCCAGACTCTGGAATAGACTGCCCATACATATCAAGCAGAGTGCCTCTTTGGCCCTCTTCAAAAGGAACCTTGATGATTGGATGGGAGATAGGAAATGCACCCCGGGGATCACATCAGTCACCCTGCTAGACAGGGGTCCAGGGAAGTAAATACTGTGGGAAGAAATATCCAGGGAATTGTTATGGCTAGGCTTGTATAGGCCCTAGGGCCGATAGCCTAGTACCAACCTATAAACCTATGAAGAATCAGTGTTCCTGGAGGCTTTTGGAATGGGCCAGTCTACATCACGGGTGACTCCTCCTGTAGAAGAACTGATTGACTTAGTCTCCCGCCAGGCCTGGAATGGTCAATCCTGTTCTCAAATGCCCCAGTAGTCCACCATCAGATCGCACACATTGGAGGAAGGGTGTCCCCACAGATGCCATTGTCATTGTAGCAGCCAGTAAGAAGGAGCTAGCAGAGCAAAGCTCCACTGTCCATCTGCGTAAGGATTCTAGAGCATTGGACAGACATGGAAAGTGCATTTTACACCTCAGCTACCCTCGCATTGAGGTTGTTGAACTATATGGCTCACTTCACCTGTTTGGAGAGAGACCTAGTTAAAGAATTATCCAACTCACTTGCCAAGACCATGTTAAAGGAGGACTTGTAAAACGTCCCTCCCCAAGTAGGTATTCTTTTTTTTTCCCTTTCTAATTCCTCAATGAGGTTGATTTTGCATGCGGCAGAAGGCACCTCACGAGCAGCCGGTACAGGTATAGCCATCAGGAGACATGCCTGGATGTGGCTTTGTGACTTTGCGGAACTCTTCAAGGTGTCATTCCTTAATGCCCCTTTGATGGGTCCTCTTTGTTTGGACCATCTGTGAGAGACACATTAACCCACAGGAAGCAAGAAGGAAATACCTTTTCTCCTGTGGGGATCAAGTTTTGTACTTCTCAGAGGACCTTCTCCAGGAACCAGCGAGGTGTGAAGAAAACTTGGTTCAGGAAGTTTCAAGGCTGTTTTCAGGACCCATGCAGGGATACCGCCTCCAGAGACAGAGGGGGGGGTTTCAGTGTTAGATGCCACCCCAGAGGCAGAGGGGTCCGCAGAATCAGAGTTCTTGGGAACCTTTTCCTGTTAGGCCCTTCCAGTGCTCCAGAAGTTCTGCCCAATTGTCCATCTCTGGAGGCAGTTGGGGGTCATCTATCCATGCACTTGGATGTCTGGACAAGTATAACAAACAATTCCTGGCTGATAAACATTATATCCAGAGGCTGTTACATTTCCTTTTCCCTAACTTCTCCATGCTCAAGGAGGAGACTCCCCAACTTCCCACCCAATCAGAGGGAGTAGCCTTACAAGAAGTTCAAAAACTTTAACAAAAAAGAGTTATCCAACAGGTCCCTACTAAACAAAGAGGATTTGGAACTTATTCTCTCTTCTTTTTGATGCCAAAAAAGACAGGGGACCTGAGACCTATTCTGGATCTCAGCAATCTGAATCATTTTGTCAAGAAGTCAAAGTTCTGAATGGTTATGGTTCAGTCCATTTTGCCACTGTTACGCAAGGATGATTGAATGTGCTCCGTAGATTTTTCAGGATGCATGCTGTCATATCAAAATCAACAGGCACTCCAGAAGTCATTTGTGCCTTCAGCTGGAAGCCAATCATTATCAGTTCAAGGCACTGCCATTTGGACCCACCACAGCCTCCCGAATGTTTACCAAATATCTGGCAGATGTTCATTGTGTTTCACTGTTGCAGTCATTACACTTGGGTTATCCTGCTGGCAGGCTACCCGCAGTCGGCCTGAATTCCAAAGTCCTCGTCTGACGTCGGTTGCTGTCGCCTCTTCCCTGACGTCAGTGCACCAGGGGTATATAAGATGCAGCCGATGCCATTTTCTTCAGTCTTTCTTGCTGTACGGTGCCCGAAGCAAAAGCAGTTCGCAAGTGCCGGTCGGCTGACCCTACCAAAGAAACAGATGCTCAAAATGGCCGAGGACCTAATTACTTTGATCAGGGGCTCCCATCCCCCTCCCGATAAAAGGCCTAGGCAAGACACTGACTATGATTCCTCTGACCACTTTTCTATTTTTTCTGACTCCTCTTCAGAACAGGGATATTCTCTTCCTCCCTATGAGGACTCTGATGCTGAAGAATCTATCCATTCAGCCTCTCCTCCTGAGGACTACTCTTTTGGGGAAACCCTGCATACCATGAGGGAACATTTCCATTGGGAGAGCCAGGATTTTTCAGAATCCAAGAAAAGGCTCAGAGACTTTCTTTTATTGCCTCAGCACAGGCCTCTTGCTATCCCCCCTGTACTAGATATTGTTGATGATGTTTTTTCTGAATCCAGTTTGACTCCTGATTCTTTACCCCCTGCACCAGTTAAGCCAGACAGGTACTACAGGGTTCCAGATTCTCTTAAATGTCTTTGTAAAAACCCTGCTGCTGATCCTGAAACTATTTCTCAGGATCCCAAAGGGGTCTAGGCTTCCACTGCAAAAAACCCTGTTCCCTCTGATAGGGATTCTATAGCACTGGACAGATGGGGGAAAAAAGTTTACACCTCTGCTACTTTAGCTGTAAGGGCTTTAAACTGCCAGATGTTATGTGATCCTATCTCGCCTACATTCTGACTGATGGGTTCGGAGCCGATCCCTCGGCTCCGACTCGGCACGCTTATGCCAAAGAGCGAAGTCTCTTATTGGCTGAGCTTACTATATCCCAGGATGCACCACTACCAGTCCCCCAGATCTCGTTTGCCGCTAACAAGCTAAGACGTGGTCTCGAGCTGGCTGAGCTAAGTAGTGCTTTTTCACTTACTTTCCTGTCAGGAATTTTCTAATTTTTCAACAAAAAGCTGTTTTAACAGCTATCTTGGGTTTTTGTGTCTGAGTGAGCATTTCAGTAAACTTTTTTGTGTAGTGAATGCGTTTGTTCTGATCAGAGGTTCCCTTTGAATTTAAGGGCCTTCCCCTGTCAGTCCGTTACTGTTTTAGTCCCTTTTTATTTAGGGGCTGTTCACCCCTTTGGTTATTCTTGTTATTGTAGACAGCCTTGTTTAAAAAAAAAAAAAAAAAAAAAAAAAAAAAATTTTTCTGTCATTGTTAGTGTGTTTGGTTTTGGCTAAGTTACACTAAATTGGTTGCCATTATGTCACAGGCTCCTAGGCCTTCAGGATTTAAAAAGTGCACTAAGTGCAGTTTCAAGATGTCGATCACAGACGACCACTCTCTCTGTGTGTACTGTTTGGGCGCCAAACATTTGCAGGAGTCCTGTAGTGTGTGTCACGCTGCTTTCCTCGAGGGTCCTCCAAGAGAGGAAAAATAAACTTATATTAAAAGGCCTTATTAAACCCTCATTTGAAGAGGCATTAGCTTCCTCTCCTTCTCCTGCTAAAAGAAAGGGCGCCGGCTCACCAGTCCGTCGGAACCGACCGCCAAAAACATAGGCAGGCTTCTCCTTCGGCTCCACGGAATTCGGAGCCGAGTGCGGAACGGTCTGCCTCGATGCCTCCAGCCTCGACTCCTCTGGGTTCGGAGCCGACGGCTGGGGCATCGAGGCGGGTCACCTTCATCGGCTCCACTGATCTCGGAGCCAATGAAGGTTGTCCGCCAGACACTTCCTCCTCGGCGCCAAGTCCTCTTCGCACCGATGGAAATTGGTTTGACACTCTTCGGCGCCGATAGTTATCGAGTCACCGGAGCTGGTCCCCTAGTCCCTTGGAGCCGTTGGAGAGACCTACTCGACCCGCTCGGTCTCTTCCAGGTCATCGAGGATGTCAGATTCGGACATAGACAGGGTGCTCCAAAGACTGTTCCAGTCCCCAGTCTTTCAAAATTTGTTTCGGCTCCGACCCAATTGGCTTCGGAGCCGATAGCCCACTCCATTGCCATTCCTCCTCCGACCGCTTCGCTCCGGGAGCAGGTGCTGATGGAGCCAGTAGAGATCCTAGGGTCGGCTCCGACCCTTACTCCAACCCCGCCTTCGGGTCCGAAGTTTAGCACATGGACTTCTTCGGCCGGACCCGGGGTGACGTTTGGGACCAATGCTGTCGGTTCCGAGCCTCCCTCTTGGTGCTTCGCCGGGACTTCCGCCTGCTATCATGGCTCGGGACCGGACCCTCCCAGGATTCTGGGGTCCGGCTTTCAGAGCTATGAGGAGTGCCTTGGCCAAGTCTTCTTCGCCATCTTTACGGCTTTACCGGCACCTTCCCTGGGCATGGAGACTGGGTCTTTGGCAGTCCCCTGTCTCTAGGCAGCGGAGCCCCGGGCCTGAGGTTACCCCACTGGGGGTTCCCTCCTCCTGAGGGTTCTTCGAGTTGTCTTCGAGGAGCCCCAAGGAAGAGATCGTGCAAGAGGAAGCACGTGGACTCCCCGAGTCTCTTACATCGGACACTGATCTTGATGATGCGGAGGGGTCCCCAAAGTCGCCCTCGGATGATGTCTCATTTGCAGACATTCTAGAGATCCTACAACGAGGCGCTGGAATTCCAAACCCTCCGCTGATGAGTCAGTGTTTCTCAAGGCCTTCGGGCTCAGCCCTCCGCCTCCTGGGTGTCTCCGCCCGATGAGCTCCTGGATTTGGTTTGTCGGAGGGCGTGGGAACATCCAGATACTGTGGAACCAGTGCCTTCTCGCCCTAAAAATTTTTGTCTGCCCCACCCGAGAAGGAGTTCTTAACTAAAGGCGTGGCTGTAGATGCCATGGTGGTGGCATCTGCTACCCAGCAGGACGTGGCAGAGGCTTCAACGTCCGTCCATCCTCCTAATAAGGAGTCTAGGAGCATGGACCGCACGGGAAGCGCACCCTGACTTCAGCGGCCTTTACTCTGAGGTCCCTGAATTATTTGGCACATTTCAGCAGACTACAGAGGGATCTGGTCAAGGAGCTCTCAGACTCCTCTCAGGTAACCTACCTGAGCAGCTAGCCCAGTCGGTTAGCTCTCAGTTGGCTATCCTTACCTCGATTTCTAACTCGTCCATGAGGCTCATTTCATATGCGGCAAGGGGCGGCAGAGCGGCAGGCACAGGCGTGGCTCACGGAGACAAGCCTGGCTCCGCTTGTGTCATTTCGGAGGCCTTCAAGTCTTCCTTTGTCGACGCTCCCTTTGATGGGTCCTCTTTGTTTGGACCCAAGGTAAAAGACACTCTTACCCGCTGTGAGCAAGAGGGAAAGACTTTATCTGCCATAGGAGCACGTTATTCCACTCCCTTTCGGCCTTATCCCAAGGCTAAAAGAGGAGGGAAGATGTGGTTCCAAATCACAGAAATTCTTTCCTCAACAGCAGGAAGATTCCCTTCCAGAGGCAGAGGACAGGGAAATTTTTCTGGGAGACGCCGTCCCAGAGGTGGCAGAGGCCCCCGCAACACTGGAGACCGCGAGTCCTTTCGTGGCTCTTCAGCCTCTCACACTCCATGAGGGATTGCCCGGCTGTGCTGCTCCGGAGCCAGTCGGGTGCCATTTTGCCAAGCACCTAAAAGCCTGGGAGTCTATTACTCAGGACAGATGGGTGCTTCGGATTATTGCCGGAGGTTACACCATTCCCTTTACACTCACCCCCACCGTCCAAAAATCCCGGACCCACCACCCAGTCAAAGGGAAATTGCAGCCGTAGAAGCTTCAAAGCTGCTAGAAAAAGGAGTCATCCAACCGGTCCCCACAGACCAGATCGGATCCGGAAATTACTCAAGGTTCTTTTTAGTGCCAAAAAAGACAAGGGACCTGAGACCCATTTTGGATCTCAGCAAACTAAACCAGTCCGTCATGAAGTCCAAATTCCGAATGGTCACTTTACAATCCATTCTCCCATTGCTGGAGAAAGATGTTTGGATGTGCTCCATAGATCTCAAGGACGCCTATTATCACATACCGTTTCATCAGGCGTCCAGGAGGTGTCTGCGCTTCAGCCTGGGAGACAGTCATTTCCAATTTTGTGCACTGCCCTTTGGTCTCACCACAGCCCCCAGGGTGTTCACCAAGTGTTTGGCAGTAGTGACTGCTCACCTGAGGAGTCTCGGATTCCAAGTGTTTCCCTATCTGGACGACTGGCTCCTGACTGCCACCACCAGGCATCTACTACTAGAGAACCTACAAGCCACCATCTCCCTGGGTGCTTCCCTGGGAATTACATTCAACTGGTCAAAGTCTGTCTTGCTGCCTTCTCAGCATAAGATTCATAGGAGCAGAGATAGATTCAAAATTAATGCGAATCTTCCTTCCTACCAAAAGGATACAAACATTACAAGGTCAAGCCAGCCCTGCTTCTAAGATCCAAAGCCCCAGCCAGGATGGTCCTGCAACTTTTAGGTTCAATGTCTGCCACGGTTCTCCTAGTTCCTCTGGCAAGATTGCACATGAGGATTCTTCAGTGGCTGTTATCGACACAATGGTCTTTTCAGGATCTCCCCTCAATCATCACATACTGATTACAGAACGCAAACGGGACCTCCGCTGGTGGCTTCTGTCATCCAATCTGAATCAGGGAAGACCTTTTGTTATACCCCTCCGTGGCCACCTTGACAACGGATGCCTCCCAGACGGGTGGGGGGCATTGTCTGGGCAGGTCAGTTCATGGTTCTTGGCTTCCAAACGAAACATTTCTCCATATCAATGTGTTGGAAATGAGGGCTGTACTTCTGTCCCTACAAGCCCTCCACAAGTTTCTCCCTCAAGGCATTATCGCTATCCACACAGACAACATGTCGGTGGTCTGGTATCTAAACAAACAAGGAGGAACCAGATCTTACCCCCTTTGCAGAGAGGCCATGAGGGTGTGGGAATGGGCAGTGGCTACCAACCGCTTCCTCGTAGCGACCCACATTCCAGGAAAATCCAATGTATTGGCAGACGGACTGAGCAGGACTATTCTCTCTCCTCACGAGTGGTCCCTGAACGAAACAGTAGCAGCTCAGATATTCAAAAGATGGGGGATTCCGTGCTGCGACCTGTTTGCAACACCACAAAACACGAAGTGCAAAAGGTTCTTTTCCTTGACTCCAGGCCAAGGGAGGCAGCTACGGATGCTCTAGTCCAACCTTGGCCAACAGGACTGCTTTATGCTTTCCCTCCGGTTCCACTCCTCCCCAAAGTCATCCAGAAAGCTTCCCAATTGGGGTCCACAATGATTCTAATTGCTCACTGGCCTCGCCAGGTATGGTTCCCCTACCTACAGAAATATACTCTGGACGGTCCTTGGTTTTTGGATCTAACTCCGGACCTTCTAGTTCATCAGTCGGGACAACAGCACCAGTCCCTTCACACTTTGAAATTAACAGCTTGGTTCCTCCACTTCCAACTTTAGTCAGAAATCACACCTTGGACCCGGAAGTTATTCACATTTTATCTTCAGCCCACAAACCCACCACTAAGAAATTGTATCACAGTAAGTGGAAGAGGTTTGCTATCTGGGCTCAACTCAGAGGCTTAGACCCTATTACTGCCCCGATACCAGAGGTCTTGAAATTTTTAACATCCTTGTTTAATCAAGGATCTTCAGTCTCTACTATTAAAGTCCAACTAGCAGCTATCTCCAAATTTCACGAATCCATAGACCCACCGTTGATGAGCAGCAGATTATGTAAAACTTTCATGAAAGGTGCTGTGCTTTTAAGACCCCAGTTTTTCATCCTGCCCGTGGGATCTTGATTTGGTACTTCGTGCCTTAACATCTTCCCCTTTTGAACCGGCTGCTACATGTGAGTTGAAATGTCTGTCTTGGAAAACTGCCTTCTTAATTGCAATTACCTCTGCAAGAAGAGTTTCAGAACTTCAAGCCCTATCTATCAAACCACCGTACTTGATTTTTCACAAGGATAGAGTATTACTTAGACCTAATCCATCTTTTGTTCCAAAAGTTTGTTCTAATCTCTGTCTCCAACAATCTCTAGAGCTACCAGTTTTCTTTCCAAAATTTTCAAACAAAGCGGAATACACCTTGCATACATTGGATGTTCACAGGCAATTGCGCTTCTATCTAGACAGGACTCAACAAATTCAAAAACAGATCAATTGTTTGTGTCCTTTTCAGATAATAAACTGGGTAAAACCATCACTAAAGCTACTATTGCCAAATGGATTAGAGATTGCATAACTCAGGCTTATTCCTCTTCAAATAAGCAACTTACAACATCTGTCAAAGCTCACTCTACTAGAGCTATGGCTACCTCTATTGCATTTCATTCCAAGCTCGCTATTTCTGAGATTTGTGCTGGCTACTTGGTCCAACCCGCACTTTCATTTCCCACTATAAATTGGATGTGGCATCTAAAGGGCGAGCATCATTTGGTTCCACGGTACTCAGGAGTGTTTTCCAGTGAGCCACCCAGGATTTAGGTGCTAGGACGCTGTCCCATCAGTCAGAATGTAGGCGAGATAGGATCACATAACATCTTTTAGTTATGTACTCACCATAACTTCAGATGTTTGGGATCCATCTCGCTACATTCCTAATACCCACCCTCCTTCCCCTGCCTTGGAGATCAGAAGAGATTGAACGGTTTGAGTTCTACTGTTTTTATCTTGTATCATCTGTCGATGTTATATAAGCAGAGCATGCGTGTGTGCATGTATGCGGACAAACTAGATCTGGGGGACTGGTAGTGGTGCATCCTGGGATATAGTAAGCTCAGCCAATAAGAGACTTCGCTCTTTGGCATAAGCATGAGTCGGAGCCGAGGGATCGGCTCCGAACCCATCAGTCAGAATGTAGGCGAGATGGATCCCAAACATCTGAAGTTATGGTGAGTACATAACTAAACGTTTCACATGCTTAAATAGCAACAATACCTAATGGCTTTGCTAAAACAGGAAATGCTTACAAGCTCTGAATGTCCTGAGAATAAGGAAATGCAGGATTTATTGCATGCAGCTGAACAAGTGGGAAAGCATACTTTGCAATGTGGTTTTGATTCATTAGAGGCATCTTGCAGAGCCACAGTTACAGGTTCTGTCATTCAAAGGCATGCTTGGTTAAAGGAACAGAGTTTACCTGATCATGTTAAAGCAAAATTATTGGATTCTCCATTACAGCATGATACTTTGTTTGGTGTTAAGGCAGAAGAAGTGTTAAAGAAAATGGAGGATAAAGCAAAATCAATGCAGACAGTAAAGGATTTCTTAAAGGTTCAGCCACCTAAATTTAGCAGGAACTGGCCTTCTAAAAATTGGTTCTTTCCAGTGTCAGACAGGCCACAAAGAGGCAGATACAGATGCCCAAGAGGCAGATCTCACCCCCAAGGCTCATACAGACCTAAACAATGGGGTGCTTCAGCCCCCAAAGGCAGAGAAGACAAATCACAACCTTATAGGAAACAGTCACAATGACTTTCCTCTACAAATGCCAAGCACTTACCTTTTGGCAGCACCCTTAGGGGGAATACTAGCATTTTTCTCACAAAATTGGCACGTAATCACCCAGGACAAATGGGTACTGAATATTGTTTCTCAGGGTTACAGGTTCCACTTTCACACCCTACCAAGGTCAAAAGGTATGCCAGACCTGCCACAAAATCAATGGGCAGAGGCACAAAAACAAATTTCTGCTCTCATGGACATGAGGGCTATTCATAAAGTACGTCAGCAAGAACAGGGGCAAGGATTTTACTCAAGACTTTTCTTGGTACCCAGAAAGGACAAAGCCTGGAGACCAATACTGGACCTGTCTATTCTAAATACTTTCCTGGATGTTCCAAAATTCAAAATGTTGACACTGCAGCAACTTCTACCCATGCTGGGCAAGAAGGCTTGGCTAGTTACTTTGGACCTCAAAGAGGCATACCTGCATGTCCCAATCAGACAATCTTGCAGAAGATACCTCAGATTCATAGCTGGCTCGATACATTACCAATTCTCTGCACTGCCCTTTGGCTTGTCTACTGCACCCAGGGTCTTCACAAAATGCCTGGCACCAGTAATTGCAGCATTTTGCAGACAAAAAGGAATTCAAATATATCCCTACTTGGACGACTGCCTTATTCAAGCAGAGAGCAAGGACATTCTACTAAAGCATCTGGCGTTTGTAAAAAGATTACTAATTTCCCTGAGGTACACAGTAAACGAAAAAAAAATCAAAACTAGTGCCCTCTCAAGAGATAATATTCCTGGGTGCAAGCTTAAATACAACTGCCCAGATGGCTTATCTCACTCCAGACAAGCAAAAGCAACTGACTCATTACTTTCAAATGATGGCAACAAAGACCCAGCTACCTGCAAGACAAATTCTGCAGACTTTGGGCTTCATGGCATCCTGTATCTTGCTAATTCCATATGCAAGACTGCATATGAGGAAGCTGCAATGGTATCTAAAAAGTGTTTGGACTCAACATTGCCACAGCATGGAAACAATAATAACTCTTATTCCCTGCCTGCAACAGGAGTTTTGATGGTGGGCACTGGCCTGTCACCACAACAAGGGACAGCCTTTCACTTTACCCACAGCCAGGCAGACACTAACAAGAGATGCATCGGATTATGCCTGGGGGGCACACGCGGCAGGAAAATGTATT
Source organism: Protopterus annectens (assembly GCF_019279795.1). NCBI lineage: Eukaryota > Metazoa > Chordata > Ceratodontiformes > Protopteridae > Protopterus > Protopterus annectens. The sequence continues at coordinate 1,412,692,246 of NC_056743.1, forward strand.
CAAGACACTTGGCCCACGGACCAAATGCATCTTCATATCAATCAAAAAGAGATGCTAGCTGTACAGAATGCCCTGACAGCCTTCAAGGATCTACTACATCCAGGACAACTATTGCTAAAGACGGACAATACTACAGTTATGTGGTACATAAACAAGCAAGGGGGCACACATTCCTACCCCCTCTGCAGGCAAGCCATGACTTTGTGGAACACAGCACTGACCTATCAAGTACATCTGCAGGCACAATTCCTGCCAGGAAAGAAAAATATTCTGGCAGACGAACTAAGCAGAAACCTCATGGACCCTCATGAGTGGAAAATAGATCCACAGGTCTTCAGCATGATAAAGAAATGGGGATGCCCAGACATAGATCTTTTTGCCTCCCCTCACAACTGCCAACTTCAGAGATTCTGCACAAGGACTATCACTCACAAGCATGGAAAGTGGATGCTCTATCATTCAGCTGGAAAACCCTAACAGTTTATGCCTTTCCACCACTGCCTCTCCTTCCCAAGGTACTCCTAAAAGTCAGAGAAGAGAAGCCAAAAATGATTCTGATTGCTCCAGACTGGCCACACCAGCACTGGTACCCAATCCTAAAGAGCTTGTCTCAAGGCCCAGCCTGGACTTTACCTCGAATTCCTCATCTTCTGACTCAACAAAACAATCAGGTCCTGCACAGCCAACTCAGAACCTTAAATCTGGCTGCATGGCAAATAATATAGCCACTCAGAACACACCTCTCTCTAAAGCTGTTATGGATGTCATTTTGGAAGCCAGGAGGCCCAGCACCAGGAAATCTTACGCAGAAAAATGGAAGAGATTATGTGCTTGGAACCAGGCACAAGGACTTGAACCACTTGTTCCAAATATTCCTCAGATTTTACAATACTTAACTGAGATGCTGGACAAAGGCCTATCTTTCTCATCAATTAAGATCCATGCCTCTGCCCATTTCAGCTCATTACAATACGAAACCTCCTATTTTCTCACATCCACTGCTAAGACAGTACCTCAGAGGGGCAAAAAACATAAGACCCCCAAGGAGAGCACCGATACCTACATGGGACCTCAGCTTTGTCTTGGAAAAACTCACACTGCCTCCTTTTGAGCCAGCCAATACAGCTGATATACAATTTTTATCATGGAAAACTGCTCTGCTCCTAGCAATAACTTCAGGAAAAAGAGTCTCAGAGTTACAGGCCTTAATGGCAGTGGAACCTTTTATCATTTTTCATTCGGGCAGGGTTTCTCTAAGGACAAACCCAACATTTATGCCAAAGGTAGTATCCAGTGTGGCTCTTAACCGAACCATTCATTTGCCAACATTTTATCCAAATCCCCAGAATAAAGGGGAGAGACTTCTGCACTCTTTGGACATTCACAGGCAGCTACGCTTCTATTTGGACAAAACAAAAGCTTTCAGAAAAACTGAACAACTGTTTGTAGCATATGCTGCAGGATCACAAGGAAAGGCTATCTCAAAGCAGACTCTTTCAAAATGGATAGAACACTGCATTTGTTTCTGCTATGCACAGCATGGGAAGTCAGTGCCTAAAAATATTAGGCCACATTCTACCAGGCCAGCAGCCACTTCAGCAGCCTTTCTCAGAGGAGTACCAACCAAGGAAATTTTGGAGGCTGCAACTTGGAGTTCAGTGCACACTTTTACCAAGCATTATTGCTTACCTCTTTACTCTGAATCCAGAGCAGGCTTTGCCACTGCAGTTCTGCAGGGCCTCATAGCCACTCCTAATCCTACTTAGACCCAGCCGCCCTACCTCAGCTTTGGGATTCAACCCAAGTGTAATGACTGCAACAGTGAAACACGATGAACATAGTACAGTTGTGTACCTACCATAAATGTAGATGTTCGAGTGTATTCACTGTTGCAGTCCAGGTTACCCACCCTCCATCCCCCTTTCTTTGCTGGGACTTACCTATACTTCTGTATCCTATACAACCTATGTGGTGTATTTGCTTGTAGATGAAAGTATTGTTTTATTTTTGCTGTATTTTTGTTATAAGCAATATGTATTGCCTACCTTCTTGTGGGAACCTGACATCTGGGGCAAGAAAAACTGAAGAAAATGGCGTCGGCTGCATCTTATATACCCCTGGCGCACTGACGTCAGGGAAGAGGCGATAGCAACCGACGCCGGACCAGGACTTTGGAATTCAGACCGACTGCGGGTAGCCTGCCAGCAGGATAACCCAAGTGTAATGACTGCAACAGTGAATACACTTGAACATCTACATTTATGGTAGGTACACAGCTGTACTTTGTAGCTGCTTACCTGAGACTAAAATAATTCCAGGTGTTTCCATACCTAGACGATTGGCTTCTGAATGCACCAACAAGGCATCTTCTACTACAGTCAAGGGACTATCTAGTGAGAATCTTCAACCACCTGGGCATCATGATAAATCTAGCAAAATCAAAACTGACACCTGTGCAAAAGCTAGAGTTAACAGGGATGCCATTATATTCAAGAACACAAGTAGCTTACTTGCCAATACATCACATTTTACTTCTCAGACAATACACGCAAGATGTGCTGCACCACTTCAGCCACCAGACAAGTTGATTTTACAGGCTCTAGGGTCAATGGCAGCCGCAGATGTTCTAGCTCCTGTGGTGAGATTCTTCATGAGGATTCTCCAGTGGACCACAGCAGTTCAGTGGTCTATTATTTACCATCCTTTGTCTGCTCCCATAAAGTTATCTCAGATCTGCAGGAACCATCTCCAGTGGTGGTTGGAATTACATGACTTTCTTCTTTACAGACCCTTCTCTCTTCCACCAGCTGTAGCCACAGTGACCACGGATGCTACCCAGTCTGGGTCGGAGGGGCACTTTGTAGGGAGGATGGTCCAAGGCACAGGGTCAATCACAGAGACCAAATTGCATATCACTGTGTTAGTGATGAGAGCAGTCCTCCTGTCATTACAAGCCTTCCAGGACATTCTCCATCTGGGGACAATTGCAATCCACACAAACAACATGTCAGTGGTATTGTATATCAACAAAGAAGAAGGAACCCGTTCTACCCATTGTGCAGTGAGGCCATGAGAGTTTGGGAGTAGGAGAGATCTTCAGACCATGTTCTAACTGCAACACACATTCCGGGGATATCCAGTGTTCTAGCAGACAGACTCAGCAGGTCAATTTTGACCCCTCATGAGTGGTCCCTCAGTCAGTGATAAACATGATTTTCAGCCATTGGACCCAACCTTGTTACGACCTGTTTGCATCTCCCCTGAACACCAAGTGCAATAAGTATTTTTCTCTGGTTCCCCTGAAGGGGGAGTCACCAAGGGATGCTCTAGTCCATGGCTCGCCCTCCGGTCTCCTTTATGCTTACCCTCTTGTTACGATTGATCCCAAAATTTCTACAGAAAGCCAACAGGTCGAAGAGTCCCTTAATCCTCATTGCTTCTTTCTGGCCTCGCCTGGTGTGGTTCCCCTTTCTTTGGTCTCACCTCAAGCTTCCAACTTGGATTCTGAATCCCATACAGGATCCCATATTTCACCCATCAGTGACTCAGGTGCCCTGTCTCCACACAGGATCCCATATTTCACCCATCAGTGACTCAGGTGCCCTGTCTCCACACCCTCAAACTGACTGCATGGTTTCTCCAATTCCAGCAATTGTAAGAAAGTCTACAGAAAACCAACAGGTCGAAGAGTTCCTTAATCCTCATTGCTCCTTTCTGGCCTCGCCTGGTGTGGTGGTCTCACCTCAAGCTTCCACCTTGGATTCTGGATCCCATACAGGATCCCATATCTCACCCATCAGTGACTCAGGTGCCCAGTCTCCATGCCCTCAAACTGACTGCATGGTTTCTCCAATTCCAGTAATTGTAAGAAAGTCTAGGCTAGCCCCCCACTATACGCAACATTGTTCTGGCCTCTCAGAGAGCTTCCACCAAAAAGGTCCACAGTAGCAACTGGAGGAGGTTTTCTATTTGGCCATCTAAGGAAACAATTGACCCTTTCTCAGTACCTATGGTGATATTCTCCTTTTCCTTATCACTCTTTTTCAAGAAGGAGCTAGCTTCTCCACCATCAAACCCCAAACTGGCTGTCATATCCAATTTCCTTGCGGGTAAGAAAAAGTCATCCATTTTTTTCTTCCAAACTGTGTAAGACTTTTATGAAGGGAGTGTTTCATCTTAGACTTCCAATTAAACATCTCATGATGGTACTGCAAGGCCTCACCCAGAAGCATTTGAACCCGCAAGTTCGTGTGACATAAAATTTCTTTCTTGAAAAACACTCTTTTTAGTAGCTATCACTTCTACCAAGAGAATTTCAGAGCTTCAGGCTTTGTCGGCCAAACCTTCTTACATCACTTTTCACAAAGATAGTTTCCTTAAGATCAAATCCTTATTTTATGCCTAAAGTGACCACTGAGTCTAACATTAATCAGTCAGTTCAGTTGCCAGTTTTCTTCCCCAATTTTTCGAACAAAGGTGAATACCTCTTACATCTCCTGGATGTTCATAGTCAATTCCATTTATACCTATTCAGAACAAAGAAAGATAGACAATCTGATCAGTGGTTTGTCTTCTTCTTTTCAAACAGGTCAGGACAGGCAGTTTCCAAAATCATGTTAGTGAAATGGATAACAGACTGCATTTCATTCATTTACTGTGAGAGAGGTATACACTTGCCCCGATCTCCCAGGACTCATTCCACTAGGGCTATGGCTACTTCATCTGCCTTCTCATCCAGAGCTTCTGTATATGAAGTTTGTGCTGCAACAGCCTGGTCTAAGACTCATGCCTTTGTTACTCATTATCAGCTGGATGTTATTTACAGGAGTAGGGCATCCTTTGGATTGAGTGTGCTCCAGCACATCCTTCGTTAAAGACCACCCAGGAGTTACATAGCTGGGGACTCTGACCCCATTTGTGAGGAGGAATGAAAAGGACAACACCAGATTGAAAAGTTATGTACTCACCATAACTAGGTATGTGTGTTGTCCATTTCTCATTCCTCCTCACATCCTCCCATTCATCCCCTGACCTGGTGACTTTGTGAAGTACTTGGAATACTTTGGAACCTTTGGGTTCCAGGGTCGAGCCTCAGATTGTTCTTTCTCTATAATTGTGGTAACTTCTGTTAGTTATAGGGCAGCAAACTCAATCTGGAGAGTTGAGGAAGGCATGGAGCATTGTGGGTAAGGGAGGAGTTCAAGACTTGGATCTTAAGTTTGGGAAAGCGGCCAAGTCGGATCCGAGACCCATTTGTGAGGAGAAATGAAAAGTGGACAACTTAGATACCTAGTTATGGTGTGTACATAACGTTTCATTATCCTGATTTTTCCCTTTCCAGTTCAATATCAGACACCAACTTAACCTCACCAGGCTCATTACCCATTTTACTAGTCTAATCTATCCTCCTATTTTATCTTTAACCTTTTTCCATTAATTCCCTACAAGCTACCATCTCCACATTTTACAGTAGTGGGACTACTTTCTAATCTATCTGAGATATCTGCCTCTGTATTTTCAATAGCAGAGTTTCCATTCTTACTATGCACCAAAACTGGTGAATCATAAATAACACCTGTTTGTACCTCTCTATTTTGGCTACCCTAACTTTCAGCAAAAATATGACTGTTTTTAAAATCACAGACCCCTTGAATCCAAACCTCCTTCATAATTTGAGACCACTTAAACACTTGATCTTAGAGAGAGAATTTGGGGACCTGAAAAATCCTAGAAACTCCCAGTATTAATTTACCTCTCTCATACCACTGTTCAAATACCTGAGTAGCAGCAAGCCTAAATAAAACTTCTGATTCTAGAGGGAAACTTAACATTTCTGACTTAAAGTCATCTGAAAAATTGTGGTTATGTACCTAAACAAACGTCCTCAAAACAGTAGCTGAAGTAGAAGCCCTGACAACACTATCAACATAATCATATACATTCTTCAAGGCATGCTTTGAAATTTGAGACAGGTTTCAAACAATTTGATTCTCATAAGACCTACCTTCAGGGGTGAGAGAGGAAAATAATGTCCAAGTTCTTAGTTCACTGAACTTTCTCATGCAGCCCTGGTAGTTCAGAATTCTGAAGGTTAATTTGGCAGAAGAAAAAAGTATTTTACCCTGTCTGTCCAACCACCTCCCTTCCTTATCCCCAGGAACTGGATTGCAGGACTCGATGCTTTTTCTGTCTTTGAGTCCCAGGAATGATGGGAGCAGTATCAGCTGTAAGATGAGACTAGAGAAATGTATTAGCTGGTGAAATTCCATATAATGTATCTGCCTTTTTAGGAGCTAATGAGAGAGAATTAGGAGCATTACAGGCAGTTCCAAAGCAAGCAAAATAGGAGGAATAGGTACAGAAATAAGGACTTCTTGTTCAAGTAAATCATAGTATCTGCCCAACTGTGAGAGAACACCTGTCTCTTTCCAAGGAAATATGTACCTTAGTCTGGAAATAGTCTCAGAAGAAGAGAAACCTCCATGTCTACCACTTTAGTTTCAGTATCCATAGAATCAGAATCTTGGGCTGTAGAGTCCTGAGATGAGATAACCCTGTCTCTTTTCACATCAGACTTATTCGAAAATTAATCCTCTTCCTTAGAAGGAGGAGCAGAAGTATTAGGAGAAAGCATATAGAACCCATAGTTGACTGACTGTAATAAACTGCTAGCTAGGGTAATAACATCATTTTTACAAGACAGGAGTTATTTCTTTGTTTTCAATGTGATTAACTTTCTGATCTGATATTGCTAATTTTCATTCTGTCCTCAGCGTATGGGTTCGGATACAGTCACTTGGATCCGACTTGGCTGTTGCAAAAGCTCTTGGCAACCAGAAAACTCTCAAGCTACTCCCTTACCCATAATGCCCCAACCCCAATTCCCTCAGATCTCGTTTGCCACTTGAAAGTGAAAGACGTGGTGCCATCTTCTCTTGAGCAGCTAAGTGTTGTTTTTTTTTTCATTCCATTATGTCTTTTCTTCAAAATGTTCTTCTAAATTTCTAAATATGGAAATGCAAACACAGTCCACAAACCAAATAAAGTTGCTGGCAGCTATTGTGAGACAAAAAGCGACTCCAAGTTATTAAACCACTTTATAACTGCTGAACCAGAAAAAATTACAATCCAAGAAGTAACTTAAAATCAACACAAAACCACTCCAAAGCAGTATTAAGCACTTTCGTCAGGTGAATGACTTCATCAGAATAAAATACTGCTACTAACAACAGTTTAAATAAAAAACACTGACCCAATCATCTTCTAGTATACATCACTTCTCTTCAATACAATATACTATATCCCTCACTATATTAACAATACTTTAAAATCCCTCCAATATGAATATTATTAAAGCATGTCTATAAATTATTACATAAAAATAATAATGCAATAAGCAATTTGAAAGGGTGACTTGCACCCTAATTATTATAATAAAAACATAGATCTTAATTTCAACACCGAAGACATAGAAATCCTATCATTCAATCCTGGTGCATGATATGCATCTAGTCTAATTTGCCACTTAAGCTCAATAAACTCTAAATAGTCATCCACTGCCCCCCGTGGTCCCATATCAACCTGTTCCAATATAAAAAATGAAAAGGAATGACTAGGTTTATTACAAATATGCTTATACAATGCATTATTTTCATTGTTATGCTTAATATCATATAAATGCTGATAGATTCTGGTCCTAAGGGCATTCTTGGTCTTTCCCACGTAATAACTTTCACATTGCGTACATAATGCCAAATAGACCTCTCCCTTGCTATAACAATACATTTTCTTCATATTGGTAATATAACCAAAATTTTTAAGTTTAATTTTCTCTGTGTTCATAACATAAGGACATTGGGAGCATCTTCCACATTTGAAAGTACCCCCCTGTCGTGAGTCAAATTTTATTCTTTCAAATAGTCCTTTAAATGAAGTATCCTTCTTATAGACTACTTTGGGTTTAGTACCAACTTTGGCCTGTACATCGAGATCCACCTCAAATATTTTCCAGTATTTATAAATAATATTTCTAATATCCTAAAAATTACAAGAATACATAAGGGTGAATACACGTCCAAAATCTATCAATCTGTTATTGTTTTCCTGACCTCCAATATTGACCTGAGCTAGTAGGGAGGAAAAATGGCCACTAGTTCTCTTATTTTTAACTTCATTAAATATGTCAGTGACAAAAGTTTCAGGGTAACCTCTCCTACAAAACATATTTTTCATTACTTCACATTCCCTCAAAAAATCATCAAAATCAGAGACCATTCTAGCCAGTCTCACATACTGACCTTTAACAAGGGCTTTCTTTTGGTGCAGTGGGTGCGCACTTGCAAAATGCAGTAATGAATTGGAATATGTTGGTTTTCTATATAATTGAGAGATTACGCAATTGTTAATATAGTCTTTTCAAATAGTAACATCCAGATAATTGACAAAGTCCAAATCTCTACTTATGGTAAATTTAAGAAAACCAGTTGTACCATTTATATAGGTAAAAAACCTTTCCAAGTCATTTTCATTGCCATTCCAGAAAAGGACAATATCATCAAGGTATCGCCCATACAATACCCATGAAGCCCTAAGTTATGAATTGACTACAAACAAGTCCTCCCATTGTGCCAAAACAATGTTTGCAAAAACTGGAGCACAGCACGCACCCATTGCAACTCCTTGTTTTTGTTTAAAAAGATGTCCTTCAACATTTTTTTTTATATTGGAACAGGTTGATATGGGACTGGGGGAAGGGGCAGTGGATGACTATTTAGAGTTTATTGAGCTTAAGTGGCAGATTAGACTAGATGCATATCATGCACCAGGATTGAATGATAGGATTTCTGTGTCTTCGGTGTTGAAATTAAGATCTATGTTTTTATTATAATAATTAGGGTGCAAGTCACCCTTTCAAATTGCTTATTGCATTATTATTTTTATGTAATAATTTATAGACATGCTTTAATAATATTCATATTGGTGGGATTTTAAAGTATTGTTAATATAGTAAGGGATATGGTATATTGTATTGAAGAGAAGTGATGTATACTAGAAGATGATTGGTCAGTGGTTTTTATTTAAACTGTTGTTAGTAGCAGTATATTATTCTGATGAAGTCATTCACCTGACGAAAGCGCTTAATACTGCTTTGGAGTGGTTTTGTGTTGATTTTAAGTTACTTCTTGGATTGTAATTTTTTCTGGCTCAGCAGTTATAAAGTGGTTTAATAACTTGGAGTCGCTTTTTGTCTCACAACAGCTGCCAGCAATTAAATTTCTAAATATCTGATTTTTAGCTATCATTATTACTTACCCTTTCCTGATCATACTTGTGTACTTCTCTATATTATAGTCAGTATATCTCTCTGTTGGCTACATTTACTGTAGTTATTGCATACTGTTGTTGATATTTCTTTTATTTCTTCTTTTTCTCTTTAATATAAAAAAAAATATTTTGTTGTTTACTTTTTCGTAGAGTGCTGATTTCTCTTTCTTCTATTAGTACTATATCTTTCAATATAGCTTTGAACTATGGCTGACAAAGTAAACGCCCTGCTAGGTTTAAAAAATGTGTGAAGTAAGGGCACAAAATTCTGTTTTTGGATGCCCACACGCTTTGTGTGTACTGTTTGGGTCTGCTTCACTTGCAAGAAAACTGTGTCATCTGTTGTGCTTTCAACCCGATAGCTCTGGCTGAACGTAAAAATAAGCTTATTTTGAAGGGATTACTTCCCTCTTCTTTTAGTGAAGCAGAGAGGGACTACAGTCCAAAGGCTTGTCTTTAGAGATGTGGGATCTTCTTCATCTCTGGGGGAGTCTGCCTTTGAGGTCATGGAGAGAGAATTTCCAGCTTCCGCAATGAAGATGGTTCCCTTCCCCACAGATCCTCAGTCTGCAACTTGTCATCTCTTCACTTGGAGTCTCATCTATCCTGTCCACAAGGACAGCTGGTACCAAAACAACAGGCTTCCCAGCAGGGTGTTCCCACCTCCTCTGACACCTCCTCAGAGCATCCAACTAAGGAGGTCCCTAAGAAGAGAACGTCCAAGAGGAAGCACTTAGAGTCCCCCAAATAGTCAGTCACCAAAGATGCAGACCTTGATGAAAGTGAAGGATCCCATTGGTCACCTCCTGAAGATGTCCAGTTTGGAGACATCCTTGAAGTCCTGAAACAGAGAGGTGGCTGGAAGGCCAGCAACCCTTCATCTGAGGAATCTGTATTCCTAGAGGCGATTGGTACTGGCCTCTCTACCTCCTGGGTGACTCCGCCCATCGATGACCTCATAGATTTGGTGTTTCAGCAGGCATGGAGGGCCCTGGACACCACTGAGCCAATCCCCTGGAGGCCGGATAAAATTTTGATGGCACCAGAAGATAGACAATTTTGGACAAAAGATGTGCCTGTTGATGCCATGGTTGTGGTGGCAGCCACTAAGAAGGAACTACCTGAAGAGGGTTATACTGTCCATCCGCCGAATAAGGAGCCTCGAATGATGGGCAGATTTGGGAAGCATGACATTGCTTCAGTGACCTTTGCCTTGAGATCTCAGAACTATTTGGCACATTTCACCAGGTTACAGAGAAACCTGATTAAGGAACTCTCCGATACCCTTTCAGAAGCCATTTTTGATGAGGCACAGGCATCTGTCACTTCTCAGTTGGCCACCCTGCAATCAGTTTCCAATTCCTTCATGAGGTTAGTTTTGCATGCAGCCAAAGGAACCTTAAGGATAGTGGGTTTGGGCGTTTCCATAAGGAGGCATGCCTGGATGCATTTATTTGATTTTTGTGCAGCCCTTCAAGTCTTCTTTTGTCAGTGCCCCTTTTGACAGAATGTCTTTGTTTGGCCCCAAAGGTAAGGACACTTTATCCAAGTGTGAAAAGGATGGAAAAACCATGTCTGCAGTGAGTGTATTTTTTTCCACACCTCAAAAATCCATCTTCAGGAATCAATGAGGTGCTGGAAAAATGTAGTTCAAAAAGTTCCAGGGTAGAGGGGGGAACTCCAATGGTCGATGCCATCCTCACGGCAGAGGTGGCCTGTAGAACCAAGGGTCCAGGGATTCTTTTTTCTATAGACCCTTCCAGCACTCCTGAAAAGGAGGCCCAATTGTCCCCTTATGGAGGCAGTCAGGGGTCATTTATCTCTGCACCAGAGAACCTGGCTAGAGATAGCAACAGATACATGGGTGCATAGGATCATTTCCAGAGGCTACATAATACCCTTTTCCCTTTGACCTCTAATCTCAAGGAAATTCCTCGGTGTTCCACCCAGTCAGAGGGAACAAGCATCACTTCAGATACAAAAGCTAGAAAAAAAGAGTCATCCAAGAGGTTACACCAGACCACATAGAGTCATCCAAGAGGTTACACCAGATCAGACAGAATCTGGAACTTACTCAAGATTCTTCTTAATGTCAAAGAAAACAGGGGACTGGAGACCAATCTTGGATCTCAGCAACTTGAAAAAATCAGTTTGACACACCACATTTTGGATAGTCACAGTTCAGTCCATTCTCCCATTTCTGGGAAAGGACGATTAGATGTGCTTGTTAGACCTTCAGGATGCATACTATCACATAAAGATGAACAGGCAGTCCAGAAGGCACTTACGCTTCCATCTGGGAGACAGTCATTACCAATTCAGAGTTCTGCCCTTTGGTCTCATTACAGCCCCCAGGGTGTTCACCAAATGCATGGCAGTAGTAGCAGCTCACTTGAGACTGCAAGGATTCCTGGTGTTTTCATATTTAGATGACTGGCTCATTACCATCCTGACCAGGCATCAAGTAATAGAGGCAAGATTTCAGATTCTCCAGACATGCTGTCATCTGTGGATAACCATAAACTACGAAAACTCTCATTTGGAACCCACTCAGAATTGAGAGTTTATAGGAGAACTATTCAACACAAAATCAATGATAGCTTCAATGCTGCTGTAAGAGTTCAGACCTTTAAAGAACACAGATCAGGAAAATAATCTCCAGTACCAAAGTTTCTGCCCATTTGGTTCTTCAGACTCTGGGCTCAATGGCAGCAGCAATAACTCTAGTGCCGTTAGCCAGGTTTACATGAAGATTCTACAATGGATACTAGCCACGCAATGGTCAATACTTATCAACCTATGTCAACCCTGGTACTTATCAGTCAAATTTGCAAGCGAGATCTCAGGTGGTGAATTCAATCAGAACAGGTTCTACAAGGCCACCCATTTATTCCCCCTCAGCCCAAGGCAATCGTGACCATGGATGCTTCCCAGTTAAGGTGGATGGGCATTACCTGGGGAAGATGATCCAAGGCACTTTGTCCCCTGAAGAGGTCAACTTGCATATCCACGTTCCTAGAGATTAAAGGAGTGCTATTAGTATTGCAGGCTTTTCAAGAAGCTCTCCCCTTGGGGACGATTGCACTTCAGACGGACAACATATCAGTAGTTTGGTACATCAACAAACAAAGAGGGACAAAATCTTACCCCCCTATGTTGAGAAGCACTCAGAATGTGTCAGTAGGTTATCTCATCCAACCACTTTCTCATCACAATGCACAATTCAGAGAAGTCCAGTATGATAGCAGACAAGCTGAGCAGGTGCATTCTTCTACCTCATGAATAATCTGTCAACAAGAATGTGGCGGAGATTTTTTTGCCAGCCTTGCTGCAGTCTTTTTGCTTCTCTCCTAAACAACAAATAGAGCAGCTACTTTGCCCTGATTCCCCTCACAGGGGGAATCACCGAGGGATGCTCTACTTTACAATTGGCTCTCCGGTCTGCTCTATGCCTACCCACCAATCCTACTAATTTTGAAATTCCTGCAGAAAGCTGCCATGTTGAAGAGAAAATTTATCCTCATTGCATCTTTTTGGCCTCGACAGATTTGGTTCCCCATCTTTTGCCCACACATACTCCACCCACTGTGGACTCTGGATCTGACTCCAGACCTCCTGTCTCACCCGACAGGCATGATTCATCCAGACATATCGAACCTCAGGCTGACTGCCTGACTTCTCCAGTTCCATTAATAGCCAGACAGTCTATGTTCTCCTCTCCAGTCCATCAGATACTCTTATCTTCTCATAAACCATCTACACGTAAACTATACTCCAGTAAATGGAGAATATTTGCTTACTGGGCCCACCAGAATATTGTTGATCCCTTTTCAGCTCCTTTGCATAGTATCCTTGAATTTTTAGCTTTACTTTTTAAAGAAGGAGCTACTTCTTCCACGGTGACGGTCCAGCTAGCAGCATTATCAAATTTTCACATAGGATTTGATGATGTTTCTGTTGCCTTCTATAGACTATGCAAAACCTTCCTGTGAACTACTCTGCTTCTCAGGGCCCCATTTAGGGACCCTACTCCCCCAAGGGACCTCAACTTGGTACTGCAGCAACTTACTCAACCCCACCTTTAAACCTGCAGCTAAATGTGACCTTGTGTACCTTTCTTGGAAAACAATTTTTCTAGTAGCCATTACTTCTGCCAAAAGAATTTTGGAGATTCAGGCATTATCTTTGAAGCGGCCTTGCTTGATCTTTCAGAAAGACAGGGCCCCTTTATGAGCCAATGCTTCCTTTCTCCCTGAAGTGGTTTCAGAGGCTAATATGAATCAATCTGTTAATTTGCCAGTATTCTTCCCCAGATTTTTGTAACAAAGGTAAATACACAAAAAACAAATGTATATTCGGAACTGGAGGCAAAAAACTAAAAAAAAACAGCAACAAAAACAACCAGCAAACTCAATACTCTAAGGAATCTGTGTTCACTTTGGTGGATATAACAACCAGTCCCACCACTCAAATGAAGTAGAATTATCCATTTATTCACAGAATAAAATACTTCTACACTCAAATAAAAGGTATTCAATCTTTAAGTGGTTTTGTCTATTAATATAGACATCATCAGAACAAAGAAATGCTAAAAGTGAGCACAAGCGTATAAGTATGCCACTTCCTTGGTATGTAGCTCCAGATAAAGTCTTCTCTCTCTGTAAATACATTGTGTCTTTCTGCTGTTCTTAGCAAACAAGATCTGAGGAAATTGAGGTTGGTGCATTATGGGTAAGGAAGTAGCTGGAGAGTTTTCTGGTTGACACAAGCTTTTGCAATGGCCGAGTTGGGTCCGAAGGATCAGATCTGAAACCATAAGTTGAGGAAGAATGAAAATGGACAACACAGATGGAACGTTATGGTAAATACATAACTTTTTTTTTCTTTTTTCTAGCTACATCCTTAAAGGAGAATGGTTATCAGACAGCATATAATCCTGAATAAAAGGTCTCTTTACCCGGGCACCTTGAGAAGCTCCTCTCAAAGAATCTCCCATACCCATATTGGGTAGTTCTCCCATGCCCAGGCAAGGGACGGGAACAGCCACAGAGTTGCGGTCGGCAGGGCTACACCAGCGAGAGATGAGAAAGTAAGCAAATGGTCTGAGGAACCCTGCAGCGGCCACTGTCGAGTCACCTACCGTTTGTTGAGACATATTAATTGCCCGCACAGGAGGCATGGACTCCTTTTTTTTTTTTTTTCTGTTTGGGTATATTAGGAGAAGGACCAGGAGGACCAGGGTGAATTTCCATGCTATAGGAAACTGGGGAAGAAGCCTGATTGCAGGTAAGGTATGCTTGAAGGAGTCTTTTGGAAGGTAAGTTGTCACTGTTATGCATAAACAACACACAGTTCTTCCAGTCCAGTCAAAAGTACCCTGCAACAAAATAACACAAGCAGCATGCATAAATTCTCTGTCAACAAATAGAATTGTCCACAAATAGAATTTAATAAATTAGTTACCCTATAAAACCATGTAAAACCTAAGAATACCAGGTATAAGCACAAGCATTCACATAAAATCCTGTTATTCTTCTGGAAAAAATACTTGCTGACTGTTCAAAAACACTTCTGTAACTATAAGTAAACATAAATATAGCCCCAGGGCAATAAATGACAGTCTACTTCTCAAACACAATGCCCAGGCAAGGCACTGGAACAGCCACAGAGTTGCGGTCGGCAGGGCTACACCAGCGAGAGATGAGAAAGTAAGCAAATGGTCTGAGGAACCCTGCAGAGGCCACTGTCGAGTCACCTACCATTTGTTGAGGCATATTAATTACCCGCACAGGAGGCATGGACTCCTTTTTTTTTTTTTTTTCTGTTTGGGTATATTAAGAGAAGGACCAGGAGGACCAGGGTGAATATCCATGCTATAGGAAGAAGCCTGATTGCAGGTAAGGTATGCTTGAAAGAGTCATTTGGAAGGTAAGTTGTCACTGTTATGCATAAACAACACACAGTTCTTCCAGTCCAGTCAAAAGTACCCTGCAACAAAATAACACAAGCAGCACGCATAAATTCTCTGTCAACAAATAGAATTGTCCACAAATAGAATTTAATAAATTAGTTGCCCTGTAAAACCATGTAAAACCTAAGAATACCAGGTATAAGCACAAGCATTCACATAAAATCCTATTATTCTTCCTGAAAAAATACTTTCTGACTGTTCAAAAACACTTCTGTAGCCATAAGTAAACATAAATATAGCCCCAGGGCAATAAATGATAGTCTGCTTCTCAAACACAATCCCTAGAGAAATGACAGTAATTGAGGAGCGTCTTCTTACTTGCCTGAAAAGCAGCTGTTCTTAAGTGATGTACTGCAGTTTACCACAAATAAAAGTCAGATAAAACACTAAAAAATATTAAAAATAGAATTGTACATGTATGAAAGGGGTCCCCAGAATGGGTCTTAGCTATCTGACAGGACACTTTGGCCAACTGCTGCACCAGAGAAGTCTCAGAGATGCATTTGCATGAGTACCCTCCAAAAAAATCCAGGGCCTTGGTGACTGTCTCAAAGAAGTCCACCAGGTTTAACAGGCATGCTCTCCCTTTGACAAATCCAAACTGAGTAGGGTCAAATGTTTGGAGATTACCTATATTTTTGTTGATAAGTTCAGGTCCATGATGATTTGCTCCACGTCCTTGCAGATAAGGCCGGTCAGGCTAATAAGTGTGTAGTTCCCTGGGTCAGTGGAAGCACCACATTTGCGCAAGGGAATAACGGTAGCTGTTTTCCATTCAGCTGGTACAAAGCCAATGCTTAGATTATGATTGAAAAGAGTGCCCAATAGTTTTGCTAATTCATGTTGGAGCCCCTGCAGGACGCAGCCTGGGATGTTATCAGGTTTCATAGATGATGTGTTTTTGGCCTTAGAGAGGGCATTTACGACCTGCTGTTTAGCGATACAAGGTAGGGGACAGGTGGTAGGGATGCCATGGGGTACATGTGGCAGGGACAGCGGAATGAGGTTTTCACAGAACTTGTCGGCCAACAGGTTAGCTATGTCCACAGGCTCAGTATATGTGGTGTCATGCCTTGTAGTTGCCCTTTGTTGTGGAAGCTAATTTGGATTCATAGTTTGCTTTGGAGGACTTCACAAGAAGTCTTATTTGCATGTTAATTTGAGGAGGGAGTGTTTCCAGTTTAGGAGGGCTCACTTCCTCTTACTCTTAGCAATTTCTTCCTCTTATTGTAAAGCCTGGTAATGGCAGTTGTCCACCAAGCAAGGTTGCTCTTCCTTGAGGAGCTTGTTTTGGTTCTCTCAGGTATGGCCGAGTCAGTGCAGTTTTACAGGTGTTTGTGTAAAGCTTTGATGTAGAGCTCAGCATAGTTGCCAGTTCCATCTGAGGGAGGAGGTGCAGTAAAGCTATTTATAACATCCCGTAAGAGGTTATAATCTGCTTTGGAGAAGTTTTTTTGTTTAGTTGCTACTGGGGTGGGGTTAGGTGTGATAGTTACTTCGAATGAGACTGATATGTGGTCAGATCTCACCAGGGAGGACCTCACAGTGGGGGTGCTATGGTGGTTCCCCAGATCCAGTATGTTGGCACCCCTTGTGGGGGTGTCAACCAGCTGGTCTTAATTTCTTGACGCGACTTTTTAATCAAGGAGCTAGTTCTTCAACAGTTAAAGTTTAGTTGGCAGCAATTTCTAATTTCTGTATTGGATATGATGGTTCCTCACTCACTTCTCATAAGCTTTGTAAAACCTTTTTATGAAGTACACTTCTGTTAAGACCTGTGTTTAAAGATCTTACTCCTCCATGAGATCTAACTCAGGTACTGCAAGCCTTGGTTCATCCACCCTTTGAACCTGCACATGACTGTGATCTTAAATTTCTTTCGTGGGAAACTTTGCTTTTGTTGGCAATTACGTCAGGTAGACATGTTTCTGAAATTCAAGCCTTATCTGTGAAGCCCCCATATCTAATTTTTCATAACGATAGAGTTACATTACGAACTAATGCATCCTTTTTGCCTGAGACAGTTTCAGAATCTAATATTAACCAGTCCATCAGTTTACCAGTTTTCTTTCCAAATTTTTCAAACAAGGGTGAATATTTCTTACATTTATTGGATGTTCAAAGGCAACTGCAATTCTGTTTACACAGAATAAAGGACATCAGAAGTACAGATCAGTTGTTTCATTTGCTGACATGAAACTGGGTAAACCAGTATCCAAAATTACTCTTGCTACATATCATACTGGCTGCATTTCCTTTGTTTACAACAAATTGGATATCCCTTTACCAAAACAAGTTTGTGCTCATTCATCCAGGTCTGTAACATCTACCTCAGTTTTTCAATCAAGGGCTTCCATGGATGAAGTATTTGCAGCAGGTTCTTGGGCTTCCCTCGTACTTTCATCAGTCATTACAAAGTGGATTTGGTATCCAGAGGTAGAGCATCATTTGGCTCAGGAATGTCCTACCTTGAGTCCACCCTGGGATTTAGGTAGCTGGGGACTCTGTCCCATCAATTGAGGACAGAATGAAAATTGACAACATCAGATAAAGAAGTTATGTGCTCACCATAAGTTCCATCTGTGTTGTCCATTTTTATTCTTCCTCTCACCCACCAACCCCCCCCCCCCCTTCCTTATATTTTTTTTTCTGGAAGAGTGAGTGGATATGAAAGAATTGGCATAATCCAAGCACGACAAGCTTCAGATATAGCCTTGTCCAGCCTTTTGCTATTTCTCTTTATGCCTTTTTTCCAAAATAATTATTTCTCTATGCTTTAACTAGCAAACAAGATCTGAGGTAATTGGGTTGGGTGCATACTGGATAAGGGAGAAGCTTGAGACTTCTAAGTTGCTACAAACTTTTGCAATGGCCGAGTTGGATCCGACGGTTCAAATGTGAACTCATCAGATGGGAAAGAATGAAAATGGACAACACAGCTGGAATGTTGTGGTGAGTACATAACTTCTCTTTTTTTCCACAAACAATCTAACAATATAGATAATAAAGTCAGAAAGGGACAACTCCACTTTATTTAGAAAGTTGAAGCAATTTCAGGAACTGTCAGGATATAAGGTGAGTGAAGGCAAGACAGAGGCAATGGCAGTAAACTTTATTACCACATACGATTTGGTCCAGCACTACCCCTTCCAATGAGGGTATGAAAGATTAAGATATTTGGGAGTAAGGTTAAAAAATTGAAGGGGCTAGCTGTTGAAGAAATGTAAGCAGATACTTATCAAAAAATATATATTAAGGAAATAAGAACTTGGTCTGTGTTGATGGATAAAGATTGTGAAATACAAACAGTCAAGTCCTTCTAGTGCTATACACAGAGTAGTCATTTATATCAGCCCAATGAAAACATCACTGAAGAATTTAGTAAAGAATGATGAACTAAAGGAATTATTTTGGGAAGGCAGGGAAAAGGGTTTACGTAGCATAAACAGGTCTTACCAATACTTTAGAGTGAATTAGGGCTTCCAGATTTAAATGGTTGTTATAAAGCTACTCAACTGGTACTGATTTACCTAATGCAATTATGGGGCTACAGACCAAAATGAAAATAAATGATGATAAATCAAGGAGGTGGGGGCTAACTAGAGACAGAGAGCGAGGGATTGATTGTAGGCAGTGAAAGAAGATACCAGTAAAGCTGTATAACAGTTTTTAAAACCATGGAACTGACAATGAGATTAGTTCCAGTGAGGGACTGGAAAAGGGAAATTATGCTTATAGGAACTAAATGGTCTGGAGACAGGGTAGGTATATTAGAATCAGTAGCTAGAAAATGGAAGAAGTAAAACAAAGAAGAGGAGAATTAATCAAGTGGGAGAATGCATGCAGGGAGTTTGAGTTACAAATCTGGGATCACCTAGCATGCATAGCATTATTGGCTGATCAAAGAGGAAGAGGTGGGATAGAAGAGATGCTGGTACTAGCAGAGCCACAGCAGAACTCAGAACATAATGTGCTGCTAAAAGAAGTATTAAATGTTGTGCAAATAAGATCTCACACGACAATTACAGGGGTTAAAGCAAAAAGGTTAAGAAGACCAGGGGTAAAACACTCCAGACATATTACAGGTGAGCATTAGAGAGAGAGAATTATGTCATTCATCCAAGTATGCAACAGAATTGAGGAACTTCAGGATATTTGCTTGGAAGTGCCTGCATAGGTACCTTTTTTCTTCAAACAAGCTGCAAAAAATGTTCTATTATTTTGAGGGACATTGTCGATGTGAAGGGGGAAAGGGGAACCTGGGAACACATTCTGAGGATGTGTGGAACCTGCAGAGTTCTTTGTGAAGTTACAGTTCTGGAAGAGGAAATTGCATTCTTAAATTGGCCAATAGATCTGAAAGAGACAAAGTATAACAAGGCACAAGTTAGTTTGATGTTGCTGTTAAGAAACCCATCCCAATTTAATGGAAAACAAAACTAAGCCACAATTATGAGATATCCTCTTTATAATTAAATGAATAAAAAGAAGGCTAGTTAAAGCACTGGTGTTTGGGATGTAAGTTACTTGATTATAACTAGAACTTGTGGGGACCAGTTAGCCCAGAAAGTACAGCTGTAAGAACAGTAATATTCAAAAATGTAAAAATTAAAATTTCACAGTATTAACAAATAAAATCACATAAAGTAAAAGAGCAATAGTGGAATTAATATATGACATGATTTGAGGGATGTTTGAATAAATGATGGAGAAAAGATGGAGGGATAAGTGTCATTGTGTAAATGATTTTTAGTTTTAGGTTGACAGACTAAATGTTCTTTCTACTTGTAAACAGATCTAAATCTTGTGTAAAGTCCAAAAATATATAGCAGCAATAGGCAACCACAGACTCGACAAAATTCCAGTATAACTATTTATAAAAACAATATAAACATTTATTTGGTAAGTGCTTTCCCATTTGCTTCATCAGACCGTAAAACCAGTTTAAAGCACAAACACTTCTTTATATATTGGTCATGTGTTAAAATTCAATTAATCAATTAGTAATTTAAAAATACATTATTCTGCAAGTGTCTTACTACATCACATCTTAAATTGTTGCCTCTTTACAACAAACAATAAGCTTATCTTTCCATGCTGGATCAATGAGCTTCATTCATTTTAATATGCATGCAAATCGGGAAATAATTCCATCACATCATTCACCATTAAAATATGAAAGCATGTCATAACAGCTGACCTAAGCTTTGTGCCTCTATTTTTCATACATTTCATTGCTAACTATATCAGCTAGTAGGTGCAAGCTAAGTCAGTGAGTTTGCTATTTGTTACTACTCTTTAAAAAGTATGAATTTTAACAGCATATCGCTTCCCATTAGAATATCAAAATGCTTTTGTTATAAATATATGCGAATAAGGGATATAAATTTATTACTTCATTCACTACTAATTTGTAAAGGTATATACATCATAATATTTAAATAATGTCTTTGTACCTTCATTTTTCATATATTTTTAGTTCTAATTGTCCCATCACATAATCGCTAGCCATAATAATTGATTTGCACATGAGTAAACTGATGGATGCAGCTAAGTTTATAAAATAACAACACTTCATATCTATAAGTATGTGCGCATAGATGTAAAATCACTAGGTAATACTAATCATAGGAATAAATAAATAAAAAATAAAAATAAAATCAACTACCTAATACTTGTGTTACATCATAGTGCTAGGTATAATCCATATCTTCTAAATGTATAATTATAAAGCTATACGCATCTCACATCTTACAAGCATTACTCTATGTCCCCTTAATAATTATTTGTTTTTACATATATATAGCAACTAAGATATTATGTAAGAAGTATAGATGATATATGCCTATTAAAAATAATAATAATATATATATTGACACAATCTAGCTATACTGGTGCTTATCCATAATAAAATATATAAGAATGACTATATGATAATTAAGAAATATATATATAAGTACTATCCAGGAAAAGTAAATGATGTGGTACACTATTCACTCCAATGTATCATAATACTTACTGTCAAATGTGATCAAACCATAACGGAGACTACTAACTTCATGTTGATAGATACAAAGCAATAAAAATACTAAATGTACTATTCTACATGAATTATTGTATATGAGAAAGAAAATATTCTACTAATAACATAAACTAAGTATTGTCTCAGATTGTATATATATTACTTAAAACCTATATATTAAATATATGCCCTAAAAATATATACTTTTTTAAAATAAAATAATAAATGTAAGGAACAGAGGAGCATACCTTATGTCTATATATGATATACTGAGTGGTAGCCAGCTGTGTTTATTTACAAATGTGTGGTATGAGTGATAGCATTAAATTATACTTATTTATTAAAACAAATTGATCTTTTTCTAAGGACGGGCTTAATGGATGCTCTCTCATTGCGTCCCTTTCCTTTATCTGCCCTCAATCTAAGAATCCATATTAATTCTTTATTGTCCGTGATGTTTCTAACATTACCTTGCCTAATAGTTGGTATGTTTATATCAATCACCAGAAACTGAAATGTGTGATGTTAAGTTGTCAATCTCGCCTTCATTCTTGCTGGACTCAGCCACTTACTAAAGCTCGAGAGCTAATTTTACCGGCTCGAGGCAACCCTATATCCCATAATGCAAGGTGATGACTACCCAGATCTCGTTTGCCGCTTTCGCTTGCGAGGTGCTTTTTTTACCAGCTCCTGGTAAGTTTTTCAAATTTCAGACTTTAAGTCTCCCCCCTTTAGTTTTAGTCACTACTGTTGTTGTGTAAACTCTTAACGATTAGTTTAACCCTATTTCCGTTAGTGTTCCCTATTTTTCCAGTTATTCATCACTTCCCCTAAGTTAGGCCTTAAGCCTTCCCCTTTCCTAATTTTTTGACAGGGATTCTGTGTGGTGTTTGGGTGTGTTTGTATCTCTGTTTTAATTTTTATTGGATTGGGTGTTTATTGTGTGTGTGTCTGTGTTTTTTGCCACTTAGTATTTCCTCGACACAGTTATGTCAAAGGACACAAAGATCTCAGGCTTCAAGAAGTGTGACTCGTGCTGTCAGAAGATGTCTCTGACAGACGGTCACACTTCTTGTGTTTACTGCCGGGGACCTCTGCACCTGCAGGACTATTGTGCTGTCTGCCATGCCTTCAGCCCAAGAGTCCTGCAGGAGCGCAGAAATAAATTAATAGTGAGGGGCTTATTAAAGCCTGAGAGCTCCCCGACTAAGTCGGCTCCGGGGAAGCCCTCAAAACCAGTTAAGCGTTCGGCTCCAAGCCCTAAGCCATCAGCTACTGGTTCGTCTTCTGTGACGAGATCGGCTCCGGCCGGAGCCGATCCTTCTATGTCACAAGCTACAGTATCGGCTCCATCTGGTGCCGATACCGCTAAATCTGGGCACTCAGTGTCGGCTCCGGCTGGAGCCGACGTATCCTCGGCTCCTTCGGCTCCACCTATCTCAAGAA